>NC_090922.1:1012371751-1012680326 GCF_040938575.1 Ambystoma mexicanum
CCCCCCACCCCCTGCTCATGCCCAGTGTGTCTCTCCCCTTCCCCCCACTCCCCGCTCATGCCCCGTGTCTCTCTCCCCTTCCCCCCACCCCCGTTCATGCCCTGTGTCTCTCTCCCCTTCCCCCACCCCCGCTCATGCCTCCTGTTTCCCTCGTGTTACCCCCCACGCCCTCCCACTCATGCCCTGTGTCCCCCTCGCGTTCCCCCACCCGCTCATGCCCCGTGTCTCTCTCCTTTCTACCCACCCCCGCTCATGCCCTGTGGGTGCGCCCTGTTCCCCAACCCCCGCTCATGCCCCGTGTGTGTGCCCTGTTCCCCCACCCCCGCTCATGCCCCGTGTGTGCATCCTGTTCCCCCACCCCCGCTCATGCCCCGTGTGTGCGCCCTGTTCCCCCCAACCCCGCTCATGCCCCGTGTGCGCCATGTTCCCCCACCCCTGCTCATTCCCCATGTGCACTGTTCCCCACCCCGGCTCATGCCGCGTGTCTCCCTCGTGTTCCCCCCACCCCTGCTCATGCCCCGTGTCTCCCTCGTGTACCCCCTCAACCCCCACTGATGCCCCGTGTGTCTCCTGATGCCCCCACCCCCCGCTCATGCCCCGTGTCTCCATCGTGTACCCCCTCACCCCCGCTCATGCCCCGTGTCTCCCTCTTGTTCCCCCCATCCCCCGCTCATGCCACGTGTCTCCCTCATGTTCCCCCCACCCCCCGCTCATGCCCCGTGTTTCCCTCGTGTTACCCCCCAGCCCTCCGCTCATGCCCCTGGTTTCTCTCCTTTCCCCCCCACCCACCTCATGCCCCATGTGTGCCCTATTCCCCCACCCCCTGCTCATGCCCCGTGTGTGCCCTGTTCCCCCCACCCCCGCTCATGCCCCGTGTGTGCCCTGTTCCCCCCACCCCCCGCTCATGCCCTGTGTTTCCCCTGTTCCCCCCACCCCCGCTCATGCCCCGTGTCTCCCTCGTGTTCCTCCCCACCCCCCCGCTCATGCCCCGTGTCTCCCTTGTGTTCCTTCCCACCCCCGGCTCATGCCCCGTGTCTCCCCTGTTCCCCCACCCGTTGCTCATACCCCGTGTCTCTCTCGTGTTCCACCCACCCCCGCTCATGCCCTGTGTTTCCTTCCTTTTCCCCCACCCCCTGCTCATGCCCCGTTTGTGCCCTGTTCCCTCTCACCCCCCGCTCATGCCCATGTGTCTCCCATGTTCCCCCTCCTCCCCCCGCTCATGCCCTGTTGTGTTCTCTTTATACACCCCGCCTTCCCTTTCCATGGTGGCCATCTTGGTAAAAGATTTTGTGATGTCATCTTTGATGTCCTGGGTGTTAGTCTTAGCAGTGCACGGTGGTGGCGCGAGTTATGGTTGCTTAGCTTACCATAACTGGCGAATTTCAAGGGTTTTTCGGTTTTACTTGGAACCATAATGTCCCTTTGACAAAGTTTTTTCACTGAATTTCATAGGTTTTTAGTAGCGCAACTTAACCATAACGTCCCTTTAACAAAGTTTTTTCACTGAATTTCATAGGTTTTTAGTAGCGCAACTTAACCATAACGTCCCTTTAACAAAGTTTTTTTATTGAATATATATATATATATGTATATTACATGGCCACGGTAGTGGCCATGTAGTTATGGTTAAGTTGGTGTTTCCAATGGAAGAGCACTTTTTGGGTGGCTTATAACGTCGCTCTCCCTGGACGAATCCTCACCAAACTTTAAAAAAAAAGATTTTTTTTGCAAAGTTTGGTGAGGATTCGTCAACGGGGGGCAAAGTTATAGGGGGGGTCCCAAAACTTTTTTTCCCCATAGACTGAATGGGAAAAAAAATTTGCTTGCGTCTACAGCCCAAACCGCTGAACGGATTTTCACCAAATTTGGACCAGGAGCAGCGGTTTGGTCCGGAAAAGCGTGCCTTTGCAAATTTGAACACTTCCCTGTTCGGTCCGCGGACATTGTCATGATTGGTGCATTGAATTGCGTGATGTCCGCGGACATGCAACGTGGTCGCTGATTGGATGGCGTGGAGCGCGAAGCGCGTCAGATTTCCGGTAGCGCCCGCCATCTTGGATTCACGGACGTCCGCGGACAGCACGGTGAAACTTGGTTCAAAATTTGTATTTAGTAGAGTGTGTTGGTGTGTAGGAGTGTTTGGGGAGGGTGGGAGTGTATGAGATAGGATGAAAGTTGTGTTTTTTTATGTGTTAGACGTTCTTTTTGTGTTCGATTTGTCTGCGGACATCACGGGTGTTCTGAAATGTTCTAAATAAACTGAATGGGGGTTGTTCTGATGACTCAATATGTGTCCTTTTTGTTCGCAAGCAAGCTGAAATGTTCTAAGAGCACTCGCGGTGTCCTGAAATGTTCGCAAATAAACAAAATGGGGGTGTCCTGAGGACCCTGTCCGTATTGTTCGTTGTCAAGTTGAATGTGTTCTAAGAACACTCGTGGTGTCCTGAAATGTTTGTAAATAAACAAAATGGGGGTGTTCTGAAGATGCTTCTTAGAACAGTCGCGGTGTCCTGAAATGTTCGTAGGGGGTGTCCTGAAGGCGTTGTCCGTATTGTTCGCTGGCAAGTTGAATGTGTTCTAAGAACATTTGCGGTGTCCTGAAATGTTTGCAAATAAACAAAATGAGGGTGTCCTGAGGACGCTGTCCGTATTGTTCTCTGTAAAGTTGAATGTGTTCTAAGAACACTCGCGTTGTCCTGAAATGTTCGCAAATACACAAAATGTGGGTGTTCTGAAGACGCTTCTAAGAACACTCGCGGTGCCCTGAAATGTTCGCAAATACATGAAATGGGGGTGTTCTGAAGACGTTGTCGAACACTCGCTGTGTCCTGAAATGTTCGCAAATATGAATGGGGAGTTGTGGCTGGCAAGTTGATTGTGTTCTAAGAACACTGCTGGTGTCCTGAAATGTTCGCAAATAAACAAAATGGGGGTGTCCTGAGGACGCTGCCCATATTGTTCTCTGTCAAGTTGAATGTGTTCTAAGAACACTTGCGGTGTCCTGAAATGTTCGCAAATAAACAAAATGGGGGTGTTCTGAAGACGTTTCTAAGAACACTCGCGGTGTCCTGGAATGTTCGTAGGGGGTGTCCTGAGGACACTGTCCGTATTGTTCTCTGTCAAGTTGAATGTGTTCTAAGAACAGTCGCGGTGTCCTGAAATGTTCGCAAATACACAAAATGGGGTGTTCTGAAGACATTGTCGAACACTTGCTGTGTCCTGAAATGTTCGCAAATATGAATGGGGGGTTGTGGCTGGCAAGTTGAATGTGTTCTAAGAACACTGCCGGTGTCCTGAAATGTTCGCAAATAAACAAAATGGGGGTGTCCTGAGGACGCTGTCCGTATTGTTCTCTGTCAAGTTGAATGTGTTCTAAAAACACTTGCGGTGTCCTGAAATGTTCGCAAAAAAACAAGATGGTGGTGTTCTGAAGACGCTTCTAAGAACACTCGCGGTGTCCTGAAATGTTCGCAAATAAACAAAATGGGGGTGTCCTGAGGACGCTGTCCGTATTGTTCTCTGTCAAGTTGAATGTGTTCTAAGAACACTTGCGGTGTCCTGAAATGTTCGCAAATAAACAAAATGGGGGTGTTCTGAAGACGTTTTTAAGAACACTCGCGGTGTCCTGGAATGTTCGTAGGGGGTGTCCTGAGGATGCTGTCCGTATTGTTCTCTGTCAAGTTGAATGTGTTCTTAGAACACTTGCGGTGTGTTGAAATGTTCGCAAATACACAAAATGGGGGTGTTCTGAAGACATTGTCGAACACTCGCTGTGTCCTGAAATGTTCGCACATATGAATGGGGGTTTGTGGCTGGCAAGTTGAATGTGTTCTAAGAACACTGCCGGTGTCCTGAAATGTTCGCAAATAAACAAAATGGGGGTGTCCTGAGGACGCTGTCTGTATTGTTCTCTGTCAAGTTGAATGTGTTCTAAGAACACTCGTGGTGTCCTGAAATGTTCCCAAATAAACAAGATGGTGGTGTTCTGAAGACGCTTCTAAGAACACTTGCGGTGTCCTGAAATGTTCGCAAATAAACAAAATGGGGGTGTCCTGAGGACGCTGTCCGTATTGTTCTCTGTGAAGTTGAATGTGTTCTAAGAACACTCGTGGTGTCCTGAAATGTTCGCAAATAAACAAAATGGGGGTGTTCTGAAGACGTTTCTAAGAGCACTCGCGGTGTCCTGGAATGTTCGTATGGGGTGTCCTGAAGGCGTAGTCCGTATTGTTCGCTGGCAAGTTGAATGTGTTCTAAGAACACTCGCGGTGTCCTGAAATGTTTGCAAATATACAAAATGGGGGTGTCCTGAGGACGCTGTCCGTACTGTTCGTTGTCAAGTTGAAAGTGTTCTAAGAACTATTGCGTTGTTCTGAAATGTTCGTAGGGGGTGTCCTGAAAACGCTGCCCGTATTGTTTACTGGCAAGTTGAAAGTGTTCTAAGAACACTCATAATGTCTGCGGACATTATAAGTTTCCATAGACCATAGTTGAAATGTTTGACTCTATGGATGTGATATGCTGCGGTGGTTGTGGCCAGGGCATAGAGTCTTGGGTGCATGGCCATTTGGCCATGCACCCAAGACTCTATGCCCTGGCCACAACCACTGCAGCATATCACATTCATATTTGCTTATAACTTTGGGTGAAAAACAAATGTATAAGGAACAAAGGTATTAGATACTATGGATGTGATATGCTGCAATGGTTCTCCTTATCATTGTATACTTACTGTTTGGTCTAGTAACCGGAGTACATGTATTTCTTGTTAATTTCTGTGATAAAAGAAAATAGCATGTTATTATTAGTATTTTGTAATGACTTATTACATTGTATAATCAAAAAACTTTTTTTTTTTGGACCCTCATGTTTAGTAGATTACAAATCAGAGTACTGTGCAATTTGCTCAGTTTCTGTGTTTGTTGCTAAAATCATTGGGTCTGTGGGAGAAAAAAAATCCACGTTGGATTAAAAAAAAACCTTTTTCTGTTATGCTACATTTTATTTGTTTGTTTGTTTTCAGTGTTCACTTGTTGTTTCTGGCTAATGCTTTATACTTTGGCGTGTTGCATTTTTTTGGAGCAGTAACATATTATTTATTTGTTTGTATATCATAAAATTTTGGAGCGGTTAGATACCAATTGGCGTATTCTGTCTATTTTTTCTATATATTTTAGTGGTATTGATTTATCTATTTGGATATTGTTGAATTTTGGGACAGTTAGATACCAATTGGCGTATTCTAACTGTGTATTTTTTGGTCTAATTTAGTGGTATTCATTTATCTGATTAGTTGTTGTAGAATCTTTGAGCAGTTATATAGCTTTTGGAGTATTCTAACAGTTTATATTTTTTTAACACAAGTTTACTTAGGGTTTAAATACAGTTTAGTTATCAAATTTTGGTTTTAAGAACAGCAAATAAGCGTTTGTAAGATTTGCTGGTAACCTCTGCTTTAGAGTAATGGTACTATCATTACATTCAAACCATCCACATTTCTTTTTTATATATGCAGTGTAGTGCCCTGAATTGGTTGTGGCTCCTGCGTGGTAGATTATACCTATTGTTGTGAAGGTTTTCTTACCAAGTGATATTTGACCATGTGTGGATCCAGTCAGCTTGCAGTTGTTTTTGGTACCATCTGCATTGTAACATAGAAGCATTAGTATTACGTATTTACTATGTGTTTGCATTACTAACGTGGAGCGATTATCTGAATTGCAGGTCGAACATAATCTACCATGGTTTGCATTTTGTACAAGTTGCTGAAATGGAACGGATTCACAATTAGGTATTGATATATATATGAAAAGTTCATTGGGGATTTCTTCTTGTGTCACATTGTTGCAGAGAGTGCATGTATGTTTCCACATGTATGAAATCTGGAAGATTTCATTTATAGGTATGTTTTTGTTTTCACACCTATGCAAGGAGACATAGCGTGCCTCCACTCCCTCGTTCTCTCCAGAGCAAAGAATATTTCCAATGCCAAGTTCAAAGTCTTAATTGACATGTAGACCACTGAAATGATGATAGATGATATGCTAATTGGTGGGAAGTGTAAGGAAGGAGTGGGTCAGTTTGCCCCCTCCCCAAACATTCCACACAAAGGGACACTCCTGTGTCGTGTGGTGAGATCCGGGATTGCCCCCCAGCAAAACCATCCCCAGCTGCAGCTGACCAGTAAGCGTATGCACCAGAGAGGTTCCAAGTGCCCCGGCCATTGCAAATACCCAACAGCTCGCCGGGGCAGGTCACGGCTTGGTTGGGGTGCGACCCCTATTGTGGATAGACCATGAACAGAAGCTCTCAGATCACCCCGGACACTTGAGTATTGGTTGCGAGAACATCAAAGGAGTGGGGATTTTAAAGAGGGAGTGATGAGCATAAGTGTAGCAGTGAGGGAATAGTTGGGGGAGTGAGATTGAGGATACAAGGCTTGTATGAGTGCTGACTGGTAGGCTTTTTCTTCTCTTTTCTTTATATGGCCATTAGGTTGTGAATATAGAGGTAACGGAATGCGGCTAGAGTACGGGAACCTAGCTCCGAAAGGAGGTGGTGGTGGCGCTGCATAGCATTGTCTCGACCATTGCAGGAAATAAAGTGGAGATAAAATAGAAAAACGTAGGAATCTTGTGTAATGAATAGACTCAGAAGATATTAACAAATTATTTTTCTTGAGGGCATAACTCTTTTAGAGGTCAGCCCAAAAGGGGCTCAGGGAAGGGGGAACGAGGAAAGTGAGTGTGGGAAGAGAACATGATAGTGTGATCAAAGGAAGGGTGGGGGGTGTAACGAGAAGGGCAGCAGATCTGTTTTTCATGTTAATTGTCGTTAGTGTCAAACATGTCAGTATGTTTAAGAGTATATATAAAATTGTTTTGCGTTGAATTTGTTCAGATTAAGTTTTTGAAATATGCTGGAGTCAAAAAAGGTGTTAGTGAAAGGTTCTTTAAACTGTGACGTTATAAGATGCCTATCAAGTGTGATAAGGTGAACAGAGGTGTTTCCTGATCCTGTTTGACACACACACACACACACACCCACACAAGTGCACGTGAGAATCAAGCAGGGAATTACGGCGGGAGATACACCCTTAGCACATATATTCCAGCACCTCCCCCTGTACAGCGAGAACATTAGAAGTACCATTATCAGTGGCTCACTGAAATAAAGGGAAAGGAATCGTACCAAGTATGCCCAGAAGGGGGATGGTGGTTTGTTTTAGGCAAAATTATATGCAGTACCCTTTGGTCACACTACACACAATTAAGACTACAGGTGTAGGCACAATCTCACCTTTGGTACAAGCCCGTACTACACAGTTATGTGGTAGCAGTGGCTGAGCAGCCAGACTTATCTCAAGATTGATGTGAGCAGTACAAGATGTTACACAAAGGACTTTCAGTCAAAGTAGTTCAAGCAAACACTTACTCAAGGTTTCTTGGTAAAAGAATATACATTTATTTACACATTTAGTTAGAAAACATCCTACTAGTAAGAAGCAGCTCAATGTCACACTATAATACACTACAGTACACAACCAATAAGTTGCTGAACAAGTTAGGCTCCTCTGAAACGGGAGCAAAATGGCACTTTAGTAACTTTCAAAATGGATAGAAAGACAAAGGTTTTAAGAATCAAAACATAACTACTTTCAAAGGCAGGGCAAATAGTATCAGTTCACTACAAGAGGCAATTCAATTAAATAGGCCTGGGCCAAAGTCAATGGTTCAGTGTCTTGGGTAGGATAGCACAGTTCTGGTAGTAAACGGTTAAGTCTTTTCCAATGTTCTTAGAAGTAGTTTGCACGAAAAAGAGTTATATGTCGGATTAGGAGCGAACAAGACTCCAAAGTTGGGAACATTTCACAAAGTTTCACCGCGGCAGAAAGGATTCCCACACTGCGTTTGCACAGTACCCTATGGATGAAGAAAAGCTGTAGCTGAGGCAGTTGATACTGGCAGTTCCTGCAGATCTCGCTGTTTCTGAGCTTCAGTCATGGGGACAAGAAAGAGGATGTTGGGAGGTTCCTGCACTGCCCAGGGAAGAAGCTACAAGCTTGGCTAAATGTCGGTTTTAAGTCCCGGGAGGATAGCTCAGGGGCAGCGTGCGCCTCTTGGAAGCAAGACGACACGAAGCAACAACAGGTTCGATCCCCGGGTCCGCGCTTAAAAACCTCTGGGTGTTTAAGCGCATTATAAATACGTAACAGCAACAAAACAACAAAAAAAAAACACAATTACGCAACTAAGAAAAACAAACAATTCCTGTAACAGCGCCTCGATGCCTGCGGGCTGTGTGAGCGCTTTATAAATGTAAAATAAAAAAAATAAAAAAAATAAGGTGTGAGTGCCTTAAAGTCCACAAACTGGTATCCTTCTCACTGGCTACCCGGTTTTCAACAGCACGTGAAGAAAATTCGACCAGTATGGAGACGGTGTCCAGGTCGCTTACGAGTTGGTTGTTCCCACCAGCTCAAGGGAAGAAGTCGTCCTTAAAGGGGCATCTCTGTCGAGGGAGTTTCAGGCAATTTAGACCTGCAGCAGGGCTTCACCGGGCAAACCAACGGTCCAGGAGTTGTAGCAGTTGTCTTCCTTCAGCTTGTTTTCGGGTCTTTCGTTCCAGTGGTCGACTCTGCCTTCCAAGTCCCAGAGACCTGCTTTTAAACAGTTTTCTCCCATTCATTCCAGTCTAGCTGCCACTCACCCAGCAGGGTAGCTGTCCTTGCCGGACAGTAAGCCAGCCAATCACGCCAGAGTGCATTCAGGTCTCCTAGGAAACTAAGCACAGGTAGTTTCGGGTACCTCCCTCACATCCTGTCCACCCCAGAAACTCAGGTACCAGTGGAGGGCTTCAGCACTGAAGCCCGCCAAAGGGCATCAAACAAAGGGACCAAACCTGGTTTGGCACACAGAGTTAAACACAAGAAGGACCTTTCCTAAAAGAAACGGCAAAAAAAGATGACCGGATTCTGTCTTGGGCTCCATATTGAAAAACATGGCTGACCCGATTTTTAGCTACTGGTGTTCGCGCTCGGGAAACATCATGGTAGTTTGTTCTAAAACCACTGCCACCAGCCATTTCAAGAGGAAAGGGTAACATGTGACTGTTACATGAGTGTTTAGACATAGGGGATTCTAGGCAACCCCTCCAGCACTCTATAGGAAGATAGTGTGTGCTGGGTCTATGAATTTAAAAAGACTAACAAAGTCAATTTAACTTCATATGCTCTGGGAGATGGTAGTCAGTCCCAGAGAAGGTATTTAAACCTTGGGAAGTCTGAAAGACATCCCTGTGCCACTGCACTGAAGGTGCTGTGTGACACACAAGAAAAAGATGATGCTTATGGAGTATGTCTAAAAACTCCATATCCACAGAACACAAAAGTAAAAACACACATCAAAATACATGAAAGAGTGGGAAAAAAGTCTCACACTCTTTCCAGGTAAAAATAAAAATCCTAGAAATCCAGCAAAGTTTCTGGCGGTCTCAAAAGGTAAGGGAAAGAGGGTTGTACGGTCCCACATGTGCCCCACCAATAAATCTTGCACGCCTAACTAATGATTTAGAAAGACAACGCGCTACCACACAAATGGAATTGACATGACTGAGAGTGCTGTGTGACAGTGGACAAATGTTGCCTGGGGGAGGGGAGCCGCCATCCATCTCCGCGGGTGGGCCAACATCGTCACCACTCCCATCCAGTAATGCATCTAGCCAGCCAGAGGATGAGTGGAAATCAGGGGAATTCTTCTTTCACCTTAACAATACCCCAATAAAAATAGTATGAGTGGGACAAGAAAGAGAAGAGCAAGGAAGTGTAGTATCTGACAGAGAAATAGATGAAGTCTAGAGTGATCTGGATGAATATGCCTGGTGGTGGTGGCAGGAATACCACTGCCACTACTAGAAGAGCCGGAAGATGGGGTGTGTTAGGGAGAATTCTCCAGAATGGCTAATTTCCCTTACCTACTGAGTCCCTCAGCAGCTTTGCTTGATTTCTAGGATTTTTTTTTCACCTGGTAAGAGTGTGAGCCTTTTTCCCACTCTTACATGCGTTGACATAAACCCCAGATGAAAATGCCAGAAGAGGCCAAAGTTTACAAGGTGTTTGTAGGGCTTGGTTGCCCATAAAAGGGACACCTGCTTGGAACGAGGCGGTGCTGGAGGTGGAGCACTACAAGAATGCTAATAATATTAAAAGTAATGTGTTACTTTAAATATAACAAAGGGGGGAATGTAAGGAAGGAGGGGGTCAGTTTGTCACCCCTCCTCGTACATTCCACACGAAAGGGACCACCTGCTCTTGCAATGGTGGGGGTACGCCTTCTTTGTCCCTGGCACATACAGAAGCAGGGTTATTGCCAGATACATTTGGACTCCATTGTGCGTACCCCAGACTCCATCTTTGGAGTAGGCTGCATTTTGTTATCTGTGAAGCCTTCTCTCCTCTCAGCAGCGCCACACACAGCCCCCCCCCCTTTTTCCTCCCGCGCATGTGCCACCCAAGCCCATTTCTCACCGATGCTCTGGAGTGAATTGTTGCAAGCAAGCAGTGTATTTTTTTCGTCCTTCCTCTGAGATCACTGCCCTGCGTGTGACTGGGCCGAATCATGACTTGTGGCCCATCTATCTCAACAAACCCGCTCAGGCACCTCTCACCCCCATTGTTGGAAAATGACTGCCTGTTCAACCCTGTGCCCCTCCAGGCCTTCTTTTAATGTAACAGAAGTGTGTCCCTTCCTTGCTGACCACCCTAGAGTGCCCCCAATAAAACCAAGCTCCTGTCATTATATATTTTGGCCTAAACTAACACATGTCAATCCATCCCCTCTCACTCTGAAATGCCAGACCTGACAACTATTAATCACATCCCCCACAACAAGTCACTTGGAAGGCAAGACCCCCACAACTTTCACCTCGCCAATGATCTGAAGCAGGATAATGTTAAATAAGGGTGTACAATTTATAGGCCTCTTTTAATACCAAAGGTTTAGTTTATGGGTTATTATTTACTGCATGTCTTGTGATAGCATGTAGATTTGTAAGACAGTACCAGCCGCCTCTCCCGGACCCAACCTGACCTTCACCTTGCACGGACTAGCTCAGCTGAACCACATGATGCCTATCAACCCGCCAAGCTGCCAGCCAATCTCGTGGAGCCCGCCCCTATAATACTATGCTAGGTCCCATTCCCTCACCAATCAAAATGTAACTTGTAGACTGCATAGAAAACATCATCCATGATGCTGTAACCCTTTAAAATGTATCACATCTGAATTGTTTTCCAGAGAACTGTCGAGGCAGCAGAGTTCTCTGGATGCTGAATTTTACGTACAGACTTTGTTGTCTCTCACAACCAATCTCCTTGCCTCATTCCCTACTGGGATGTGTCCATTATTCTGAGTTTCCAATTATGATGTAGGGAATGACCGCCTTCAGAAGCTATGGTTATGACCAGTCCATCAGCACCTGGAAACCAGTCTGTGTGATGGTAAGTGGTAAAGTACTGATGGATGTAAGAGTGCCAAACAATTATAGGGGGCAGCGCATTTAAGGGCCTTATAGCTTGTATAACCAATGGGACATAGTGTATTTAGTGACGTTCATAGTGACCTGTTCGAGGGGAGGGCTTGGTTGCCCCTTCTGATGCTAGAGACCGTATCACTTTCCTAGACTAGTATAGAACATATACCTAGATATTCCCTCTAAGCCCATCATATTTGCCACTAGGTTTTTGAAGTGTGCCACGTAGGTTGACGTTGGTAATGACGAGTTTTGCCATGTAACTTATGTTTTTTATGAACTTCGTTGGGATCATGCTGTGAGACATCCGTTGATGTCCGTTGTACTCCCTGTTTTAAATAATTGATATTAAAACAGTCAACTTTGCCAACTTCCTGAGTCGTTTTGATTATTGATGTTTGAGTATCTTCTGCATCCCCATTCAGCTCAAAGTATTGCGTCCTTGTCTAAAAGGGCTTGGTCGGCTGTACCGGTTCACCTCTATATGTTGCAGGCAGACCATGGGCCTCATTATAACTCCAGAAGAGTTGTGCTTTTTTTCCGGCACCTGGCAATGGAGAATCACTGGGGCATTGCAGCCCCGGCGGTCCCTGAAGCCAGGTGTCGGAAAAAGTAACTCCCTATTTCCATGCGAGTCCCATAGGACTCAATGGGAATGGGGAGGATGGATGCACCAGCACTGGGTGCATCCGTCAAAGTCTGTGGGCGGGTCCTGCTCCTGCCTGCACACTTGTACTTTTCTGGTCCGGTAACAACGGTCTCGGTAAGCATACTGGCACCGTTGTTACCGGACCAGCAATTTTATAATGAGGCCCCATGACTATACAATTTACTATGTTTGGTCATTTTATTACACAATGCTGATTGATTTGTAATGGATTTGATAGTCATATACAGCATAGGTGTATGACTCCATGATTTACAGAATTGCGCTACTTGTTTTGCGCCATTTTACATTTGTATTTTTTGTATTGTTGTAAACTGTATTTATCATTAAAAATGTAGAATTCTTTTCACATCACTGTGAACATACAATACCTTGCCCTACAGGTTTGGCAGTCTGGAAATAATGGTGCCGGTAGCAATGTACTGGCATCCTTTCTGGCCTCTACCCGCAGTGTTTTCACTGATGGGCCAGCACTGTTAGCAACAGTGCCAGTGCTTCAGTGACACCATTCTTGTGGAGTCCTATGGAACTCCACGGAAATGGAGATTTACTGTTCTGATGCCTGCCATAATATCCAGGTGGTACTAGGATGTCAGGCGGCGGAAACAGTGTTACAGGGTTGCCGGTAACCCACCGCCTTCTGGTGGGTTAGACCAGCAACCCCGTAATGAGAGACATTGTCTTAATTTTGACTTAATAAGCACATTGTGGGCCTCATTATAATTTTACCAGTATCTTGGTGGTAATTCCACCAGGATACCATACCGGCAAATGGGAACAAAGTTACCAGCATTCGGTCCAGCGGTATTACCACCAGATTACGAGTGCCGGTAAGGGTTGTAAATCCCCATTCCATGGAGTGCCCTCAGGAGTCCATGGGGGGGATTTGCCAGTAATACCGGCTATGTTTGCTGGTAGGGTTGGTGAATTACTTCCAGCTTTTAGCTGGTGTGGAAATGTTCCGGTATACGGTAATACCGGCATGTTAATTCCCCAATGGCCAAGTTATCATGAGGCCCAGTATACTTTAATTGGCAGGTGATATATTGCTTCCCTTGAGTCCTTCTTTTTTACCACACATCGCGTTCTATATGAGTCAGAAGTGTTGCAGTGCACATAGAAGTAGTTTAGTTGTGAAATTGTAGGATTTACAGGCTATGGGGCTTATTTTGATCGAGCCCTCAGGCTTTTGCAAATTTGCCCACAAATTGTTGCAAAAATACCAAGTTGCTAACTTTTTCCCCAGCATCTTAAATCAGGCATTGCAGGCATATAAATAATCCTAAATGTAAGGGGTAACCATCTGCACAGGCTGCGCTTGTTACCTGTAGTATACTCACTAAGTGTGATAAGTTTGAACAGAGTAGATGAGGAGTGTTCACAAAGAAAAGACACAATTGATTTGTGGTGCAATTGATTAGTGAATCAAAGAGCCCAGCTTTAATTCCTCAGGTCAATACTAGGACATTTTGATTTAAAGTGCCCCAAAAACAAATAATACATTCTTGGTACACAAGGGTACACATTTTGTGTCCAAAACAAAGTACATGCATATAATGCCAAGAAATACAGAAAATGCCGTCAGGAAATGCGAAAAAATGCCAATACAGAAAATGCCGTCAGGAAATGCGAAAAAATGCCAACACGTGTTTCAACCTATGAGGTCGTCATCAGGGCATGTAAATACATATGGTACATTGGGCTATAGTACTGATGCTAAATCCTGATCTGTGTTCATTTTAGAAACCTGCCAGGGGGGTGGGGGAGGGAAGGGTGCCAGAGCAAGGAGCAATTGGAAATGGGAGAGAAAAGAGGAAAAAAGAAGAAAAACATACTGTTTAAATTACTGCGTGCATGGCATGGCTCTAAAGGTAAATATGTAGGCTATAAAAAGTGAACCATACCTTGAGAAACTGGTTGTGTGAGAGAGTAAATTCTAGGAAGTTTTTAATCATCTGAACATGTGTGTAATGAGAAGCTGAAAAAGTTCTAAAGGTGAAGTCAATCGTATCCAAGGCCAGTTTATGTTGGATAGAAGTATATAGAGATGCCACATCCAAAGTCACTAAATAATAAGAAGGTTTCCAAGTGATGCCTTGTAATATTTGCAACGTGTGCGTTGAGTCCTTAAGGTATGCTGGGATCTCAGGTACCAAATGTTTGATGCTACTGTCTATATAGTCTGCAAGTGGTTCCGTGACACCTCCTTGACCACTCATAATTGGTCTTACCTGTGGGAGAGTCTGGAAGGGTTTGTGAACCTTCGGTAAGAAATAGATCGTTGGCATAAGTGGTTTAGCAGTCAACAGAAACATTTTTTCCTCATCTGATAGTAGACCTTGGTTGTACCAAAATTGAAGTAAGGTTTGTAATTCTTTTAGAGTTTGAGTGGTAGGGTTGGACGTGAGTGTCTTATAACAGCCTGGTGTCCCAAGGTGTTCCATTGCCATTTTGATATAATCTGATTTATTAAGGATGACAATATTGCCACCTTTATCTGCTTCCTTAATAATGATGGTACTGTCTTCACAGATATCTTGTAGTGCTTTTCGTTCCAATTTAGTTAAATTCTGTTTTTTACTACTGCAATTTTGTTGGAGACCATCAATGTGTTTATGTATTTCTTTAGTGATTGTTTTATAAAATGTATCAATAACGTTGTCTCCCGTGATAGGTGGCAAAAATTTGGATCTGTTTTTATGTTCTGTGATGTCCATATTTCGTTGATGGATGCCAAGTTCTGTCTGGATTTCACACAAACTTTTAGAGTCTTGCCCCATGAGGTTATGGAGCAGATGAATGTTTTCGATTTCTTGTATACTTTGTGAGCTAATAGGAGGGAGTTGTGCCAACGGTCTAAACGTTACATCCTTGTTATGAAAGAATTTTTTGAGTTTGAGTTTTCTCGAAAATTTATACAGGTCAATTTGCAGTTCTGTCATATCGGATGTGGCAGCTGGAGCAAAGGAAAGCCCATGGTTAAGAACAGAAAGCTGTTGAGGTGAGAGGTGTTTGTCAGATAAATTGACAACTAGGCTTTTAGTATGGACTTGGGTATCTGTTTCCTGGAACTGGATCTGGTGAGTCTTTTGTTTGTATCTCTCCCTTCCTCTCCTCCTTGCTCCTCTTCCTCTTCCTCCTCTGATGTAGTTGGAGTAGGGAGATTTCTGCGTCCTAAAGGGACATTTTTCTGAAAGCGAACTTGTTTATTTTGTAAGTTGTATGTTACTCCAGAGGAGGAAGAGGAAGAGGAGCAAGGAGGAGAGGAAGGGAGAGATACAAACAAAAGACTCACCAGATCCAGTTCCAGGAAACAGATACCCAAGTCCATACTAAAAGCCTAGTTGTCAATTTATCTGACAAACACCTCTCACCTCAAGAGCTTTCTGTTCTTAACCATGGGCTTTCCTTTGCTCCAGCTGCCACATCCGATATGACAGAACTGCAAATTGACCTGTATAAATTTTCGAGAAAACTCAAACTCAAAAAATTCTTTCATAACATGGATGTAACGTTTAGACCGTTGGCACAACTCCCTCCTATTAGCTCACAAAGTATACAAGAAATCGAAAACATTCATCTGCTCCATAACCTCATGGGGCAAGACTCTAAAAGTTTGTGTGAAATCCAGACAGAACTTGGCATCCATCAACGAAATATGGACATCACAGAACATAAAAACAGATCCAAATTTTTGCCACCTATCACGGGAGACAACGTTATTGATACATTTTATAAAACAATCACTAAAGAAATACATAAACACATTGATGGTCTCCAACAAAATTGCAGTAGTAAAAAACAGAATTTAACTAAATTGGAACGAAAAGCACTACAAGATATCTGTGAAGACAGTACCATCATTATTAAGGAAGCAGATAAAGGTGGCAATATTGTCATCCTTAATAAATCAGATTATATCAAAATGGCAATGGAACACCTTGGGACACCAGGCTGTTATAAGACACTCACGTCCAACCCTACCACTCAAACTCTAAAAGAATTACAAACCTTACTTCAATTTTGGTACAACCAAGGTCTACTATCAGATGAGGAAAAAATGTTTCTGTTGACTGCTAAACCACTTATGCCAACGATCTATTTCTTACCGAAGGTTCACAAACCCTTCCAGACTCTCCCACAGGTAAGACCAATTATGAGTGGTCAAGGAGGTGTCACGGAACCACTTGCAGACTATATAGACAGTAGCATCAAACATTTGGTACCTGAGATCCCAGCATACCTTAAGGACTCAACGCACACGTTGCAAATATTACAAGGCATCACTTGGAAACCTTCTTATTATTTAGTGACTTTGGATGTGGCATCTCTATATACTTCTATCCAACATAAACTGGCCTTGGATACGATTGACTTCACCTTTAGAACTTTTTCAGCTTCTCATTACACACATGTTCAGATGATTAAAAACTTCCTAGAATTTACTCTCTCACACAACCAGTTTCTCAAGGTATGGTTCACTTTTTATAGCCTACATATTTACCTTTAGAGCCATGCCATGCACGCAGTAATTTAAACAGTATGTTTTTCTTCTTTTTTCCTCTTTTCTCTCCCATTTCCAATTGCTCCTTGCTCTGGCACCCTTCCCTCCCCCACCCCCCTGGCAGGTTTCTAAAATGAACACAGATCAGGATTTAGCATCAGTACTATAGCCCAATGTACCATATGTATTTACATGCCCTGATGACGACCTCATAGGTTGAAACACGTGTTGGCATTTTTTCGCATTTCCTGACGGCATTTTCTGTATTGGCATTTTTTCGCATTTCCTGACGGCATTTTCTGTATTTCTTGGCATTATATGCATGTACTTTGTTTTGGACACGAAATGTGTACCCTTGTGTACCAAGAATGTATTATTTGTTTTTGGGGCACTTTAAATCAAAATGTCCTAGTATTGACCTGAGGAATTAAAGCTGGGCTCTTTGATTCACTAATCAATTGCACCACAAATCAATTGTGTCTTTTCTTTGTGAACACTCCTCATCTACTCTGTTCAAACTTATCACACTTAGTGAGTATACTACAGGTAACAAGCGCAGCCTGTGCAGATGGTTACCCCTTACATTTAGTTTTAGTTTAGGTGATAGTGGGAGATCACCTCACCATCCACACGACAGCAGCTTTACCAATATCTGATCTGATCATCCATTTAGACTTCCAGGTGTGCGCACTCCTGAATAGGGCCCTACCCCCACAATTCCTTTGTTATATAAATAATCCTACTGATGCTTTAGTGCAGTATGTACACAATGATACAGATTTAGTAGAAACCCATTGGGTAGGCATTCCTGTGATCCAAGAATTGAAAAGTATACGTCCAGATACAGCACATTGTACTGGGTCTCTAAAAGATAATATGTTTTCCAATATAGCAAAGGGCAATCTTTCAATCTATGACAAGATTAGTCAGCTACATTAAATCTCATAAAAATAAGGGCAGGTACCATAACATTGGAAGAACATGTTAATTCAGGCTTTGGTAAAGGCTTGATGCTTTGGTTATAGACATGTATCAAAACATTTCACAATAACTACTTCTAGCCAAATAAGTAGGATGTGTTATAACCTCACAACTCAGTAACTTTTTGAAGCAATATAATCTCAATGATCATACCCAGTTGGGAATCAACTATGATTATGGATCAAATATGTGAAAAGCTATAGAGGAATTAAACTGGGGCTTTGGTTTGACTTGATCTGTTTGTGTATTTTGATAGCATGGACTATCCTACTTTGTGTCATCAGCATGGCTCGATGGGAATATGTGGCACACTATTCACACTGAATAGACATATCTATTTTGAAACATTTAAATTCCAGATTCCTTTTAGTGTGACACAAACTAATTTCATGCTCCATGCATACAGTCCCATGCCTCAATTCTGGGCAAGACAAACAGACAGTGTGTTTCTCAAAATCTGAAATGTATTTTAAGAAAAAGAAACAATTTCACACAAAGGCAGTCTCCAGCTTTATACCATAGAAATCACCACACTGTTACAGGCTCTTAAACAATTGGCATATCACAAGAAGTATCCCTGCCTGTATGAATCTCTATTCTGATTTACACATTTACACACAAGCATTCACTTCCAATTATATATATATATATATATATATATATATATATATATATATATATATATATATATATATATATATATATATATATCTTCTGGGCACTGATGGACATCAGGCAGGGTGAGTAGCACTCTTCACATCCATAGAGTAAAAGGATCCAGACACCAAAGTAATAGTAAAATTCCCGTCTTTATTGGTGCCTTACAAAATGGCACAATAGTTAAAAAATATATATTCAGTGAAACAAACCTTGTTAAATGGATGTTATAGTTAAGTTGCACTAATAAAATGCTATGAAATTCAGTGAAAGAACTTCAACAAAGTTAATATCTAGATATATTGCACCTTTTCAACATTTATATTCCGACTGTCAGTGAACAAAAACACCTGGCCTTGATATGTTAGTGAGCAAAAACAAGTGGCCTAGATAGGTGATGTCATCAGTGATGTTATCAATGACATTTTTGATGTAATCTTTGCTACCAGTGCACAGTGGTGGCGCGGGTTATGTTTGCTTAGCTTTTTTACCATAACTGCCAAATTTCAGGGGGTTTTCAGTTTTACTTGGAACCATAATGTCCCTTTAAAAAAGTCTTGTCACTGAATTTCATAGGTTTTTACCAGTGCACCCTTAATTTGTATTTGTATTTTGTTTATTTGTATAGTGTGCCTGGCCCAAAGGCATATGGGCGCATTTCTTAAGGTTACAGTGACATTATATGCAGCAGACATTGACATAATTGACATAATATTCAGAAGTACATCCATGATATTAACAAGATAATTACAAGATATTTACAGGATGTTTACAATGGTTACAGAATGTTTACAAGGGAGTAAGTTAGAATGTTAGGTCTAGCAGAGCAATTTATCAGGCAGGCAATGTGAGTAGCAAAACGGTGTGTTTATCGGTGCACACTAGTAAATTAAAGTACATTTTTCATATAAGGGTGTCAACATTCTAGAGTTTTAAGGTGCAGGGGAGAAAAAAATGGTCTTGGCACAAGACCAATATTACACAAAATGAGGAAAATAAGGGGGTCCAAATTTGGAACCCTCCCGTCCCCTGCACACTATTTTATACTGTCAAAAGACATGCAATGGTTCCATGAAGATTTAACATGCAAAACACGTTCAATTGTATTGAATAATAATCTCAGTTACATGTCATGGTTGTGAATGTTGTATGGTTTTACAGATGTGCAGGAGTGTGTAATTTTGATAGTCTCTGAATGCCTGGTTTGTGATATCTTGTTTGTGTTTTCAATTGAAGAGGGGGAGATGTGTAGTATTGTAGTTATCTATCTGCACCCAGTGCAGATAGATAACTACAACACTACCCATATATTGTATATTCAAGTACAATATCCAGCAATGATGCTATGACAGTAGGGGTCCCCATTAATTCCTTTTCAATTAGTTGTCAGTTAACAACCACATATTAGTATGTTTGAAGTATCCAACTGTAGACATGAAATCACAGGAGAGACCTTGTTATGGGTTACTGCTAGTGGTTCATAAAGATTTGACATAGTAACAATTTGCTCTTAGTACAGACCACCGTACAGACGATGGTGTGTGGTATTCATTCTGTAAATCACCCGCTAGGCAATGTCATCATCTGCAGGTGTTACGTTGAGCGTCCCGAGGACGAGGCGTACCTGTAAATCCAGGAGTCTTGCGTGCCGAGGTAGCCAGGTCGTGGTAGGGGTAGACAAGTAGGTGGTGAAGTCTTCCGCAAATGAAGAAAAGTGACGCAAAGAACCGACCCCGGACCCGTCATGTAATACAGGATTGAACTGGGGCCAGCTCCTGACGCCACGAATGACACTTCCCAATATTAACGTGGCGCCAGAACAGTGCAAGCACTGATAGGGAAGGTCGTAGATGTTACTGGCAAATACTGGCAAAGTATTCCAAGCAGCTATACAGGGTGGTGAAAGTTCAAGGTAGCCAGTACAGGTAAGCAGAATGTTCAAGGTACCTAAATGCGAGTAGCAGCAAGTCCAAGGTACCAATGCAGGTAAACAGTAAGCCCCAAGGTACCGGTGCAGGTAAGCAGTGAGTCCAAGGCACCAATGCAGGATAAAGAACAGAGATCCGCAGAAGCCGGAGAAGCGGACCAGGACCACAGGAACCCAGGCAGGAGGCGGGCAACTCAGGCAAATCGAAAAGGAGCAGGAAGAGGAACCAGGGGGGGAGGTTCCAGGGAACACAGGAGAACAGGTAAGGGGAAGAAGAAGCAGTAAGGCAGCCCTGACTAGAGGAGGAACAGGAGAGGACCCAGCCCAGGACCAGGACCCAAGAACCCAAGGAACAGGGAAGCGAAGCGGGAGTAAACCAACCGCGTTGAGACGCTTTGAAGAACAAAATCGGATCGCTTAAGTAGTGGTCCTGTGTGAAATCGAGGCTTGAACCGCGCTGCAATGCGCATGCGCGAACGGGTGCTGCCGCGCGAACGAGGCTTGGAATGCCAGCTCGCTCGAACAGCTACGTGAACGGCACCCGTGCCCTACACGGGTCAGGACAGAGAGACTCCGCCAGGGAAATGTGCTCAGAGCAGTGCGTCGTCTCCACAACCTGAGACGTGGGTACAACTGCCAGGAACCAGCACGCTCCCTAGGGCCCCGTCGCCCCGCACAGGTAGGTGTTCTAACACTATGCTCCCCACCAGAAAGACCCGGAGCACCCGGTTTCCAGGGATTCCTACGAAAAAATTCACGCATCAGACGGGGAGCATGAATGTTCTCACAAGGCTCCCAAGTACGATCACAAGCAGGGTAACCCTTCCAGTCCACCAAAAACTGAAGCCTACCCCGGGAGAAATGGGAGTCACAAATCTCCTGCACCTCAAATTCCGGAGTGCCCCCAACATCTATAGCCGCAGGTCAGGGATGTGAACAACCGTACGGATCAGACCGGAATGGCTTAAAGAGGGACACATGGAAGACGGGGTGAATCCGCCAAGACTGCGGCAGATCCAATTTGAATGCCACAGAGGAAATTCGTCTGACCACCCGGAAGGGTCCCAGAAAACGGGGTGCTAATTTAGTCGGGAGATTGTGTACTGGTAAATTCTTAGAGGAGAGCCATACCATGTCCCCAACCTAGAATGCTGGCTCACTACTCCTTTTCTTGTCCGCCTGTGCCTTCATACTTTCACGTGCCTTAGCGAGGGCTCCCGTGGCCTGGACCTGATTCTTCTGAATGTCAGCAACCATCTGGTCCGCAGAAGGAACTGTGCTGGAAGGAACAGGATGAAATGGAATCAACTTGGGATGAAGGCCTGAGGAACAATAAAAAGGACTCATTCCAGTGGCAGAGTGTTCAGAGTTGTTATAAGCCACCTCCGCTAGGTCCAGATGTTTTGCCCAGTTGGATTGAGAAGCATTGGAAAAACAGCGTAAGTATTGCTCCAAAGTCTGATTAGTTCGCTCAGTCAGGCCGTTGGATTGTGGATGATAGCCAGAACTGAGAGCACGCTGGATTCCCAAGTGACGACAAAGTTGCTTCCAAAAGGCAGAAATTAACTGAGATCCGCAGTCTGAAATAGTCTTCTCAGGAAGTCCATGCAAGCGATAAACGGAATGTAAAAAGGCCTGGGCCATACTACCGGCTGAAGGCACCTTCTGGAATGGAATGAAATGGGCCAACTTAGAAAAACAATCGACCACCATGATGCAAGTATATCCTTCCGAGGGAGGGAGGTCCACAATAAAATCGGTGGCAATAGTATGCCAAGGATAAGGTGCTCTCTCGGTGGGTTGGAGAAGTCCAATAGGTTTCTTTCGTGGAATCTTGACCTGGGCACACACTGGGCAACATTCCACATACTCTCTTGTCTGCCTAGCCCATCCTGGCCACCAAAATTGGCGAGAAATCAGTTCCTGGGTGGATCGAATGCCGCGATGTCCCCCAATCCTAGAATCGTGTAAAGCTTGCAGGACGGCAGTCCGAAGTACCTCAGTGGGAAGGTATAACCGATTATGAAAGAAGAGTAGGCCACCGTTCTCCCTCATTAGAGGGTGTTGTATAAGTAAGGAATATTTGGGATCCTTTCAAGTGTCCTGTACGATGGTATCCAAGCATTGAGATGTAACCAACAAGAAGTGTTTAGAAGGAAGTAATTGTTGAGCTCGATGATCCAGTTTAACGTTGTTCTCCAAAGAGCGAGAGAGAGCGTCAGCCTTCGAGTTGCGTGACTGAGGAATGTAAGAAATCGTGAAATCATATTGGGAGAAGAACAAGGCCCAACGAGCCAAACGAGAAGTACGACACTGTAAAGAGCGTAGATACTGTAGCTTCCGGTGATCAGTGCGTACTTCCACTGAGAATCTTCCCCCCAGAAGATGGTGACGCCATTCCTCAAATGCAGCCTTTATGGCCAAAAGCTCCTTTTCAATGATTGCATAATTTCGTTCACTGGATGTTAACTTCCGGGAATAATAGGCAACAGGAACCTCCAACCCTGTCTGTGGATCGTCTTGAAGTAGGACAGCCCCAACAGCAAAATCGGAAGCATCTGCCTCCACGATGAATGGCCTGTTCTCATCAGGATGATGTAAAATCGGGGAAGTACTGTATGCCTCCTTAAGTTGCTTGAAAGCACTGGTCGCTGCTGAATTCCATATGAACAGGGTCTTACTGCTAGTCAAATCTGACAAAGGAGCGGTTACTTCAGAATAGGCGGGTATGAAGCGCCGGTAGAAGTTGGCGAATCCTAAGAAACGCTGAAGAGATTTCAAATCATAAGGCTGTCTCCATTCCTGAATCGCCCGTACCTTGGCTGGATCCATGTGTATTCCAGATTCGCTAATGACATAACCAAGAAATTCAATGCTACTCTGATGAAAGTGACATTTCTCGGCCTTGGCATATAAATGGTTATGATGTAACCGACCCAGAACCTCCTTCACATGACGTAGATGTTCCTCTTTCTCCTTGGAGAATATCAATATATCATCAAGATATACCCATACGGATACTCCAATCAGATCCGAGAAAATGTCATCCATAAGGCGTTGAAAAACGGCCGGAGCGTTGCACAGACCAAACGGCATTACGCGATACTCAAAATGCCCTGCTGGTGTCTTAAAGGCCGTTTTCCATTCGTCGCCGGGTTTGATACGTACTAAATGGTATGCCCCTCGAAGATCCAATTTAGAAAATATTCGGGCATTCCGCAAAGATTCCATAATGTTGCGTATCAAAGGCAGCGGATATCGATCCTTTCGTCTGATGTCGTTTAACTGCCTATAATCCACACAAGGCCATAAAGTGCCCTCCTTCTTTTTCACAAAGAACAAAGGGAATCCCGCAGGTGACTTAGAAGGTGTTGTATAACCTTTCTGAAGACAGTCATCCAAGTATACTTGCAGAACTTCTCTTTCGTGGGGTGATAAGGAATACAATTTGCCATGGGGAATTACTGCATTGGGCAGTAATTCTATGGCACAATCAAAGGCTCTGTGGGGTGGCAAAGGAATGGTACCAGGTTCAGAAAAGACCTCATGGTACTCATCGTAGTCGGAAGGTACTGAAGACAAGGTACACACTCGGAGCGGTCCTGATCCTTCCGTCTGAGTGGCAATGGTAGAAGATCTGGTACTAGGTCCGAAGGTACAACACTCCCGACCACATCGATTGGAAGCGAAGGTCAAGGTACGGGAGGCCCAATCAATAATGGGGTTATGATGTAATAGCCACGGTAACCCCAAAATTATCGGATATGAGGGTGATTTAATCACATCAAGAGAAATCAATTCACGGTGTTCAGCAATCTGCAGCTGTAGAATTCCGGTATGTTGACGAACCGGACCGGAGGCCAAAGGGGTTCCATCGATTACCTCCACCAGAGTAGCACAACCTTTATCAAGCAGAGGTATCCCGTTCTTCTTGGAAAATTCAAAGTCCACATAATTACCTGAGGCTCCACAATCCAGAAGACCCAATACTGTCACTGATTTACTGTGCCAGGTAACCCTGATCTGAAGAGCCATAAGGGCCACCGGAGTCATGGGTGGATGGGTCGTCACAGGAATGTGAAGGACTGAAGAGATCGAAGGGCCTGTCACTGCCTTCCTCAACCGTGACAGGCCTATTAGTTTTCCAATTTCTTGATTGGTCGCAATGGACAAGTACTGAGAAAATGTCCGGCAGTACCACAATACAAACAGAGACGGAGATTTCTCCTGCGTTTCTTCTCGGCCTCCGATAATGGTCCTCTTAGTGCCCCTAGCTGCATTGGTTCTAGACCCATCTCCGAACTGACAGGTACGCCTCCAGCCTGAGGAAGAGGTCTGGGAAAGAACCTCTCTAGCTGACGTCTCTCACCTCTTCGTTCAGCCAGGCGATGGTCAATACGTAGGACCTGCTCCTGGAGTAACTGCAGTGTATCAGGTTCGGGTATATGAATTAACTCGTCCTTATATTCTTCTCTTAAACCACGTCTGAACAGAGTCTTTTGCGTAACTTCGGGCCATTGTGAGTCCGTAGCCAATTGGCGGAACCGGCTTATATAAGTGATAATATCGCTGGATCCCTGTCTTAAATCCATCAACTGATTCTGTGCCGTAGCCGCCAAATTGGGAGACTGAAACACCTCCAAAAATGCTTTCTCTAATGCCACAAAATCATTAAGAATGGGGCTGTTAGCAGACACCAAAGGAGCAGCCCAAGCCAAAGCATTTCCAGTTAGATTTCCCAAGATGTAGCCAATTTTAGCCCTTTCTTGTGTAAAATGTGATGCCCGGAACAAAAAATGTATCCTGCAATGGTTGCAGAATTCTGCCACACGCCTAGGATCACCATCAAACTTCATGGGTACGGTAGTAGCCATTGGTGTCTCTATTTGTGGATTAGCAGGGGTGCCTTGCATGACCATCTGGCGGAGATTGAGATTCTCCTGACGTAATGCCGCCATCTCTGCTCTTAAGGCTCTGACCTCATCATGGATATCCTGGGATTCCTCCATCTTAGTTTCAGAAATGGGGGTAAGGCGTCTCAATCTGTTAAGTTGAGCGTCCCGAGGACGAGGTGTACCTGTATCTCCAGGAGTCTTGCGTGCCGAGGTAGCCAGGTCGTGGTAGGGGTAGACAAGTAGCTGGTGAAGTCTTCCGCAAATGAAGAAAAGTGACGCAAAGAACCGACCCCGGACCCGTCCTGTAATACAGGATTGAACTGGGGCCAGCTCCTGACGCCACGAATGACACTTCCCAATATTAACGTGGCGCCAGAACAGTGCAAGCACTGATAGGGAAGGTCGTAGATGTTACTGGCAAATACTGGCAAAGTATTCCAAGCAGCTATCCAGGGTGTTGAAAGTTCAAGGTAGCCAGTACAGGTAAGCAGAATGTTCAAGGTACCTAAATGCGAGTAGCAGCAAGTCCAAGGTACCAATGCAGGTAAACAGTAAGCCCCAAGGTACCGGTGCAGGTAAGCAGTGAGTCCAAGGCACCAATGCAGGATAAAGAACAGAGATCCACAGAAGCCGGAGAAGCGGACCAGGACCACAGGAACCCAAGCAGGAGGCGGGCAACTCAGGCAAATCGAAAAGGAGCAGGAAGGGGAACCAGGGGGGGGAGTTTCCAGGGAACACAGGAGAACAGGTAAGGGGAAGAAGAAGCAGTAAGGCAGCCCTGACTAGAGGAGGAACAGGAGAGGACCCAGCCCAGGACCAGGACCCAAGAACCCAAGGAACAGGGAAGCGAAGCGGGAGTAAACCAACCGCGTTGAGACGCGGTGAAGAACAAAATCGGATCGCTTAAGTAGTGGTCCTGTGTGAAACCGAGGCTTGAACCGCGCTGCAATGCGCATGCGCGAACGGGTGCCGCCGCGCGAACGAGGCTTGGAATGCAAGCTCGCTCGAACAGCTACGTGAACGGCACCCGTGCCCTACACGGGTCAGGACAGAGAGACTCCGCCGGGGAAATGTGCTCAGAGCAGTGCGTCGTCTCCACAACCTTAGACGTGGGTACAACTGCCAGGAACCAGCACGCTCCCTAGGGCCCCGTCGCCCCGCACAGGTAGGTGTTCTAACACTATGCTCCCCACCAGAAAGACCCGGAGCACCCGGTTTCCAGGGATTCCTACGAAAAAATTCACGCATCAGACGGGGAGCATGAATGTTCTCACAAGGCTCCCAAGTACGATCACAAGCAGGGTAACCCTTCCAGTCCACCAAAAACTGAAGCCTACCCCGGGAGAAATGGGAGTCACAAATCTCCTGCACCTCAAATTCCGGAGTGCCCCCAACATCTATAGCCGCAGGTCAGGGATGTGAACGACCGTACGGATCAGACCGGAATGGCTTAAAGAGGGACACATGGAAGACGGGGTGAATCCGCCAAGACTGCGGCAGATCCAATTTGAATGCCACAGAGGAAATTCGTCTGACCACCCGGAAGGGTCCCAGAAAACAGGGTGCTAATTTAGTCGGGAGATTGTGTACTGGTAAATTCTTAGAGGAGAGCCATACCATGTCCCCAACCTGGAATGCTGGCTCACTACTCCTTTTCTTGTCCACCTGTGCCTTCATACTCTCACGTGCCTTAGCGAGGGCTTCCGTGGCCTGGACCTGATTCTTCTGAATGTCAGCAACCATCTGGTCCGCAGAAGGAACTGTGCTGGAAGGAACAGGATGAAATGGAATCAACTTGGGATGAAGGCCTGAGGAACAATAAAAAGGACTCATTCCAGTGGCAGAGTGTTCAGAGTTGTTATAAGCCACCTCCGCTAGGTCCAGATGTTTTGCCCAGTTGGATTGAGAAGCATTGGAAAAACAGCGTAAGTATTGCTCCAAAGTCTGATTAGTTCGCTCAGTCAGGCCGTTGGATTGTGGATGATAGCCAGAACTGAGAGCAAGCTGGATTCCCAAGTGACGACAAAGTTGCTTCCAAAAGGCAGAAATGAACTGAGATCCGCAGTCTGAAATAATCTTCTCAGGAAGTCCATGCAAGCGATAAACGGAATGTAAAAAGGCCTGGGCCATACTACCGGCTGAAGGCACCTTCTGGAATGGAATGAAATGGGCCAACTTAGAAAAACAATCGATGACCACCATGATGCAAGTATATCCTTCCGAGGGAGGGAGGTCCACAATAAAATCGGTGGCAATAGTATGCCAAGGATAAGGTGCTCTCTCGGTGGGTTGGAGAAGTCCAATAGGTTTCTTTCGTGGAATCTTGACCTGGGCACACACTGGGCAACATTCCACATACTGTCTGCCTAGCCCATCCTGGCCACCAAAATTGGCGAGAAATCAGTTCCTGGGTGGATCGAATGCCGCGATGTCCCCCAATCCTAGAATCGTGTAAAGCTTGCAGGACGGCAGTCCGAAGTACCTCAGTGGGAAGGTGTAACCGATTATGAAAGAAGAGTAGGCCACCCTTCTCCCTCATTAGAGGGTGTTGTAGAAGTAAGGAATATTTGGGATCCTTTAAAGTGTCCTGTAGGATGGTATCCAAGCATTGAGATGTAACCAACAAGAAGTGTTTAGAAGGAAGTAATTGTTGAGCTCGATGATCCAGTTCAACGTTGTTCTCCAAAGAGCGAGAGAGAGCGTCAGCCTTCGAGTTGCGTGACTGAGGAATGTAAGAAATCGTGAAATCATATTGGGAGAAGAACAAGGCCCAACGAGCCAAACGAGAAGTACGACACTGTAAAGAGCGTAGATACTGTAGGTTCCGGTGATCAGTGCGTACTTCCACTGAGAATCTTCCCCCAGAAGATGGTGATGCCATTCCTCAAATGCAGCCTTTATGGCCAAAAGCTCCTTTTCAATGATTGCATAATTTCGTTCACTGGATGTTAACTTCCGGGAATAATAGGCAACAGGAACCTCCAACCCTGTCTGTGGATCGTCTTGAAGTAGGACAGCCCCAACAGCAAAATCGGAAGCATCTGCCTCCACAATGAATGGCCTGTTCTCATCAGGATGATGTAAAATCGGGGAAGTACTGTATGCCTCCTTAAGTTGCTTGAAAGCACTGGTCGCTGCTGAATTCCATATGAACAGAGTCTTACTGCTAGTCAAATCTGACAAAGGAGCGGTTACTTCAGAATAGGCGGGTATGAAGCGCCGGTAGAAGTTGGCGAAACCTAAGAAACGCTGAAGAGATTTCAAATCATAAGGCTGTCTCCATTCCTGAATCGCCCGTACCTTGGCTGGATCCATGTGTATTCCAGATTCGCTAATGACATAACCAAGAAATTCAATGCTACTCTGATGAAAGTGACATTTCTCGGCCTTGGCATATACATGGTTATGATGTAACCGACCCAGAACCTCCTTCACATGACGTAGATGTTCCTCTTTCTCCTTGGAGAATATCAATATATCATCAAGATATACCCATACTGATACTCCAATCAGATCCGAGAAAATGTCATCCATAAGGCGTTGAAAAACGGCCGGAGCGTTGCACAGAACAAACGGCATTACGCGATACTCAAAATGCCCTGCTGGTGTCTTAAAGGCCGTTTTCCATTCGTCGCCGGGTTTGATAAGTACTAAATGGTATGCCCCTCGAAGATCCAATTTAGAAAATATTCGGGCATTCCGCAAAGATTCCATAATGTTGCGTATCAAAGGCAGCGGATATCGATCCTTTCGTCTGATGTCGTTTAACTGCCTATAATCCACACAAGGCCATAAAGTGCCCTCCTTCTTTTTCACAAAGAACAAATGGAATCCCGCAGGTGACTTAGAAGGTGTTATATAACCTTTCTGAAGACAGTCATCCAAGTATTCTTGCAGAACTTCTCTTTCGTGGGGTGATAAGGAATACAATTTGCCAAGGGGAATTACTGCATTGGGCAGTAATTCTATGGCACAATCAAAGGCTCTGTGGGGTGGCAAAGGAATGGTACCAGGTTCAGAAAAGACCTCATGGTACTCATCGTAGTCGGAAGGTACTGAAGACAAGGTACACACTCGGAGCGGTCCTGATCCTTCCGTCTGAGTGGCAATGGTAGAAGATCTGGTACTAGGTCCGAAGGTACAACACTCCCGACCACATCGATTGGAAGCGAAGGTCAAGGTACGGGAGGCCCAATCAATAATGGGGTTATGATGTAATAGCCACGGTAACCCCAAAATTATCGGATATGAGGGTGATTTAATCACATCAAGAGAAATCAATTCACGGTGTTCAGCAATCTGCAGCTGTAGAATTCCGGTATGTTGACGAACCGGACCGGAGGCCAAAGGGGTTCCATCGATTACCTCCACCAGAGTAGCACAACCTTTATTAAGCAGAGGTATCCCGTTCTTCTTGGAAAATTCAAAGTCCACATAATTACCTGAGGCTCCACAATCCAGAAGACCCAATACTGTCACTGATTTACTGTGCCAGGTAACCCTGATCTGAAGAGCCATAAGGGCCACCGGAGTCATGGGTGGATGGGTCGTCACAGGAATGGGAAGGACTGAAGAGATCGAAGGGCCTGTCACTGCCTTCCTCAACCGTGACAGGCCTATTAGTTTTCCAATTTCTTGATTGGTCGCAATGGACAAGTACTGAGAAAATGTCCGGCAGTACCACAATACAAACAGAGACGGAGATTTCTCCTGCGTTTCTTCTCGGCCTCCGATAATGGTCCTCTTAGTGCCCCTAGCTGCATTGGTTCTAGACCCATCTCCGAACTGACAGGTACGCCTCCAGCCTGAGGAAGAGGTCTGGGAAAGAACCTCTCTAGCCGACGTCTCTCACCTCTTCGTTCAGCCAGGCGATGGTCAATACGTAGGACCTGCTCCTGGAGTAACTGCAGTGTATCAGGTTCGGGTATGTGAATTAACTCGTCCTTATATTCTTCTCTTAAACCACGTCTGAACAGAGTCTTTTGCGTAACTTCGGGCCATTGTGAGTCCGTAGCCAATTGGCGGAACCGGCTTATATAAGTGATAATATCGCTGGATCCCTGTCTTAAATCCATCAACTGATTCTGTGCCGTAGCCGCCAAATTGGGAGACTGAAACACCTCCAAAAATGCTTTCTCTAATGCCACAAAATCATTAAGAATGGGGCTGTTAGCAGACACCAAAGGAGCAGCCCAAGCCAAAGCATTTCCAGTTAGATTTCCCAAGATGTAGCCAATTTTAGCCCTTTCTTGTGTAAAATGTGATGCCCGGAACAAAAAATGTATCCTGCAATGGTTGCAGAATTCTGCCACACGCCTAGGATCACCATCAAACATCATGGGTACGGTAGTAGCCATTGGTGTCTCTATTTGTGGATTAGCAGGGGTGCCTTGCATGACCATCTGGAGGAGATTGAGATTCTCCTGCCGTAATGCCGCCATCTCAGCTCTTAAGGCTCTGACCTCATCATGGATATCCTGGGATTCCTCCATCTTAGTTTCAGAAATGGGGGTAAGGCGTCTCAATCTGTTAAGTTGAGCGTCCCGAGGACGAGGTGTACCTGTATCTCCAGGAGTCTTGCGTGCCGAGGTAGCCAGGTCGTGGTAGGGGTAGACAAGTAGCTGGTGAAGTCTTCCGCAAATGAAGAAAAGTGACGCAAAGAACCGACCCCAGACCCGTCCTGTAATACAGGATTGAACTGGGGCCAGCTCCTGACGCCACGAATGACACTTCCCAATATTAACGTGGCGCCAGAACAGTGCAAGCACTGATAGGGAAGGTCGTAGATGTTACTGGCAAATACTGGCAAAGTATTCCAAGCAGCTATCCAGGGTGGTGAAAGTTCAAGGTAGCCAGTACAGGTAAGCAGAATGTTCAAGGTACCTAAATGCAAGTAGCAGCAAGTCCAAGGTACCAATGCAGGTAAACAGTAAGCCCCAAGGTACCGGTGCAGGTAAGCAGTGAGTCCAAGGCACCAATGCAGGATAAAGAACAGAGATCCACAGAAGCCGGAGAAGCGGACCAGGACCACAGGAACCCAAGCAGGAGGCGGGCAACTCAGGCAAATCGAAAAGGAGCAGGAAGGGGAACCAGGGGGGGGGAGGTTCCAGGGAACACAGGAGAACTGGTAAGGGGAAGAAGAAGCAGTAAGGCAGCCCTGACTAGAGGAGGAACAGGAGAGGACCCAGCCCAGGACCAGGACCAGGACCCAAGAACCCAAGGAACAGGGAAGCGAAGCGGGAGGAAACCAACCGCGTTGAGACGCGGTGAAGAACAAAATCGGATCGCTTAAGTAGCGGTCCTGTGTGAAACCGAGGCTTGAACTGCGCTGCAATGCGCATTCGCGAACGGGGGCCGCCGCACGAACGAGGCTTGGAATGCAAGCTCGCTCGAACAGCTACGTGAACGGCACCCGTGCCCTACACGGGTCAGGACAGAGAGACTCCGCTGGGGAAATGTGCTCAGAGCAGTGCGTCGTCTCCACAACCAGAGACGTGGGTACAACTGCCAGGAACCAGCACGCCCCCTAGGGCCCCATCGCCCCGCACAGGTAGGTGTTCTAACAGCAGGCGACCTAGTTGATAATATGGAGAAAGAAATAGTAAGATGTTTATTGGAAAAACATGTACATAAGGATTGTTGTATCCATCAGATCGACATGACATCTGCGTGGAAAACAATGGAATTTCAACATGAGTCAAATGAAGCATCTCAGTGAAAACTCTTTGTTCAAACCTCTTGGATCAAGTGTGTCCAAGCAGTGTATCCAGTAGTTTTCCCTTCTTGATAAGGTGGATTGATAATCACCACCTCTATGGGGGCTTCTTGCTAATGGTGATTTAGTGTTTTTGCATCTGATGGTCGATTTGTGTTCGGTCCATCTCTCCTTCACAGGACTAGTTGTTTGACCTACGTATAGCAGTCCACACGGACATTTGATGGAGTAAACTACTCCAGGTGTAAGGCATGGTGCATAGTCTTTCAATTTGATTTTTTCCCGGTCTGAGGATGGTTGATAAAGTCACCTTTCACCACGTTGTTACAGTGTGAGCAGTTTAGACACAGGAATGTGCCTTTATTCTTAGTTGTGATGTATAGTACAGCCTCTCTTGAATGCCATCATTGGCGCTTTGGAGAATAATTTGTGAAGTGTTGGATCATTTTGAAGTATTCCCCAATGTTTTCTGATTGTCTTGCTAATATGGAAACTCTGTTGAGAAAATTTAGATATGTATAGAACTGGTGGTTCTTTCTCTTTATCTTTCACAGTCAATAGTTGTTCCTTAGTTCTTTAATCAGATCTTTCCTTGGCTTCACTCAATACAGATGCCGGATAGCCCCTTGATTCAAATTTATCAATGAGTTAAGAGCACTACGTGTCCAATCCTGCTGGGTCTGATATGATCCTTTTTAGTCTTTACATATGACTAAAGGGAAGGCTTTTGAGCATTGCTTTTGGGTGAAAACTCGTGAAGTGGAGAAGGTTGTTGGCGTCTGTTGGCTTATGGTAAACTGTTGTTGATAAGGTGTTGTTCTTGATTTCTATGTTTACATCCAGAAAATGTAATAATGGATTCCCCATCTCCATGGTGAATGTGATGCTGTCATGTACAGAGTTAAGTATTCCAAAAATAGCGAGAGATCTTCCTCTGGCCCCACCATATGCCAAATAGGTCGTCTATAAAGCGTTTCCACATTAATATGTATGGTGACCACCTAGGGTGATCCAATACAAGTTGTTTTGTAAGCGATACATAAATGTGTTTGCGTAAATTGGGGCCATTGATGACCCCATGGATGTTCCTGTTGTTTGTAAGTAGAATGTATTCTGGAATCTAAAGTAGCTATTGTACAGTATTACATTTAGTAAGTCAAGAATGAGTTCCGGATTGCCGCTGGGTGATGGTGAATTGAGGAGAAGCCATTCAACTGACTCGATCCCTTCCCTATGGGGGATTGACGTATATAAGCTGCATACATCCATACTGAAGAGTATACAGTCAGAGTTTAGAGCTTTAAACTTGTTGATGCAATTCAAAAAGTCGGTGGTGTCCCTCAAGTATGTGGGGATTTTGTGTATCAAGGGTTGAAGTGAACAGTCAATATAGATAGCAAGGGGATCAAAGATGCTGTCAGTTCCAGCTACTATTGGTCTGAGTGGTGGGGAACTCCGATTTTTGTGGATCTTTGGAAGACCGTAGAAGACAGGTGTTATAGGTTGTTGATTAAAAAGGAATTTGCTCATTGTTTCACTGATCCATTCATTTTCAAGTGCTTCATTACAATGTGAGTAACGTGAGTAGATCAGGGTCCATGAGGCAAGAGGAGGTTTGGACATTCCTGTGTTATGAGCCACATTTTAGCTTTGCTCTTGAAGGAATGAAAGGAGGGTTCAGCTCTGAGAGGATTAAGTAGCAAGTTCCACACTTTGGAGGCGAGACCAGGAAACTGGACCCACCTGCTTTCTGAAGTTTAAACCTTGGTATTGACAGGCATGAGCTTGGGCTGCTCTCTGTGGGCATATAGAGGTGTGAGTTGTGAAGCGGTTCACCAGATATTCTGGTGCCTGGTTGGCCAAACATTTGTGTGTAAGAGTGAGAGTTTTAAGAGAGATTCTTTGGGAGAACGAGAGCCAGTCTAAACTGCATGTGATATCTGAGATATGCGACTCCTAGGGATATTGAGGGCAGCCCTGATGGGGTTATTTTGGGTAACCTGTAACTTGCTTAAGTTTTGTTGACTGGCCCCTAGATATAGCGCATTGCAATAGTCGAGTTTCGACAAGATGAGGGTTCTGGCAAGAATGGTGCAGTTGTCCGCGGTAAGGAAAGGGCGACATGCTGTAATACGTTTACATGTGTAAGCTGACAAGGAGATGACAGTGTTGGTTTGTCTTGTGAGGGATAGGGTGGAATCAAGATAAATTCCTAGAGTTTTCGTATCATTGGATACTTTGATGGTATTACTGGCAATGAAGAAGGATTTGAATGCAGGCCCTACTTTATTGAGTATATGGTGGGAGCCAAGTATAAGTAGCTCTATCTTATAGTCATTAAGATAGAGCCCATGTTGTGTCATCCATGCCTGGATGACCTGATGGATCTTGTTGAGAGCTTTGGTGTCAGCTGAGTGGTCACCACTGATCGGGATGAGTACTTGGATGTCATCTGCTTAGTTAGTGTAGGTGACACCCAAGTACTCAAGAACATCGAAGAGAGGCTTTGTAAACACGTTTGTGAAGTGTGTGTGACATGCAGGTTCCCTGCAGTACCCCACATAGGAGTGGCAAAGGGTCAGCAGAGGCAGAGGGGGAGAAGAGGTCTTGTGGATCTGTTCGCCAGGAAGGATATAATCCATGTAGTAACTTTGTCGGAGAAATGGGCTGCAGATTTGAGATGTTGTCAGAGAATTTGATGGTTAACCAAATCAGATGCTGCCGATAGGTCAAGCAATAATAAGAGGGCTAGTTGCCTTTATCTTCAAGAACTTTGATTTGAGTTTTTAAATCTATAAGGGCAGTTTCCGTTCCGTGCCTTGGTCGGAAGTCTGATTGTCTGAGGCTGAGGAGATTATTTGATTCTAAGTACTCCTGGATCTGAAGATAGGAAGTACGATCCAGGATTTTTAGAAGGAAGGAACGGTTGTGATGGGCCTGTAATTAGTCGGGGTGCTAGGGTCTAAGGATGTTTTTTTGAGAAGTGGGATGACCCACACATCCTTTAGGTTATCTGGGACGATGCTTGAGTTGAAAGAAGAGTTTAAGAGGGCTGTGATGAAGGGTGCTAATTCAAGGGCAGACTCCTTAATGATGGGAGCTTGGCACATGCCACCCTGGTAATTAGAAGGTTTGAGTTTACAGTTGATGTTTTCTACTTCTTTAATAGATAAAGACGAGAAATTAAAGGGATGGAGGGTGGGAGGAGGAGTGACTGATATTCCTATGGGAATAGTGTGCTGAGGGTCGTTCAGGAAGCTATGGTTTTTGGAATTGATTTTAGTTTGTAATGTAGAGATTTTGTTGAGGAGCACTTTTTGTATATTGGTACACCATGTGCTGTCTTTTCTACAGGTGTCTGGTGGGGTTGAAGGTGTTTCCAGTTCTTTAAGTATCTTAAAGAGCTCCTTAGTTTTGGATTCCATCTGCAGAATTCGCTTGTTGTATGTGTCATTTTTGGCTTGAAGAATAGCATCCTTGTAATTAAAGGATCCTAGGATAAGGCTACTCTTATTCACGTCTGATGGAATGCTTTTCTAATGGGCCTTAGGAGTTCTCTTCTCCTTGCGTAGTGCTCTCATGGGGTGGCGTGAACCACGTATTGAGGTGTGCACGAGGTTTGGGTTTCCGTTGTTTAATTTGGGCAATTGTGTTCATGGCTTTAAATAAAGTTTGATTGAAGGTATCGACTAAGTCTGTAGGGTCTGCACACGATACTGAATCATTGTTTAGCATCGGTAGGATGAGTGGGGGCAATTTCTCCTTTGTTATATCACTTTTATTTCTCGTACCGATGGAGGGAGCAATGTTCTGATTGGAGCATTGATTTTCGACATTGATGTTAAAGGTGATCGTGTGATGATCTGCCCAGGCTTATGGTGTGTTGGACACTACTTTGATACTGCAATTCAAATCAACCGGCCAGTCAAGGGTTCTCTCCTTGTTGTGGGTGGATTCCTGAAAGTGATGGGTGAACCCCAAATCAGTTAGAGTACTGTCCAGAGCTTTGTGGTCGCTTGAATCTTGGAAACCGAGATTGAAGTCCCCTAGTAAAATAATTTGTGAATTGGGCTTGGTGTTAGTTGCTAGGAGGGAGGTGATGTCATCAGCAAAGGTGGATATGGGACCTGTGGTCTATAGATAAGGTGCAAAGTGATGGTTTGGTTAGGTGAGATGGGCATATTGACAGACAGTGATTCCGCTGAGGAAATAAGCTGATTAGGGATAAGTCTGAGATCAAGAGGGCTTCTAAATATGAAGGCAATGCCTCCGCCTTTGGATTGGTTTGTATTTTGGTTGCATCTCATAGTGGAGTAGCCATTGGTGATGGCGAGGGAGAGTAGTCGACCGGCAGCTGCATGAAGCCACGTTTCCGTAATGGCTAGGAAATCTAAGTCCTGGGCTGTAATGAAGTCTGCGATATCCAACGCATGGGCGGAGAGGGATCTGGCATTGACAAGGGCACCCTTGATCATGGTATCTTTGGCAATGCGCGAGTCAATCACATTGAAGTTACAAAGGGCTTTGGTGATGATATTCATCAAGCCTGTAAACTTGGGTTTATGAGTGTGAATGCTGAGCTGAATTTGAAGTTCCTCATATTGTACTCACCCCTGATGTAGCAGCTGGAGAGTCTGCAGATGTTTTGAATGTCCGCTGACAGCACGTAGCATTCACAGTGCTCGGAAACAAAAGGGGAGAACAGAAAATGTTCTACCTATCAACCAACAAACACATATACATAAAACAACATTACTTATATTTACTGCGCCCGCATTTACCTTTTTGTAAAATGATTACTTCAAAATGTTCAAATTATTTTGTATTTATAAGACACAATTTAATGGAATGCACCAAGAATAAACAATAACTGTATTCCTCATATTATCATTTAAATACATCTGTTCTTTGAGACTGACATACACCAAGCGATTATTCTAAAATAATCGCTCACCAAACAGTAAGTTCACTGTATGTGTTTCTTTATTATTAGCATTCATTATGTAAAGATGTATTTTAAGGAAAAAGCACTATTTTTTTATTTTGACAGAAATGGCAAACCCAATTGAGTGCTTAGAGAAGAACTTCCCAAAAGAAGAAATGAGTGACGATAACATCTCTAATGGTATACAATACATCTTTTAATATAAACAAATAATGTAATTAATACAGATCTCACTGAAATAATATTTTCTTTTTTAATTACAGTAGATAGCTTTCAGAAAAAAAAACATACCCGAATTTAATTATACACAATCCCAAGAATCACAAATAGAAGCCCCTTCCCCAACTGTACATAATCAAATCATTAACTTGTCTGCAAAATTGGCTCAACTAAGTAATGCTTTTAAGGAACTTTTACAATATGTCAAAAATCAAGTAATTAAAATGTTTCCTCATCACTGTCCTTCTTGCACCTGCCCTCCTTGCCCCCAGCAATCATCCCCATCCAATTCCCAAAATGTAAATAAAAGGCAATTTATTGAAACCTCACTCCCTTCCTCTCCTAATCATTATTGTACACACATTCCTTATTCTCCCATTTATGTTTCTCACTCCGATACCCCATCCCTTTCATGAATAAATATAGTTTCTTATACTATAAATATGTTGTATATCATTGTGTGATTTTTTTTAAAGCCCAATAATGAGTCTGCTGATACTGCGACTGTCCGGGAGGTCCGCACTCAAAATGGAGGTGCCCCTGGACAGGCAAGATGTCTGGACAGGTCTAGTTTCTTTTGACACACTTTAAATTAGTCTGCGGACAGCCCGTCTGCACTACGGACACCCATGTGCATGAACCCTGCGATTCCCAATCCATCCGTTGAACACACTGTCTACCGTAATATCTGCACGTCCTTATTTCACCTATAAAAATAGCCCCATATCATTTTTCTCCACTCCCCCACCCTTCCCAGCCCCTCTTTCCACCACCAAATAACCTAAAATGTGTTTTATAGACATTTTTCCACGAGATGTATGCAGTCAGCGGCAGATGGCGACCATTCCAGGGAATATGGCCGACCTCATGCTTTTCACCATCCAGTCAGCAGGCGTGGCTGATGTCTGCTGACATCACATCGCTCCTGGTGCCAATCACGGTGCTGTCGATGGGCTGCACATGGAAGCGGGTCCACGGACCACACCCAAAAATCACAATTAGTTTTTTTCCTACTTTTTGGCTGCTTAAAAAAAAACCTACTGGAGGGATTTACATCACGGTTTGTGGACCAAGCCACCGGTCCTGCTCCAAAATTGGTGAAAATCCATCCAGCGATTTGGCCTTTAGGTGTGTGCACATTTCTATTCCATTGCATTTATGGTGAAAACCACACATGTTGGGATGCCCCCTATAACTTTTCCCTCTGAACAAAACCTTACCAAACTTTGCAGAATCACTTCGAGGGGGCCATATACTTACTTTGCAATGTTTGGTGAGGATTCATCCGGGAGTTGAAGTTATAAGCTGCACACAAAGTGCTTCCAATGGGTTGAGCAACTAAACTATAACTAAAGTGCCGCTACCACGATTCCCACAAATGTGATGCACTTGCCCACTTAAAGCGGGTCCTCTAACTACGGCTGTGGGAAAAAATGATTAATATTTAGAAAACATTCAAACTCACTTGCTGTCGACTTAAATTGTAAACAGTTTCATAAAGGCTTGAACCAATTATTTTTTTGGGAGAACACTCGTCTGTTAAAGTGCAATAAAGCTTTTAATATTTCTTCTTACATAGAAGCAAAATAGAATTCAATTAAAAGCAACATGGATGTGCAGACTTAGACGTTGACTTCTCTGCCACGCATTCCATCCCCAACACAGTGACTTCATCCCTACTCTGACAAGGATGTATCTGCCTCACAGAACTAAAGAGAAACACTCCAATACCTGATGGCTGACCCTCACACTTAAACATCAAATACACAAAGAAAAATATATGGCAACTCAAATAACATCAACAATGATATTCACAGTGTCTTGATAACATCTTAGTATCCTAGGTGAAATCACTTCCCCAGGATTCAAGGTAAATTCAGCTCCAATGTTGAAGAAAAAGAACCAAGGAAATCCATTTAGGTTATACAGTCCCAGTTCAGTTCTTGATGTTTCAATGTTAAAGCACAGTTTTTTTAACCAGAATTTCAGCAAAGCTTTTCTTCTTGGCAAAATAAGGACTTTCCACTTCTTTAAAATAGCATCAATGTTTTTCCCAGCCACAATGCTTTGCCACCACTTCCAGTTATTCAAGAAGACTTGCCACAGTTCAAAAGAAATACAACTTCTCTAAATGTTATTGAAACACAGTTGTTGGTTAACCCTTAATATGTGCTCTTGATAAGATTAGGAATCACAGTAGGTCTCTTTGTCAGGATGACGTCACAGCATTTCTACTTCCACTTCATCAACGTCCACTCTTACAAAAGTTTACCATACTTGTAATTTCAAATAGGGTTTGGTTCTGACAATATGCACTTTCAGGTGCTTCAACACCTTCAAATAGGCAAGTCACTCTTCCTCTGAATATCCCTTTTTAAAAGGGGCAGCCTCTTTGCCTCTCGTGTCTGTCTGCAACCAACGGCAACCTACAATTGCCTTTGTTCTCCTATCCATCTACAGTCATTGGCAATGCAAATCGTATTCAAAGGATATTTATAGGTAGCAATTTTCCCTTCCCCAACCTTACCTTTATCCCTTTAACCACCGTTAGCCATGATAATTACACGTAAGCCTTGGTGGCACTCCCTTGGCTTCAGGTAATGCTTGCACACTTGTATCTTGCAAAGGTTGAATGGATTTTGTCAATTGTGGGTTAAGTTATATGATTATTTTATATACGTACATTTCAACAATTTTCAAAAAATAAAAAGTGTGCAGAGTTGCAGCAAACTTGTGCGAGGAGCACTGCCAAGGAACCAAAGCATTGTTTCGCAAATGTGTCTGTGTTTTATTTTTTAAAAGTGTCATAATTTAGTTAAGATAAATAGTGATATACCTGTGGTGACTAAGGTATAGCCTGTGGTCATGGCCAGTGGCAAGATTGTCTGGGTCATGGCCACGGGGGACCGGTAATTGGGTTCTAATGGGCATGGCCACCAGGGACTATGTGGTAACATTGTTTTAAATCAGTGTATCCTTGAATGGGAAATTACATTCTGCTCGTGATTACAGCCCGAAGTGTTGAATGGGATTGCACAAAACATGCACGAGGACCATCAGCAAGTACCTGAAAGCATGGTTTTGCAAATCTGTCCTGTGTTATATTTATTCCAAAGTGTCAAAATGTAAGGACAAAAAATAGTGATGTCACTTTGGTGCCTGGAGAGTGAGCCTGGCCCTCAGCGAGGACACGTCTCCACTGATTTGCTTATTAGACATGGGGAATGGCCGAAAGCTCATGCCCCATGGCTTGTGGAGACTGGCCATGGCTGCAAGCCATGATCACTGGTCATTGGTCACATTATGAGGGTATAGTGTACCCTGAATTAGGATACATCGGATGTGCAGTGGATAAAGTTTTGGTTTTGGTGGGGTGGAGGTCAGGGTTTAGCCTCATGGCCAAGGCAATTCAACCATGACTTCCATCCCCAGCATGCGCTGCTGATAATGACACACATTAGCATGTTTTGTTAAAGGATGTTTATAATTATTTTGTATACATGTTAAAAGAGGAATTATTGATAACCTGTATGCAGTAATGTGACATCTTGAAGCATTTGCACTGATAAAAACCTATGAAATTAACTGACAAATCTATGTTAAAGAGACATTATGGTTAAGTTACACTAATAAAAACCTATGAAATCAACGGAAAAATGTTGTTAAAAGAACATTATGGTTAAGTTGCACAAATAAAAACCTATGACATTCTGTGATAAATCTTTGTTAAAGGGACGTTATGATTACAATTGAAATCGAAAACCCAAATAATTCACTGGTTATGGTAAGTTATGCAACCATAACTCATGCCACCGCCATGCACTGCTAACACTAATACCCAGGACATCAAAGAAGATACCACAAATGACATAATCAATGACATCAATGATGACATCACATAACCGGGGTGTTTGTTTTTGTTCAGTGACAGTATTAATTAAGGGAGGCAGTCTCACTTGCAGTTAAGCCAGTGCAGGTGTAATCAATCAATGTTGATTCTGCTGCAAGTCATCAGGCTAGCAGGGAACCTGCTCTCACTCAAACACCTGCAGTAGGGGTCAGTAGTCCACAGTGTGCCACTCCAAAGCAGGGCAAACATCACCATGATGCAGCACCCTGTAGGACGCAGGAGCTCCCACCCTCCAGAGTACCTTCAACATAAACAGTACTGGATGGAAGCGGCGCACTCTGATTCTCTGCACAATCTACCTCTACAACAACTGATGTTCTCGGACCGGTGTCTGTGCTCATCACATCAACAGGGAGGCAGTCTCACTTGCAGATAAGAGCCAGTACAGGTGTCATCAATCAATGTTGATTCTTAGAGCCAAAGCATCCAGGATTCCTGGCATTTCACTGTTGAACTGCTGCAAGCCGCGTTCAATTCTGTCCGTGGACACATGCCAGCACCGTGGTTGTCTGAGGATGTCATCATGTGACTCTACCCATGCAGCGTGACGTTGTGTCCACGAAAAGTGTTTGTCACTGCAAACATTTTAAAACCACATTTCCGGCCATTCTAGGAACGTTTAAAGTGAAAGTTTACTCTTTAAGATCTGCAAGGCCCATTCTTAGTCAATATGTAAACTTTTTAAAACTTTCCAAGGCTTATAGTCCATGCAATAGTGCATGGACAGTTCCCCTAATGGGGCCCACCCATTCATTTTAATCATTCTCAATCTGGCTATCCATGAGAGAGCAACTAACAGTACCTACTCTTTTCAGAACAGCTTTATTTCCAGCAATGGCATCTACTATGGCCATCCCTCCTCCTTCGCAGAGGCCACCATCACCATATGGAGGGCCTAGAGAGGGGAACACGTGCAGTGATGCTGAACAGGAAGATTAGGAAGAGAAATATGAGGTAGAGGAAGTGCCTACCTCCAGCACACGACATGAATCATGGGTCTGCCAGTGTTTCCAACACCATTGGTGGTATACCAAGGGCTCCGGGAGACAAGGTCAGATGCACCGAAGTTGCAGAGAACCTGGTCTATACTCCTACAGGACCACCTTCATTTGGAGCCACAACAGATCCAACCACAGGAGTGCTCTGAGAAAGGCTGCTCCTGTCTCAGGGAGTAGAAGGTTAACAAGCTCTACCGAATCTTCCTTGACTGTTCCTGCAACCACACAGACTACTCCAGTGTGGCAGAGGATCTTGGCTGTCAACCCGCAGGCCATACTAAATGCTGTTGACCCTTATCGTTTGAGGGTCACAGTACTATGTTTGTCCTGTGACACACCAATCTGCAGGGGTAAGCAGTTTTGTAGTGCTTTCGAGGCTGAAGTCAAGGAGCATGTGAAACATTGCCATCTACCTTCAATGTAAGGCCTTCCCAACATCTTCCCCTGTTCACCTGCCCCCCTGTCTCTGTGGTTGGTGCTCTATCCCTGCCTCCCTTCACGCACCTTACCTTGCCTCTCCTATAAATACAAAACATAAAATACAAAAAACCCTGTTCCTTTAGGAACTACTTTTAACAGTTAAAAAGTAGCACTAAAATAAAAAATCACAGGACCCTTTGCAGCCTGCATGGTACCATAGGAAATTCCAGGCATGGGGTTGGGGAATTAAAATCAATTAAATTGTTTTTTGTTAAAAAATGCTGGCTTTTAAAAGAACCTTTTTGTGTTTTTGGTTTTTATATATTTTGGCTTTTCTTTTGTCAGAGAGGCAAGGTAAAGTGGGGGAGGAACGGGGGAATGGAGGGAAGGGGCAAATACTTGATTACAAATTGTATATGTTCACAAAAACTGCTTTAATGCATTTTGAATATTTTCAGAAAAAATCTGATTGCCAAGATCAGTAACATGCACTCCAGCTCTTCAAAACATGTTGACACTATCAAATTTGATATTTGCATTATCAAAAGATGTAATGCCAGCATCCCACAAAAAAGAAGCACATGCAGCTTTGTTTATATTGTGCCGTGCCTTTTCAATTTGTGGACAAAATAAATTTAAACGCTTCTACATGTGTCTCTGAGTAATCCGTGAAAAAATATTTTTGGAATGTGAAAACAGTTCCATCAACTTCCCAAATGTATACTTTTTTTCAAACTGTAAAGAAATTCCAGTCACATACCCCAAACGATTGCCCCCTTAATGAAAAATAGTGATGTCCGGATGCTTTAAATGATAAACAAATAGATAGGACAGCCCGTAATGCCTCATTCCAGGGACTAATATACAAAGTACTACACTGAAAAGACAGAATGAGGATGAAACTTCTAATTTCACATAACAATTCTTTATTTAATTAATAGTTATATCTTGAAAGCTACCATAACAGGCTAATTAGAACGTTGGACATACACATAACAAACAACTCAACATTCAAACACATTTCATCAGTTAGAATTCATCACAATATTCATACATATAAATGATCATAAAGTGCAATGTGAAATGTGCACAATTCTACTCACACCACACAGATGCTGTAAATTAAACATTCTCTCACACAACGGTAATAATACCGCCCACTTAATTCCACGAACTCCATACCATGAAACCTATAATTGTTTTATTCCAAGATTCCTAGACAATCCAAAGTGCTCAGAATACACCTTCAGCCAATGGATCCAAGAGTCTCCCACAATCCATACACTCTGTTTCCTCAAACAAATAGCCATAGCCATCTTCAGTGCACTCAACAAACAAAACTCCTGCTACCCTATCTTCCTGTACACCACAGCCAAGAAACAGGTCTCCACTTTCTATGCCAGGCATCCTCAAAGGACCCGGATGGCATGTGCGGTGTCTGCAGACTACCGCTGTGTCTGCTGACTGCATGTCCAATTGAATGGGGGTGGGGAGGTTTACACTCAATTTAAACAATGTATTCTACAATGGTAACTCTTAAAAGAGCCTTTTTTATTTTTTTCAGTTTTCACATTTTTTCTGTTTTTCTCATTTACATATCCTACAACTACTAACAAGTGTTTTCCTATACACTCCACATTTTCCGATTTAGGTTTTCAAAGCATTTTTAACATTGAAAAGTACAGTTGTATTTGCACCATCATTTAAATATCCACTCCATCGCTCTGAAAAGTATTTTCACCATCCAACATAATCATTTCATATGGAAATAGTTTCATTAAGCTTCGGAACATATCCTTTAATATACTTTAATGCAACCTGCAAAGATACTGAAGTAACATAGCCCAAACTTTTTCCTCCACAATGCACAATAACAATTGAAATTGAGCCATACTCTGACAAAATGATAATAAACCCAGTTTAGCCCAGAAACAGAGACGCCACAAGATACAGTATAACCTTTCAGTGAATTCATGCACAAATCTGCCAAAATCCACGCATTCATCTTCATCCTAGAAATAGCCAGAGCCATCTTCCCTGCACACAACAAACAAAACACCTGCTAACATGTCTTCCTATAAACCACAACCACAAAATGTGATTGGCTAATCCCCACAGTCCTCTTTCCATGCCTGGCATCATTAAAAAACCCAGACGGCACGTCTGATATTCGCAGACTACAGCGGTGTCTACGGACCCATAGCACAAGGCAGCCCTTCTACCCTTTCTACTTTCATGTTTGTAACACTCCCTCATTGGCTGCTTTCAGTCATACATCCATCCACCAATCACGTCCAAAAACTCTACACCAGTTGAACACTTCAGATGTACACTTGAACTATGAGAGTACATATTTCCTGTTAATCACAGCCACCTGCATCAAAAACTACTGTGAAAATGTCCACGATTTCTACTTGCAGATTCAACAAGATCTGCACCTAAGAAACCATACTACAGGTATGCTTATATTTTATAGGTATTTTTACAACACTTTTACAAATGTTTATATATATACAAGGTTGCTGCCACTTACCCTGTAATAATCCTCTCAATAAGCATATTCTCTTTTTTAACCACTGTATCAAATGCCATATATGACAGCACTCCACACCTGGTAACATCAAGTGGCAATTCCTTACATGCACTGCCAACGTATTATAGTTCCACACACCAAGTGCCGCTGAAAAATGTTAGATACATCTTTCACATTAGCTTTTCCTTCCTTTTACAAAATACTTAGACACAGTACTGCTGTAAATGTACATATGCAAAGGGCTGTGCTAACCCCGGACCAGTTTACAGGGCTGCCAAACAAGAAACGCAAAGCGGGTAACGTTCATATCAGGGGTACGCAGGAAGTTTTACACGCGATTAGCCAGGGTACGTGTATTACAGGGGTACACGTGAAGTTTTGCACGCGATTAGCCAGGGTACGTGTATTACAGGGGTACGCGGGAATTATCACACGCGATTTGGCTGGGTACGTTTATTACAGGGGTGCGCGGGAAGTAACACATGCGATTTGGCTGGGTACGTGTATTACAGGGGTGCGAGGGAAGTTTCACACGCGATTAGGCTGGGTGGGTCCTCACAGGTGTTCCCTGTACACCCTCCACGGCCCCTGCAGGCAGCCCACAAAACAGGGGACTACCTTGCACACCTGCTCATGTCTCCCACCCCCCACCCCCCAGCAGTGTGCGGCACCCTCCACCAGGCCCCCACTCATGTCCCCTATCACCCCCACCCCCCAGGCACCAGGGGCAGCTTCCACCAGGCCCCCACTCATGTCTCCCACCACCCCCACCCCCTAGCAGTGCAGGGGCAGCACCACCAGGCCCCCATTCATGTCTCCCACCACCCCCACCCCCCAGCCACCTGGGGCAGCCTCCACCAGGCCCCCACTCATGTCTCCCAATACCCCCACCCCCCAGCCACCAGGGGCACCCTCGACCAGGCCCCCACTCATGTCTCCCACCACCCCCACCCCACCAGCAGTGCAGGGGCAGCCTCCACCAGGCCCCCACTCATGTCCCCTATCACCCCCACCCCCAGCAGTGCAGGGGCAGCCTCCACCATGGCCTCCACTCATGTCTCCCACCACCCCCACCCCCTAGCAATGCAGGGGCAGCACCACCAGACCCCCACTCATGTCCCCTATCACCCCCACCCCCTAGCAGTGCAGGGGCAGCACTACCAGGCCCCCACTCATGTCCCCTATCACCCCCACCCCCCAGCAGTGCAGGGCACCCTCCACCAGGCCCCCACTCATGTCCAACTCATGTCTCCCATCACCCCCACCCCCCAGCAGTGCAGGGCACCCTCCACCAGGACCCCACTCATGTCTCCCATCACCCCCACCCCCCAGCCACCAGGGACAGCCTCCACCAGGTCCCCACTCATGTCTCCCACCACCCCCCAGCCACCAGGGGCAGCCTCCACCAGGTCCCCACTCATGTCTCCCACCACCCTCACCCCCCAGCACTGTGGGGCACCCTCCACCAGGCCCCCACTCATGTCCCCTATCACCCCCACCCCCAGCAGGGCAGGGGCAGCCTCCAACAGGCCCCCACTCATGTCTCCCACCACCCCCCAGCCACCAGGGGCAGCCTCCACCAGGCCCTCACTCACGTCCCCTATCACCCCCACCCCCCAGCAGTGCAGGGGCAGCCTCCACCAGGCCCCCACTCATGTCCCCTATCACCCCCACCCCCTAGCAGTGCAGGGGCAGCACCACCAGGCCCCCACTCATGTCCAACTCATGACTCCCACCACCCCACCCCCCAGCCACCAGGGGCAGCCTCCACCAGGCCCCCACTCATGTCTCCCACCACCCCCACCCCCCAGCCACCAGGGGCAGCCTCCACCAGGCCCCCACTCATGTCTCCCACCACCCCCACCCCCCAGCACTGTGGGGCACCCTCCACCAGGCCCCCACTCATGTCCCCCATCACCCCCACCCCCAGCAGTGCAGGGGCAGCCTCCACCAGGCCCCCACTCATGTCGCCCACCACCCCACCCCCCAGCCACCAGGGGCAGCCTCCACCAGGCCCCCACTCATGTCCCCTATCACCCCCACCCCCCAGGCACCAGGGGCAGCTTCCACCAGGCCCCCACTCATGTTTCCCACCACCCCCACCCCCTAGCAGTGCAGGGGCAGCACCACCAGGCCCCCATTCATGTCTCCCACCACCCCCATCCCCAGCCACCAGGGGCAGCCTCCACCAGGCCCCCACTCATGTCTCCCACCACCCCCAGCCACCAGGGGCAGCCTCCACCAGGCCCCCACTCATGTCTCCCACCACCCCCACCCCCAGCAGTGCAGGGGCAGCCTCCACCATGACCCCCACTCATTTTTCCCACCACCCCCACCCCCTAGCAGTGCAGGGGCAGCCTCCACCAGGCCCCCACTCATGTCCCCTATCACCCCTACCCCCAGCAGTGCAGGGGCAGCCTCCACCATGGCCCCCACTCATGTTTCCCCCCACCCCCTAGCAGTGCAGGGGCAGCACCACCAGGCCCCCACTCATGTCCCCTATCACCCCCACCCGCTAGCAGTGCAGGGGCAGCACTACCAGGCCCCCACTCATGTCCCCTATCACCCCCAGCAGTGCAGGGCACCCTCCACCAGGCCCCCACTCATGTCCAACTCATGTCTCCCATCACCCCCACCCCCCAGCAGTGCAGGGCACCCTCCACCAGGCCCCCACTCATGTCCAACTCATGTCTCCCATCACCCCCACCCCCCAGCAGTGCAGGGCACCCTCCACCAGGCCCCCACTCATGTCTCCCATCACCCCCACTCCCCAGCAGTGCAGGGCACCCTCCACCAGGACCCCACTCATGTCTCCCATCACCCCCACCCCCCAGCCACCAGGGACAGCCTCCACCAGGTCCCCACTCATGTCTCCCACCACCCCCACCCCCCAGCCACCAGGGGCAGCCTCCACCAGGACCCCACTCATGTCTCCCACCAACCTCACCCCCCCAGCACTGTGGGGCACCCTCCACCAGGACCCCACTCATGTCCCCTATCACCCCCACCCCCAGCAGGGCAGGGGCAGCCTCCAACAAGCCCCCACTCATGTCTCCCACCACGCCCACCCCCCAACTACCAGGGGCCGCCTCCACCAGGCCCTCACTCATGTCCCCTATCGCCCCCACCCCCCAGCAGTGCAGGGGTAGCCACCACCAGGCCCCCACTCATGTCCCCTATCACCCCTAACCCCTAGCAGTGCAAGGGCAGCACCACTAGGCCCCCACTCATGTCCAACTCATGTCTCCCACCACCCCCACCCCCCAGCCACCAGGGGCAGCCTCCACCAGGCCCCCACTCATGTCTCCCACCACCCCCCAGCCACCAGGGGCAGCCTCCACCAGGCCCCCACTCATGTCTCCCACCACCCCCATCCCCCAGCACTGTGGGGCACCCTCCACCAGGCCCCCACTCATGTTCCCTATCACCCCCACACCCAGCAGTGCAGGGGCAGCCTCCACCAGGCCCCCACTCATGTCTCCCACCACCCCACCCCCCAGCCACCAGGGGCAGCCTCCACCAGGCCCCAACTCATGTCCCCTATCACCCCACCCCCAGCAGTGCAGGGGCAGCCTCCACCAGGCCCCCACTCATGTCTCCCATCACCCCCACCCCCAGCAGTGCAGGGCACCCTCCACCAGACCCCCACTCATGTCTCCGATCACCCCCACCCCCCAGCAGTGCAGGGCACCCTCCACCAGGCCCCCACTCATGTCTCCCATCACCCCCACCCCCCAGCAGTGCAGGGCACCCTCCACCAGGCCCCCACTCATGTCTCCCATCACCCCCACCCCCTAGCAGTGCAGGGCACCCTCCACCAGGCCCCCACTCATGTCTCCCACCACCCCTGCCCCCCCAGCACTGTGGGGCACCCTCCACCAGGCCCCCACTCATGTCCCCTATAACCCCCACCCCCAGCAGTGCAGGGGCAGCCTCCACCAGGCCCCCACTCATGTCTCCCACCACCCCCACCCCCCAGCCACAAGGGGCAGCCTCCACCAGGCCCCCACTCATGTCTTCCACCACTCCCACCCCCCAGCAGTGCAGGGGCAGCCTCCACCAGGCCCCCACTCATGTCCCCTATCACCCCCACCCCCAGCAGTGCAGGGGCAGCCTCCACCAGGCCCCCACTCATGTCTCCCACCACCCCCACCCCCTAGCCACCAGGGGCAGCCTCCACCAGGCCCCCACTCATGTCTCCCACCACCCCCACCCCCCAGCCACCAGGGGCAGCCTCCACCAGGCCCCCACTCATGTCTCCCACCACCCCCACCCCCCCAGCACTGTGGGGCAGCCTCCACCAGGCCCCCACTCATGTCTCCCACCACCCCCACCCCCCCAGCACTGTGGGGCACCCTCCACCAGGCCCCCACTCATGTCCCCTATCACCCCCACCCCCAGCAGTGCAGGGGCAGCCTCCACCAGGCCCCAACTCATGTCGCCCACCACCCCACCCCCGGCCACCAGGGGCAGCCTCCACCAGGCCCCCACTCATGTCCCCTATCACCCCCACCCCCCAGGCACCAGGGGCAGCTTCCACCAGGCCCCCACTCATGTCTCCCACCACCCCCACCCCCTAGCAGTGCAGGGGCAGCACCACCAGGCCCCCATGCATGTCTCCCACCACCCCCACCCCCCAGCCACCAGGGGCAGCCTCCACCAGGCCCCCACTCATGTCTCCCACCACCCCCACCCCTCAGCCACCAGGGGCAGCCTCCACCAGGCCCCCACTCATGTCTCCCACCACCCCCACCCCACCAGCAGTGCAGGGGCAGCCTCCACCAGGCCCCCACTCATGTCCCCTATCACCCCCACCCCCAGCAGTGCAGGGGCAGCCTCCACCATGGCCCCCACTCATGTCTCCCACCACTCCCACCCCCTAGCAGTGCAGGGGCAGCACCACCAGGCCCCCACTCATGTCCCCTATCACCTCCACCCCCTAGCAGTGCAGGGGCAGCACTACCAGGACCCCACTCATGTCCCCTATCACCCCCACCCCCCAGCAGTGCAGGGCACCCTCCACCAGGCCCCCACTCATGTCCAACTCATGTCTCCCATCACCCCCACCCCCCAGCAGTGCAGGGCACCCTCCACCAGGCCCCCATTCATGTCTCCCATCACCCCCACTCCCCAGCAGTGCAGGGCACCCTCCACCAGGACCCCACTCATGTCTCCCATCACCCCCACCCCCCAGCCACCAGGGACAGCCTCCACCAGGTCCCCACTCATGTCTCCCACCACCACCACCCCCCAGCCACCAGGGGCAGCCTCCACCAGGCCCCCACTCATGTCTCCCACCACCCTCACCCCCCCCCAGCACTGTGGGGCACCCTCCACCAGGCCCCGACTCATGTCCCCTAACACCCCCACCCCCAGCAGGGCAGGGGCAGCCTCCAACAGGCCCCCACTCATGTCTCCCACCACCCCCACCCCCCAGCCACCAGGGGCAGCCTCCACCAGGCCCTCACTCATGTCCCCTATCACCCCCACCCCCCAGCAGTGCAGGGGCAGCCTCCACCATGCCCCCACTCATGTCCCCTATCACCCCCACCCCCTAGCAGTGCATGGGGCAGCACCACCAGGCCCCCACTCATGTCCAACTCATGTCTCCCACCACCCCCACCCCCCAGCCACCAGGGGCAGCCTCCACCAGGCCCCCACTCATGTCTCCCACCACCCCCACCCCCCAGCCACCAGGGGCACCCTCCACCAGGCCCCCACTCATGTTCCCTATCACCCCCACCCCCAGCAGTGCAGGGGCAGCCTCCACCAGGCCCCCACTCATGTCTCCCACCACCCCACCCCCCAGCCACCAGGGGCAGCCTCCACCAGGCCCCAACTCATGTCCCCTATCACCCCCAGCAGTGCAGGGGCAGCCTCCACCAGGGCCCCACTCATGTCTCCCATCACCCCCACCCCCCAGCAGTGCAGGGCACCCTCCACCAGGCCCCCACTCATGTCTCCCATCACCCCCACCCCCCAGCAGTGCAGGGCACCCTCCACCAGGCCCCCACTCATGTCTCCCATCACCCCCACCCCCTAGCAGTGCAGGGCACCCCCCACCAGGCCCCCACTCATGTCTCCCACCACCCCCGTCCCCCCAGCACTGTGGGGCACCCTCCACCAGGCCCCCACTCATATCCCCTATCACCGCACCCCCAGCAGTGCAGGGGCAGCCTCCACCAGGCCCCCACTCATGTCCCCCACCACCCCCACCCCCCAGCAGTGCAGGGGCAGCCTCCACCAGGCCCCCACTCATGTCCCCTATCACCCCCACTCCAGCAGTGCAGGGCCAGCACTACCAGGCCCCCACTCATGTCCCCTATCACCCCCACCCCCCAGCAGTGCAGGGCACCCTCCACCAGGCCCCCACTCATGTCCAACTCATGTCTCCCATCACCCCCACCCCCCAGCAGTGCAGGGAAACCTCCACCAGGCCCCCACTCATGTCCCCTATCACCCCCACCCCCAGCAGTGCAGGGGCAGCCTCCACCAGGCCCCCACTCATGTCTCCCACCACCCCCACCCCCCAGCCACCAGGGGCAGCCTCCACCAGGCCCCCACTCATGTCTCCCACCACCCCCACCCCCCAGCCACCAGGGGCAGCCTCCACCAGGCCCCCACTCATGTCTCCCACCACCCCCACCCCCCCAGCACTGTGGGGCACCCTCCACCAGGCCCCCACTCATGTCTCCCATCACCCCCACCCCCTAGCAGTGCAGGGGCAGCACCACCAGGCCCCCACGCATGTCCAACACATGTCTCCCACCACCCCCACCCCCCAGCCACCAGGGGCAGCCTGCACCAGGCCCCACTCATGTCTCCCACCACCACCACCCCCCAGCCACCAGCGGCAGCCTCCACCAGGCCCCCACTCATGTCTCCCACCACCCCCACCCTCTAGCAGTGCAGGGGCAACACCACCAGGCACCCACTCATGTCCAACTCATGTCTCTCACCACCCCCACCCCCCAGCCACCCGGGGCAGTCTCCACCAGGCCCGCACTCATGTCTCCCACCACCCCCACCCCCCAGCCACCAGGGGCAGCCTCCACCAGGCCCCCACTCATGTCTCCCACCACCCCCACCCCCCAGCACTGTGGGGCACCCTCCACCAGGCCCCCACTCATGTCCCCTATCACCCCACCCCCAGCAGTGCAGGGGCAGCCTCCCCCAGGCCCCCGCTCATGTCTCCCACCACCCCCACCGCCTGCCACCAGGGGCAGCCTCCACCAGGCCCCCACTCGTCTCCCACCACCCCCACCCCCCAGCCACCAGGGGCAGACTCCACCAGGCCCCCACTCATGTCTCACACCACCCCCACCCCACCAGCACTGTGGGGCACCCTCCACCAGGCCCTCACTCATGTCCCCTATCACCCCCACCCCCAGCAGTGCAGGGGCAGCCTCCACCAGGCCCCCCCTCATGTCTCCCACCAACCCCACCACCTAGCAGTGCAGGGGCAGCACCACCAGGCCCCCACTCATGTCCCCTATCACCCCCACCCCCTAGCAGTGCAGGTGCACCACCACCAGGCCCCCACTCATGTCCAACTCATGACTCCCACCACCCCACCCCCCAGCCACCAGGGGCAGCCTCCACCAGGCCCCCACTCATGTCTCCCACCACCCCCACCCCCCAGCCACCAGGGGCAGCCTCCACCAGGCCCCCACTCATGTCTCCCACCACCCCCCACCCCCTAGCAGTGCAGGGGCAGCACTACCAGGCCCCCACTCATGTCCAACTCATGTCTCCCACCACTCCCACCCCCAGCCACCAGGGGCAGCCTCCACCAGGCCCCCACTCATGTCTCCCACCACTCCCACCCCCCAGAAGTGCAGGGCACCCTACACCAGGCCCCCACTCATGTCTCCCACCACCCCCACCCCCCAGCCACCAGGGGCAGCCTCCACCAGGCCCCCACCCATGTCTCCCACCACCCCCACCACTGTGGGGCACCCTCCACCAGGCCCCCACTCATGTCCCCTATCACCCCCACCCCCAGCAGTGCAGGGGCAGCCTCCACCAGGCCCCCACTCATGTCCCCTATCACCCACACCCCCAGCAGTGCAGGGGCAGCCTCCACCAGGCCCCCACTCATGTCCCCTATCACCCCCACCCCCAGCAGTGCAGGGGCAGCCTCCACCAGGCCCCCAATCATGTCTCCCACCACCCCCACCCCCCAGCCACCAGGTGCATCCTCCACCAGGCCCCCACTCATGTCCCCTATCACCCCCACCCCCAGCAGTGCAGGGGCAGCCTCCACCAGGCCCCCACTCATGTCCCCTATCACCCCCACCCCCAGCAGTGCAGGGGCAGCCTCCACCAGGCCCCCACTCATGTCTCCCAGCACCCCCACCCCCCAGCCACCAGGGGCAGCCTCCACCAGGCCCCCACTCATGTCTCCCACCACCCCACCCCCCCAGCACTGTGGGGCACCCTCCACCAGGCACTCATGTCCCTTATCACCCCCCCCCAGCAGTGCAGGCGCAGCCTCCACCAGGCCCCCACTCATGTCTCCCACCACCCCCACCCCCCAGCCACCAGGGGCAGCCTCCACCAGGCCCCCACTCATGTCCCCTATCACCCCCACCCCCAACAGTGCAGGGGCAGCCTCCACCAGGCCCCCACTCATGTCCCCTATCACCCCCACCCCCAGCAGTGCAGGGGCAGCCTCCACCAGGCCCCCACTCATGTCCCCTATCACCCCCAACCCAGCAGTGCAGGGGCAGCCTCCACCAGGCCCCCACTCATGTCTCCCACCACCCCCACCCCCCAGCCACCAGGTGCAGCCTCCACCAGGCCCTCACTCATGTCCCCTATCACCCCCACCCCCAGCAGTGCAGGGGCAGCCTCCACCAGGCCCCCACTCATGTCCCCTATCACCCCCACCCCCAGCAGTGCAGGGGCAGCCTCCACCAGGCCCCCACTCATGTCTCCCACCACCCCCACCCCCCAGCCACCAGGGGCAGCCTCCACCAGGCCCCCACTCATGTCTCCCACCACCCCACCCCCCCACACTGTGGGGCACCCTCCACCAGGCCCCCACTCATGTCTCCCACCACCCCCACCCCCTAGCAGTGCAGGGGCAGCACCACCAGGCCCCCACTCATGTCCCCTATCACCCCCACCCCCCAGCAGTGCAGGGCACCCTCCACCAGGCCCCCACTCATGTCTCCCATCACCCCCACCCCCCAGCAGTGCAGGGCACCCTCCACCAGGCCCCCACTCATGTCTCCCACCACCCCCACCCACCCAGCACTGTGGGGCAGCCTCCACCAGGCCCCCACTCATGTCTCCCACCACCCCCACCCCCCAGCAGTGCAGGGGCAGCCTCCACCAGGCCCCCACTCATGTCTCCCACCACCCCCAGCCACCAGGGGCAGCCTCCACCAGGCCCCCACTCATGTCTCCCACCACCCCCACCCCCCAGCAGTGCAGGGGCAGCCTCCACCAGGCCCCCACTCATGTCCCCAATCACCCCCACCCCCAGCAGTGCAGGAGCAGCCTCGACCAGGCCGCCACTCATGTCTCCCACCACCCCCACCCCCCAGCCACCAGGGGCAGCCTCCACAAGGCCCCCACTCATGTCTCCCACCACCCCCAGCCACCATGGGCAGCCTCCACCAGGCCCCCACTCATGTCCCCTATCACCCCCACCCCCAGCAGTGCAGGGGCAGCCTCCACCAGGCCCCCACTCATGTCTCCCACCACCCCCACCCCCCCAGCAGTGTGGGGCACCCTCCACCAGGCCCCCACTCATGTCCCCCTGCCCACAGGCCCTGACAATCCTCAAGCATGGGCCTCATGGCCAGCCACCACAGCCCAAAGACACAACCAAGTATTACATGCGCCCATGATACTACTCCAATGGAAACAATGTAAATCAACACGTGTGTCTCACACACACACAATGGTTGCAAGTGAACCTGAAAACCCATATCATGACATGCATGAAAACAATGAGATGAAACCACACATTGAAGAATGAAAAAATCCAAATAATGTATTAATAACAACAGTAATGGCAATCAAAATTAAACAAAATACACAAGTAAAAAAAAAAACTAAATTAAGCTGGCTGTCCCTTTTCAAATTAAAATCAATAAATGATAATCCAAAAAAAATGTCTTCCAAAGTTCAACTCCATAAAAAGGAAATGAAGGGAAAAAAGAAATAGAAAACCATTGCTCCATGGGAAAAAATGTTCATAGTAAAAAAAATGTCCAAATCCAAAGTCCAACTATGTACAAAGTATTCAGGGTCCATCATCCCAACAGAAGAAATGAAACCTACCAAAAAACCTATCTAAAATGGAACTATATACAAAAGGTGGAGCAGTGTCCGTCGACTCCAAATAAAAATAAACTATAAAGGAAACCTATCACTAAATAACCATATACAATGGCGGCGGGCCAGTCCAGCGGCTCACTTAGTGGTGTTCCGGGCCAGGGCATCATCGAACTCCTCGTCTATGTCCCGGAGGCGGTCCTGTTCCATGGCCCCGAGGGTCCGCAGGGACGCCGACATGTTCACCTCCAACTCCCTGCGGATTGCCTCGAGGCACTCGGCCCGCCTCAGGGCCCTCCGCATGGAGTTCTCCGCCCTGACCATGTCTGCCTGCCGCCGCTCCGCATCTATGGCGTGGCCCAACCGCTGCCACACGGAAGACACTTCCCGTCCAGGGTCCTCCTGCCCTCCGGCCGATGCCTGCCCCTCTGATGTTGAAGGCCCCGAGCTATCGTGGCTCCCACCTACAGCCTCCTGTTGCTGCAGCTGCTGCAGTCCATGTGCCCTGTCCGATGGTGCCTGCACATCCTCCTCCAGCTGGTGTGCAGTCGTTGATGTGGCCACCCCTGCTGGACGTCCTACTCCCGACTGTGGCAGGGATCTGTTGTCCACCAGCCTGGCCGCACGGTCAGAGGCAGCTCCACAAGGCACCCAGGTGACACATGGGTGGGAAGATGGCATGGAGGACGACTGGGGCATAGGGGGTTCCGTGGAGGAGGGGGTCGGAACAAGGTCCAGGAAACGGAGGAATCCAGCCCTGGTGAGCTGTCCCAGTGGGTCAACACAGTCAACGAGCCATGCGAGAAGACGTGCAGACTCATCATGAAAAGACTGCAGGTCAGCTCGCATGGCCCGTTGACGCAACGCCACCCCACCCTGGACAGGCTCAACCTGGTGCAGGATAGCCACATCCGCAGGGAGAGGAAGGCCAGGAAGCCAATCCCCTCCCTGAGAACGGGTCTGGAGGTAGGCATCCCTGCTGGTGCAAGATGATGCAGTGACAGGAGAAGGGACAGGATTGCACACAGGCACCTCCGCGGTGGCATGTGCTGCCTCCTGTCCCAGATCCTGCACTGCACCACTAGCACCAGCGGAATCCCCACCTCCAGACCCCGCCTCTGTCGCTTGCACGGCCTCCTCCTCCTCCAAACCCCCCACCAACCTGGATGACTCCGTGCCATCTTCCTCCGTTGGGCCCTGTGGGGTCCCAGCGGCCCCTTCTGCTGCCGAGGAGTCCAACTCCAACCTCCGCCTCTTGGACCTCCCCTCAGCAGCTGCGGCCTGGGACACGGCACCGGACTCCTCACTCCCCGACGAGATCAGAACCTGGGAGGGGATCGGGGCCTTGCGTCTCCGGCTGGTGGTGCGACCCCTGCCGCTGTGCTCCACAGCACCTTCTCCGCCCTCTTCATCAGTTGACGCTGCAGACAGGGAGAAAGAAAACACAGGCATCAGGGCACTGTCCAATGGACTCATACACACATGACAGTCATACATGAGTGGCATTGGTAAACCTCAGACATGGCATCACAATCCCCAACACACATGTCATTTCAACATGCACACATGAGCCATACCACAGCCATATTGCAACAGCCAGCACCATCCATTCACATACAACAGCATGAGCAGCCAAAGGTCATCCACACATCACATGCAACATAGGGAGTACACTACACATGCACACACACCACCAAACTTGCAGGCATGTGTACACCTCCGCCAACTGTCGCAGTGTTCCGATAGACATCCATGTCACACCTGACAATCATTCCTCCACATCCTGTGCCATGCAAGCCCACACACACAAGCACCATCCATGTGTCACACATGAGACCCCTCGCATGTGTCACCCTCACGGCCCTGTACACCCCCCCCTACTTGCCCACATAAAAATACATGTTCAACCTGCACACTCCTGGCACACCACATGCACAGCTCACAATCAGTATGCATGTACACTTACCGCTCGACTCCAGACGGGTCTGCCTCTCAAGGACCTGGACGTGGAGCGCTGGGGATATGCGTTCCAGGACCCTCATCTGATCTTCCGACAAGTGGCCCCGTCGCCCCTTAGCATCCGCTGCCTTCAGGAGGCGCCGGTCCTTGTTGAGGGTCCTGGACCTGAAGTCCTCCCAGCGCTTCCTGAAACGTTCGTAGTCGCGGACTGCCACCTCCTCCGCGTTGATGGCAGTCACGATGTCCATCCAGATCCGAGTCCGTCCTTCCTTGTCGGCGCGCAACCTTCCGAAGAGGGCATCATACTGCCCCAGAACATGCTCCACCAGGACACCAACTTCGGTGGCAGTGAAGCTGGTGCCCCTCTGCCTCCTTGGCCGGGGGTTGCCACTGGTGCCAGATGTTGCAGTGCCCGACATGGCAACCCCAGAGGCAGGAGTGGGTGGGCAACTGGGTCCTGGGGCTGGGCTGCGGGGCGATGGAAAAGCAGTCGGGAGTCTTCGGTTCCAGCAGGGGTGGTCACAGCAACAGCACCCCTGGCTGATGTGCAGGCAGCAAATGGCAGGGCACGTTGGCAGCAGACAGTCAGGCAGCAGCAGATGGCAGGTGGGAGCGTGCTCAGGGCTCGGGGGGGGGCAGTAATTCGGCCTTCTGGGCAGGAGCGTGGTCTTCCGTGTGTGAACGCGTGGCCAGCTTGATACGGAGTGATTTTGCACGTGAAAATCCAGCACGTCTGCGTGTAATCTGAGGAAAGGCCCTTAGCGCGTAAGCGCGTCAGCACACGTCTGTACATTCATTGGCCCAAAGGCCACCAGCGTATGCACGTCTATGAAGTCACGTGCACGTTGAATATGGCACACGTTTGAAATGTTGCGTGTTAAAAAAATGAAAGACACGTCCGAGTGTCAAAGCGTGTAATTGGTGGAAATGGCCTTAGCGCGTACACGCGGAAGTGACAAAGCGTGTAATTGGTGGAAATGGCCTTAGCGCGTACATGCGGAAGTGACAAAGCGAGTAATTGGTGGAAATGGCCCTACATGCGGAAGTGACAAAGCGTGTAATTGGTGGAAATGGTCCTACCCGCGGAAGTGACAAAGCGTGTAATTGGTGGAAATGGCCCTACACGCGGAAGTGACAAAGCGTGTAATTGGTGGAAATGGCCCTACACGCGGAAGTGACAAAGCGTGTAATTGGTGGAAATGGCCCTACACGCGGAAGTGACAAAGCATGTAATTGGTGGAAATGGCCCTAGCGCGTACAGGGCCTGCATAAAAGGTACGTGTAGAACACCATTTCCTTGTACGTGCTTTTCGTGGAGAGCGAGTGGGTGAAATCTGTACTTCTTGTCGTTTCACACGCGATTTACTTCACGGCGTTTCAAGTTCGTACTCCCTGTTACCTCTGACAGCTTTTTCTCTTTTTTCTCTTTTTCTGGTTTTCCTGGGCCTGTTCCCTCAAACAGCGTTCCCTTCTACTGTTGTCCTGTCTCCTCAGACAGCGTACAATTCTTCTTTTGGCGGGGTGTTGCCAACGCGCACACGCGCTTCTTTTTCACGCTCTTTTTCCTGGCAGACGGTGAGTCATGCACGTATCTAACATCTGTGCTTGCCCCGTGTGTAGCCTACCCCTTCAGAGGTCATTCTAGGCTGCGTGTGACACGCATACGTTCATTCTTGTGTTACTGGGTGCCACAGCGTAGTGCAGGTTTTTTCCGCACACGTGGTCTAGGAGGGGTTGCGTGCACGTCATCTCCCTTTTTTGGGCTTCCTGTGCGTTGCGTGACCCGTCATCTTTCCCCAGGGGTCACATTCAGCCTTGCTAGAGCACTAGGGTACAATTACCATCTGGTACCCAACCCGTAGGACACTCAGAATCACCACCACCTTCCAAGCGGAAGAGGAAGAGTGCTTGTCTGGCACAGGCTGATGCCCCAGACATGGCTACACAGTTCGGCCCGTCGAGGAAGCCCAGCTTCACGGATGCCGAACTGAATGCACTTGTCGAGTATGTGTCCGCACATGATAACGAAATGGTCATTGTTGCAGGATCCAAGACCACACCTGCACAACGCCAGGCACACTGGCAGACCGTTGCGGACATCATAAGTGCCCTTGGAATCGTGAGGCGCACAGCCAATGATTGCTATAAGCGCTGGAATTACCTAAAGCGCAGGGCAAAGAATAAGCTGGCCTCAAGTCATGCCGCAACTCTAGTGACTGGAGGTGGGTCTCCAGTAGAAGAAATGGAACTCACTCCACATGAGTCAGTCGCTGGGACCTACGTCACGGAGGAACAGATCCAAGGCGTGGGAGATCTGCCTGATTATGAGGCATTGTCCGGTGAGTGCACATGCATGTGTGTGTCATCCATGTGCATTGTGTGTGTGTGAGGGCTTCTGTTTGTGTGCCAGGTGAGGGTGTGTGCGCCTGAGTCGTTTGGGTCACCCATGTGCTTCATGCAATACATTCTGCACAACAGCATTTGGCCATAGCAGTATCCCTTCTGCCAACAGTAGACATCTAGCCCAACAGCACGCCAGTTGCCCTTGAAGTGTCACCTTGCCACAACATTGTTGCTTATTTTTTTTCTCTGTTCATTCAGGCAGATTGTTTGCATTCCACCACTTTTACTAGGCATTTCTCAGTCCTCTAGTCACATGTCTGACATGGCTATGGTAAAGTGGAGTGACTTTGTTACCTGGATATCATTTGTTTAGACATGTCCCTGTGCAATCGGACCATTTTGGACTGGCAGCTCCAGGTGAAAAATCAGACCTGTTTGAATTAGAAAATCTATTACATGAGGGAACTGGACTGAATGAATAAGTGCTGCCCTCCTCTCCATCTTCACTCAATAGCAATGGTACATGCCATTTGTGTGATGGCATGTGTATTTCACCTGGCAATCACTGGCCAATGTGTGATGCCACTGCCAGGCAGCATGCAGAAAATGTGTTCATCTTCCATCTTGGTGTCATCAGTGTGTGCCATTTGCCTACCCTTCATACGCAGTGAGGGTGCATGCATGGGAGGGTTTTAGTCATGTGGGACATGTGTCAATCAAGTACTGGTTCTGTTGCTTCTCAGCCCTCATTGTGTTCCATGGTGCTAATGCCTGTTTCATTTGTTTGCTTTTATGTCTTTGCAGGGGAAGACGCACCTGATACTGCTGGGGTTGTGGAGATGGTGCAGACCCAGGAGGGGTCTGAGGGCCGACCGACCACCAGTGAGGGACGTGGTGTGGTGGTGGGTGAGAACCCACAACTGCTGCAGGTCGTGCTCTCAAGGGGTGTCTCTGGCTGCACCTCCCCTGAGCTGTACTCAGGTGTTGATTCGGATGATGAGACCTACGTGCCGTCGCAGGTGAGTGTTCCTGGGAGGGATTCTGTTCTGTCCCACCCACCTGCACCAGGGTCAGAACCCTCAATGGGGATGTCAGTGTTGGCAGCTGCGCCTTTGGTGGTTACGGATGCAGGGTCACACTCCGCGACATCTGATCCTGTTCCTGGGCCAGCAGATCAGAGGGGGAATGCAGTCCTGCAGCCTCAGGCAGTGCCGGCACAGCTAGGCGCAGTTCGCCTTGCCCCAGACAGGTGTGGTGCCCGCCGACATGGTGGCCGTACGCCACCTGGCAATACCGCATGGGAGCAATCCATTTACGGTATGGCAACTCAACAGGCAGCATCATCAGAGATGATGGCTCAGGCCATGGATAGGGTGGCCACTTCCATTGTCCCCCCTGAAAGGCTGATGGAGCGACTACAGCAGGCAACCGACTCCATCTGCCAGTCACACAGGGAGGACATGTTGGCGTCCAACAGGGACAGGCGGGCGGCACTGGCGACTCTGCAGGAAGCCATCTCCATAGAGTCCCAGGGCCACAGGGAAGCCCTGAGGCTGGAACTCCTTCACCTCAGGATGACTCTTGTTGAGCTTGAGGCTTCAACAAACCGAAGGACAGAACAGCAGCTGGAGCGTCTCACCCGTACGCTCTCAGCTGAGATGCAGGCAACTAGGGCGGAGGTCTGGGCATCCTGTGAGTTGTTGCATGGGGACCTCCGCACACTCATCCTCCAGAACGAGACCTACCACACCCGCATGCTTGCAGCCATGGAGGAACAGATTAGGGCCTTGCGTGGGCTGCCTCCCATAGTGCCACCACCTCCGGATGCAGCTGCACAGGGTGATAATAGCGACAGCAGTGATACTCCAACAATAGGGTAGCCGTGTCGGCCATGAGCCCATGGAGGTGTTTTTTTTTCGCAAGATCCACACAGGTGGGTTTTGGTGTGCACCCTGTCCTCGGACCTCCTGGGTGGCCTCCCCAACCCCCCTGGGCCCATTAATGGCCATTTTTGATTTTTTTTTTTTTTTTGGGACAGTGTGTTGCCTTGTGTGGCTCCCATGGGCATACGCTGCATTGTGGCTGGGCACATGCAGGCTTGTCATGTATTTGGTTCAGATGCTTGGGTTTTTGTCACACACACCTCTCCTGCTTCCCGTTTCCATGGGCTTGCAAAGGGTGTGCCCAAGTGACATTGACGTACATGGTGACATTGGACTCCCACTACATGTGTGGGTAGTCTAGTCAATACTGTGTATACATTCCTAGTGCATATTGCTGTTGTGTTGTACACTGCATGTTGCATTGATGTGTAACTCATGATCCATGTCTACCTCCTAATTTGCAGGTCCTTTCTTCAAGGCCCTCTACTTTGGAGACGGGGTCCATGTTGGCAGCAGTGCACCTACAACTCTACATGGCGGCAACACTGTACAGTTGGAAGTGGTGGGAGTGCAGGCATTTCCAGGTGGTGAGACTACCGATTCCTTACATTCGTAATGTCATGTTAATGGTAGTTTTGCGGGTCAGTAGCAGATAAGTGTTATTGCTAAATACCTGCTCAAGTGTGTTGTTGGTCCTGCATTACTGTGAGCATTTCAGGTGTCACGAGTTTCAATTAGGGACACTGTACTTTGTGACACTTGTGTCATGTTGTGGGGATTACTTTGTTTACCTGCACATAGAATGACATGGCACGGTGTGTCGTGTGGCGGTGCTGGGGATGAGTTGGGTGACATGGCACTGTCCTCATGTTGCATTTTGCAAGTGGGTATTCATTTTAGCTGCATGAATGTGTTTTTTCACGAAACTGCATTGGTGGTGTCTGTGTAGGTAGGGATGCACACATTGTAACACTTCCAGGTGAACAATCTCATGCTGATATGGTTTTGACGGTTGATTCTCCAGACATTCAGGATCAGTGTCAGGTTGAGTCATCATTGATTGTCAGATGGTATGTGCCAGGGCAGTGTGCACTCCACAGGGGTGTGATTTCTATGTGAAGTAATTAGCCACTAGCTGTGTACGGGCTGCCTCCCCCGTGCCCTTTCCCCTCCCATGCGCAGCAGGCTTGCATGTGGTTGGGGATGTGGGGGCACCACCATGTCCACGGCCAGGCCCCGGCGTGTTGCAACGTTGTGCAGGACACAGGCTGCCACTATGATCCTGCACACTACTGGGGGAGCGTATAACAGCTGCCCGCCAGAACGGTCAAGGGAGCGAAAGCGTGACTTAAGCACTCCGAATGTGCGCTCCACTATGCCCTGGGTTGCAATGTGGGCTGTGTTATATCTTACCTCGGGTGGCGTGGTGGGGTTCCGAATTGGCGTCATCATGTGGGGGCTGAGAGGGTAGGCACTGTCCCCTGTGGAGGTGGTGATGGGTATCATTGGTGGGGTTGTGACCTTGCTCAGTATCTGACATGCATGCATGTGCAGTGGCATTCATACTCACCAAGCAGCCATGTATCGCCATGCCGCCCAGCTTCTAGGTCCCGGCTTAGGGTGGACATTCGGTAAATGAAGCTGTCGTGGGTGGACCCGGGATAGTTGGCATATACTGAGGTGATGATTCCCTTGGCATTACATACTACCTGCACGTTGATGGAATGCCAGTGCTTGCGGTTCCTATAGATGTGCTCAGATGCCCTGGGGGGACGTAGAGCCACATGGGTGCAGTCGATGGCACCTAGCACTTTGGGGAATCGTGCCACACCGTAAAAATCCAGGGCGGCAGTATGCCTTTCTGCAGGTTTTCTGGGCAGGTATATGTGCCTGCGGACTGATGGGCGTGCAGTGATGATGTTCAAGACCTGGTGTAGGCAGCGTGACTGCGTGGCCTGTGACACCCCACCCACTATGGCACTTTTCCGCTGAAATGATCCAGTGGCTAAGAAGTGCAGTACATTGAGGAACTTCTCCAGGGGGCTGAGTGCTTGGGAGCACAGGGTGGGTGATGTGAGGTCATCCTCCCACTCACTGACCAGGTCCAGTATTATGTGTGGTGGAAACCTGGACCTCCCATACACCTGGTCATCAGGCATCCCGAAAAGGCTGGTTCTGGGTGTAAAAATTCTGGCCCAGACTATCCCCCTCCTCCTCCTTTGGTAGCCCACGGCCACTGCTGCTAGGAACGGTATATTCATCTTGGCGTCTGAGCTTCTTAGTTTTTTGCGCGCAAATGTATGCGTCGCGGGTCGACGTAGGCCTGCTTCCTACTGGCGTACGTGTTTCTTTGCGTGTGTTGTAGGCGAGCGTGTGAAACTTCCCGCGCACCCCTGAAATCCAGTACCCAGGCCAATAGCGTGTGGAAATTTCCGCGCACCCCGGAATACACGTGCGCTGATGTACTCGCGTGTGTAAGTGCCCGCGCACCCCTGAAATACACGTACATAGGCCAATCGCGTGTACGTGCACTTTTGTCCAATTACACGCGATGACACTCTGACGTGCAGTCTTTCCACGTGTGCTCAGTCATCACGTGCTATGAGGGGAACACCCATGCGGGTCACGTCACAGACGCGCTTACGCGCTGAGGGCCTTTGGTCCAATAGAATCGCGTATGCGTGCTGACGCGCCTACGCGCTAAGGGCCTTTCCTCGAATTTCACGCTGACATGCAGGATTTTCATGTGCCAAATCACTCCGTATCAAGCTGGCCACGCGAAAACACACGAAGACCACGCTCCTGCCCAGAAGGCCAAATTACTGCCCCCCAGTGCCCCGAGCAGCCTCCCACGTGCCATCTGCTGCTGCCTGCCTGCCTGCCTGCTGCCACCGTGCCCTGCCATTTGGTGCCTGCACATCAGCCATCTGCAGGGGTCCAGTTGCTGTGTCCACCCCTGCTTTAACAGAAGACTCCCGACTGGGATAACATCGCTCCACAGCCCAGCCCCAGGACCCACTTGCCCACCCACTCCTGCCTCTGGGGTTGCCATGTCGGGCACTTCGACATCTGGCACCAGTGGCAACCCCAGGCCAGAGGGGCAGAGGGGCACCAGCTTCACTGCCACCGAAGTTGGTGTCTGGTGGAGCATGTCCTGGGGCAGTATGATGCCCTCTTTGGATCGTCCCGCGACAGCAAGGAAGGACGGGAGAGGATCTGGGCCGACTGTGTGGTTGCCATCAACGCGGAGGGGGTGGCAACCCACGACGTCCAGAAGATCAAGACGGGCTGGGAGGACTTAAGGTCCAGGACCCTCGTGAAGGCCCGGCGCCTAGTGGAGGGGGCCCGGGGCCGCATGAGTTCCATCCAGATGAGGGTCCTGGAACGCGTACGCCCAGCGCTCCACGCCCAGATCCTTGAGAGGGAGACCCGTCTGGAGTTGAGCGGTAAGTGGCCAAGCATTGCTGTGTGAGGCAGGGCATGTTGCGGTGTGCTGGTTGTCTGATACTTGCCTGTATGTGTGACATAGGCCATGTATGCATGTATGTGTGCAGGGACATCATGGTAATGTATGTGCGACCAGTGATGTGTGAAACACATGGATGGTGCATGTGTTTAAATGCGACATGGGGAGCCCTATGGAGATTTTACACATGAAAGCATGCCAGTCTCTGTTCCTGGACATGGGTGGGGATGAGGGATGGGTGCTGATGCCAGGTACATATATGGTAGCCATGTCTGTGTGCCTGACCTGTTTGTCTGTGACTTGTGAATGCCATGGCTGCATGACACATGTGTGTGACAATGCACAGATTCACTGATGCATCCTAGTTATCCTTGTATCCGCTGTGTTTGGGGTGTATGAGGCCAGATGGATGTGACTGAGGTGAAGTGTGTGCATGTGATAGGCATGACCCATGATGCATGTGAGTTCCATATCATTGTATGTTTCAAGAGTCCATTGGACATGTATGGAAATGTCCATGGCATGCACCATGCCTGTTACTGTGTGTGTTTTGTCTGGACTGACCCATGTATTGTCCATGTGTTGTGGAGGGACATGATGGAAGTGTACTTTGACAGTGGTACTCATCTACTATTGCTTCCTGTCTAGGGGACCATTGAACAGTACCCTGATGCTTGTGTTCTATGTCTCCCTCGATGCAGCGGCTAGTGAAGAAGAGGGCGGAGATGGCGCTGTGGAGCAAGGTGGCGGGGATGCCCCCACGACTGCAGCGGAAGGGGTGGGTGAGCCCCCACAGGGGCCTGCTAGGGCGGAAGACGGTGAGGAGCCATCCAGGTTGGTGGTTTCCACAGAGGAGGAGGAGGTCGCCACTGAGGCACACATGGGGCCTGGTGGGGGCATCCCTGCTGGTGCAAGTGGTGCAGTCCAGGGGCAGGGGCAGGAGGCAGCACAGGTCACCGTGGAGGGGCCTGTGCATGTCGCTGTCCCTGACCCTGTGAGTGCACCACCATGCACCAGCAGGGATGCCCCGTCCCAGGCCCGTCCGCAGGTAGAGGGGATGTCCATGTCACCTGACTCCCCTCCACCTGTGGACGAGGGGACCCGTGGCCGTATGGAGAAGGTCCTGATTGGGGTCGCGATGCGCGCGGGTGCAATTCGTGATGACGTGCGTGCTTCCCGGGGAGCACGCACGTCATCACGAAGAGCACCGTGCCGACGTGGCCCAATTGGGATCTTCCATGTTCGGGGGTTTCCTGCATGTGTCGGCCAATCTGGCGGCCCTCTCCTCCTCTGTGGAGGCTATACGCCGGTCGTTCTCCTTGCGTCTTCCGGCCCAGATGCCACCAGGGCCCCCTGTGGACCTGCCCTGATCAATGCAGCCAGCTCGGTGGGGATCCCATCCCTGCCACAGTCGGGAGTCGGAGGTCCAGCAGGGGTGGACACCACAGCAACTGTACCCCAGCAGATGGAGGATGCCGGCATCATCAGGCAGGGCACGTGCACGACGGCGTCGGTGGATTCCATCAGCCTGGATGCCGTTGTGCTGGCAGAGGCAGTTGCGTCGGAGGCAGCAGCAGAGTCAACGTGGGAGGCATCATGGCTCGGGGCCATCAACATCGGAGGGGCAGGCATCGGCCGGAGGGCAGGAGGACCCAGGACAGGAAGTGTCTTCCGTGTGGCTGCGGTTGGGCCAGCAGATAGGTGCAGAGCGGCGGCGGGTGGAAGAGGCGCGGCTCACGATGGTCAGGGCGGAGAACTCCATGCGGAGGGCCCTGAGGCGGGCCGAGTGCCTTGAGGCAATCCGCAGGGGGTTGGAGGAGCAGATGGCGACGTCCCTGTGGACCCTCGGGGCCATGGAACAGGACCGCCTCCGGGACATAGACGAGGAGCTTGATGATGCCCTGGCCCGGAACACCACGGAGTGAGCCGCTGGACTTGCCCGCCGCCTTTGTATATAGTTCTTTAGTTTTAGGTTTCCTTTGTTTCTTCTTATGATTTGGAGTCGACGGACACTGCTCCACTTTTTGTATATAGTTGCATTTTAGTTAGGGTTTTTTGTAGGTTTCCTTTGTTCAGTTGGGCACATGGACCCTTGGATGTTTTGTACATAGTTCTTCATTGGATTGTTTTTTGTTTTTTTTTTATTTATTCACCATGGAGCAATGGTCTTTGCATTTATTTTTCTCTTTCGGATTGATTTTATTTTTAATGTGACTTTGGACAACATTTTTTGGGATTTGGATTTGTAGTTTTGATTTTTTTGGACGGACATGCAGCTTATCTTTTTTTCATTGCCATTGTAGTTTGTTTCATTTCATTTGCATTCAATTTTTTTTAATACAATTTTGTTTCCATACTTCACTGTGTGGTATCATCTCATTGGTTTCATGCATGTCATGTTGGGTGTTTTCCCATTCAATTGCAACCATTGTGTGTGACGGACATGGGTTCATTTGCTTTATGAATATTGGGGGTGTAACATGTAATTTCCATTTCCATGTGGGTGAATGGGTTACTTGGTAGGGCCTTTTGGCTGTGGAGGCTGACCATAACGCACATGATTGGGGATTGTGAGGACCTGGGTGCAGGGGGACATGAGTGGGGGCCTGGTGGAGGGTGCCCCTGCACTGCTGGGGGGTGGGGGTGATAGGGGCCATGAGTGGGGTCCTGGTGGTGCTGCCCCTGCACTGCTGGGGGGTGGGGGTGATAGGGGCCATGAGTGGGGGCCTGGTGGAGGTTGCCCCTGGATGCTGGGGGTTGGGGGTGCAGGGGGACATGAGTGGGGGCCTGGTGGAGGGTGCCCCTGCACTGCTGTGGGGTGGGGGTGATAGGGGCCATGAGTGGGGGCCTGGTGGAGGGTGCCCCTGGATGCTGGGGGGTGATAGGGGCCATGAGTGGGGGCCTGGTGGTGCTGCCCCTGCACTGCTGGGGGGTGGGGGTGATAGGGGCCATAAGTGGGGGCCTGGTGGAGGTTGCCCCTGGATGCTGGGGGGTGGGGGTGCAGGGGGACATGAGTGGGGGCCTGGTGGAGGGTGCCCTGCACTGCTGGGGGGTGGGGGTGCAGGGGGACATGAGCGGGGGCCTGGTGGAGGGTGCCCCTGGATGCTGGGGGGTGGGGGTGCAGGGGGACATGAGTGGGGGCCTGGTGGAGGGTGCCCCTGCACTGCTGGGGGGGTGGGGGTGATAGGGGCCATGAGTGGGGGCCTGGTGGAGGGTGCCCCTGGATGCTGGGGGGTGGGGGTGATAGGGGCCATGAGTGGGGGCCTGGTGGTGCTGCCCCTGCACTGCTGGGGGGTGGGGGTGATAGGGGCCATGAGTGGGGGCCTGGTGGAGGGTGCCCCTGGATGCTGGGGGGTGGGGTTGCAGGGGGACATGAGTGGGGGCCTGGTGGAGGGTGCCCCTGCACTGCTGGGGGGGGGGGTGATAGGGGCCATGAGTGGGGGCCTGGTGGAGGGTGTCCCTGGATGCTGGGGGGTGGGGTGATAGGGGCCATGAGTGGGGGCCTGGTGGTGCTGCCCCTGCACTGCTGGGGGGTGGGGGTGATAGGGACCATAAGTGGGGGCCTGGTGGAGGGTGCCCCTGGATGCTGGGGGGTGGGGGTGCAGGGGGACATGAGTGGGGGCCTGGTGGAGGGTGCCCCTGCACTGCTGGGGGGTGGGGGTGGTGGGAGACATGAGTTGGACATGAGTGGGGGCCTGGTGGAGGGTGCCCTGCACTGCTGGGGGGTGGGGGTGCAGGGGGACATGAGTGGGGGCCTGGTGGGGGGTGCCCCTGGATGCTGGGGGGTGGGGGTAATAGGGGCCATGAGTGGGGGCCTGGTGGAGGGTGCCCTTGGATGCTGGGGGGTGGGGGTGATAGGGGCCATGAGTGGGGGCCTGGTGGTGCTGCCCCTGCACTGCTGGGGGGTGGGGGTGATAGGGGCCATAAGTGGGGGCCTGGTGGAGGGTGCCCCTGGATGCTGGGGGTGGGGGTGCAGGGGGACATGAGTGGGGGCCTGGTGGAGGGTGCCCCTGCACTGCTGGGGGGTGGGGGTGGTGGGAGACATGAGTTGGACATGAGTGGGGGCCTGGTGGAGGGTGCCCTGCACTGCTGGGGGGTGGGGTGCAGGGGGACATGAGTGGGGGTCTGGTGGAGTGTGCCCCTGGATGCTGGGGGGTGGGGGTGATAGGGGCCATGAGTGGGGGCCTGGTGGAGGGTGCCCCTGGATGCTGGGGGGTGGGGGTGATAGGGGCCATGAGTGGGAGCCTGGTGGTGCTGGCCCTGCACTGCTGGGGGGTGGGGGTGATAGGGGCCATGAGTGGGGGCCTGGTGGAGGGTGCCCCTGGATGATGGGGGGTGGGGGTGCAGGGGGACATGAGTGGGGGCCTGGTGGTGCTGCCCCTGCACGGCTGCAGCGGAAGGGGTGGGTGAGCCCCCACAGGGGCCTGCTATGGCGGAAGACGGTGAGGAGCCATCCAGGTTGATGGTTTCCACAGAGGAGGAGGAGGCCGCCAGTGAGGCACACATGGGGCCTGGTTGGGGCATCCCTGCTGGTGCAAGTGGTGCAGTCCAGGGGCAGGGGCAGCAGGCAGCACAGGTCACCGTGGAGGGGCCTGTGCATGTCGCTGTCCCTGACCCTGTGGGTGCACCACCATGCACCAGCAGGGATGCCCCGTCCCAGACCCGTCCGCAGGTCGAGGGGATGTCCATGTCACCTGACTCCCCTCCACCTGTGGACGAGGGGACCCGTGGCCATATAGAGAAGGTCCTGATTGGGGTCGCGATGCGCGCGGGTGCAATTCGTGATGACCTGCGTACTTCCCGGGAGGAGCACGCACGTCATCACGAAGAGCACCGTGCCGACGTGGCCCAATTGGGATCTTCCATGTTCGGGGGTTTCCTGCATGTGTCCGCCAATCTGGCGGCCCTCTCCTCCTCTGTGGAGGCTATACGCTGGTCGTTCTCCTTGCGTCTTCCGGCCCAGATGCCACCAGGGCCCCCTGTGGACCTGCCCTGATCAATGCAGCCAGTTCGGTGGGGATCCCATCCCTGCCACAGTCGGGAGTCGGAGGTCTAGCAGGGGTGGACACCACAGCAACTGTACCCCAGCAGATGGAGGATGTGCCGGCATCATCAGGCAGGGCACGTGCACGACGGCGTCGGTGGATTCCATCAGCCTGGATGCCGTTGTGCTGGCAGACGCAGTTGCGTCGGAGGCAGCAGCAGAGTCAACGTGGGAGGCATCATGGCTCGGGGCCATCAACATCGGAGGGGCAGGCATCGGCCGGAGGGCAGGAGGACCCAGGACAGGAAGTGTCTTCCGTGTGGCTGCGGTTGGGCCAGCAGATAGGTGCGGAGCGGCGGCGGGCGGAAGAGGCACGGCTCACGATGGTCAGGGCAGAGAACTCCATGCGGAGGGCCCTGAGGCGGGCCGAGTGCCTCGAGGCAATCTGCAGGGGGTTGGAGGAGCAGATGGCGTCGTCCCTGCGGACCCTCGGGGCCATGGAACAGGACCGCCTCCGGGACATAGACGAGGAGTTTGATGATGCCCTGGCCCGGAACACCAAGGAGTGAGCCGCTGGACTTGCCCGCCGCCTTTGTATATAGTTCTTTAGTTTTAGGTTTCCTTTGTTTCTTCTTATGATTTGGAGTCGACGAACACTGCTCCACTTTTTGTATATAGTTGCATTTTAGTTAGGGTTTTTTGTAGGTTTCCTTTGTTCAATTGGGCACATGGACCCTTGAATGTGTTGTACATAGTTCTTTATTGGATTATTTATTTTTTTTTTTTTATTTATTCACCATGGAGCAATGGTCTTTGCATTTATTTTTCTCTCTCGGATTGATTTTATTTTTAATGTGACTTTGGACAACATTTTTTTGGATTTGGATTTGTAGTTTTGATTTTTTTGGACGGACATGCAGCTTATCTTTTTTTTCATTGCCATTGTAGTTTGTTTCATTTCATTTGCATTCAATTTTTTTTAATACAATTTTGTTTCCATAGTTCACTGTGTGGTATCATCTCATTGGTTTCATGCATGTCATGTTGGGTGTTTTCCCATTCAATTGCAACCATTGTGTGTGACGGACATGGGTTCATTTGCTTTATAAATATTGGGGGTGTAACATGTAATTTCCATTTCCATGTGGGTGAATGGGTTACTTGGTAGGGCCTTTTGGCTGTGGAGGCTGACCATAACGCACATGATTGGGGATTGTGAGGACCTGGGTGCAGGGGGACATGAGTGGGGGCCTGGTGGAGGGGGCCCCTGCACTGCTGGGGGGTGGGGGTGATAGGGGCCATGAGTGGGGGCCTATTGGAGGGTGCCCCTGGATGCTGGGGGTTGGGGGTGATAGGGGCCATGAGTGGGGTCCTGGTGGTGCTGCCCCTGCACTGCTGGGGGGTGGGGGTGATAGGGGCCATGAGTGGGGGCCTGGTGGAGGGTGCCCCTGGATGCTGGGGGGTGGGGGTGGAGGGGGACATGAGTGGGGGCCTGGCGGAGGGTGCCCCTGCACTGCTGGGGGGTGGGGGTGATAGGGGCCATGAGTGGGGGCCTGGTGGAGGGTGCCCCTGGATGCTGGGGGGTGATAGGGGCCATGAGTGGGGGCCTGGTGGTGCTGCCCCTGCACTGCTGGGGGGTGGGGGTGATAGGGGCCATAAGTGGGGGCCTGGTGGAGGGTGCCCCTGGATGCTGGGGGGTGGGGGTGCAGGGGGACATGAGTGGGGGCCTGATGGAGGCTGCCTCTGGTGGCTGGGGTGTGGGGGTGCAGGGGACATGTGTGGGAGCCTGGTGGAGGCTGCCCCTGCACTGCTGGGGGGTGGGGGTGATGGGAGACATGAGTGGGGGCCTGGTGGAGGCTGCCCCTGCACTGCTGGGGGGTGGGGATGATAGGGGCCATGAGTGGGGGCCTGGTGGAGGGTGCCCCACACTGCTGGGGGGTGGGGGTGCAAGGGGACATGAGTGGGGGCCTGGTGGAGGGTGCCCCTGCACTGCTGGGGGGTGGGGTGATAGGGGCCATAAGTGGGGGCCTGGTGGAGGGTACCCCTGGATGCTGGGGGGTGGGGGTGGAGGGGGACATGAGTGGGGGCCTGGTGGAGGGTGCCCCTGCACTGCTGGGGGGTGGGGGTGGTGGGAGACATGAATTGGACATGAGTGGGGGCCTGGTGGAGGGTGCCCTGCACTGCTGGGGGGTGGGGGTGCAGGGGGACATGAGTGGGGGCCTGGTGGAGGGTGCCCCTGCACTGCTGGGGGGTGGGGGTGCAGGGGGACATGAGTGGGGGCCTGGTGGAGGGTGCCCCTGCACTGCTGGGGGGTGGGGGTGGTGGGAGACATGAATTGGACATGAGTGGGGGCCTGGTGGAGGGTGCCCTGCACTGCTGGGGGGTGGGGGTGCAGGGGGACATGAGTGGGGGCCTGGTGGAGGGTGCCCCTGCACTGCTGGGGGGTGGGGGTGCAGGGGGACATGAGTGGGGGCCTGGTGGAGGGTGCCCCTGCACTGCTGGGGGGTGGGTGTGGTGGGAGACATGAATTGGACATGAGTGGGGGCCTGGTGGAGGGTGCCCTGCACTGCTGGGGGGTGGGGGTGCAGGGGGGCATGAGTGGGGGCCTGGTGGAGGGTGCCCCTGCACTGCTGGGGGGTGGGGGTGCAGGGGGACATGAGTGGGGGCCTGGTGGAGGCTGCCTCTGGTGGCTGGGGGGTGGGGGTGCAGGGGGACATGTGTGGGAGCCTGGTGGAGGCTGCCCCTGCACTGCTGGGGGGTGGGGGTGATGGGAGACATGAGTGGGGGCCTGGTGGAGGCTGCCCCTGCACTGCTGGGGGGTGGGGATGATAGGGGCCATGAGTGGGGGCCTGGTGGAGGGTGCCCCACACTGCTGGGGGGTGGGGGTGCAAGGGGACATGAGTGGGGGCATGGTGGAGGGTGCCCCTGCACTGCTGGGGGTTGGGGTGATAGGGGCCCATAAGTGGGGGCCTGGTGGAGGGTACCCCTGGATGCTGGGGGGTGGGGGTGGTGGGGGACATGAGTGGGGGCCTGGTGGAGGGTGCCCCTGCACTGCTGGGGGGTGGGGGTGGTGGGAGACATGAATTGGGCATGAGTGGGGGCATGGTGGAGGGTGCCCTGCACTGCTGGGGGGTGGGGGTGCAGGGGGACATGAGTGGGGGCCTGGTGGAGGGTGCCCCTGCACTGCTGGGGGGTGGGGGTGCAGGGGGACATGAGTGGGGGCCTGGTGGAGGGTGCCCCTGCACTGCTGGGGGGTGGGGGTGGTGGGAGACATGAATTGGACATGAGTGGGGGCCTGGTGGAGGGTGCCCTGCACTGCTGGGGGGTGGGGGTGCAGGGGGGCATGAGTGGGGGCCTGGTGGAGGGTGCCCCTGCACTGCTGGGGGGTGGGGGTGCAGGGGGACATGAGTGGGGGCCTGGTGGAGGCTGCCTCTGGTGGCTGGGGGGTGGGGGTGCAGGGGGACATGTGTGGGAGCCTGGTGGAGGCTGCCCCTGCACTGCTGGGGGGTGGGGGTGATGGGAGACATGAGTGGGGGCCTGGTGGAGGCTGCCCCTGCACTGCTGGGGGGTGGGGATGATAGGGGCCATGAGTGGGGGCCTGGTGGAGGGTGCCCCACACTGCTGGGGGGTGGGGGTGCAAGGGGACATGAGTGGGGGCATGGTGGAGGGTGCCCCTGCACTGCTGGGGGGTGGGGGTGATAGGGGCCATAAGTGGGGGCCTGGTGGAGGGTACCCCTGGATGCTGGGGGGTGGGGGTGCAGGGGGACATGAGTGGGGGCCTGGTGGAGGGTGCCCCTGCACTGCTGGGGGTGGGCTGGTGGGAGACATGAGATGGACATGAGTGGGGGCCTGGTGGAGGGTGCCCTGCACTGCTGGGGGGGTGGGGTGCAGGGGGACATGAGTGGGGGCCTGGTGGAGGGTGCCCCCGGATGCTGGGGGTGGTGGTGATAGGGGCCATGAATGGGGGCCTGGTGGAGGGTGCCCCTGGATGCTGGGGGGTGGGGGTGATAGGGGCCATGAGTGGGGGCCTGGTGGTGCTGCCCCCTGCACTGCTGGGGGATGGGGGTGATAGGGGCCATGAGTGGGGGCCTGGTGGAGGGTGCCCCTGGATGCTGGGGGGTGGGGGTGCAGGAGGACATGAGTGGGGGCCTGGTAGTGCTGCCCCTGCACGGCTGCAGCGGAAGGGGTGGGTGAGCCCCCACAGGGGCCTGCTACGGCGGAAGACGGTGAGGAGCCATCCAGGTTGGTGGTTTCCACAGAGGAGGAGGAGGCCGCCACTGAGGCACACATGGGGCCTGGTGGGGGCATCCCTGCTGGTGCAAGTGGTGCAGTCCAGGGGCAGGAGGCAGCACAGGTCACCGTGGTGGGGCCTGTGCATGTCGCTGTCCCTGACCCTGTGATTGCACCACCATGCACCAGCAGGGATGCCCCGTCCCAGGCCCGTCCGCAGGTAGAGGGGATCTCCATGTCAGCTGACTCCCCTCCACCTGTGGACGAGGGGACCCGTGGCCGTATGGAGAAGGTCCTGATTGGGGTCGCGATGCGCGCGAGTGCAATTCGTGATGACGTGCGTGCTTCCCGGGAGGAGCACGCACGTCATCACGAAGAGCACCGTGCCGACGTGGCCCAATTGGGATCTTCCATGTTCGGGGGTTTCCTGCATGTGTCGGCCAATCTGGCGGCCCTCTCCTCCTCTGTGGAGGCTATACGCCGGTCGTTCTCCTTGCCGTCTTCCGGCCCAGATGCCACCAGGGCCCCCTGTGGACCTGCCCTGACCAATGCAGCCAGCTCGGTGGTGATCCCGTCCCTGCCACAGTCGGGAGTCGGAGGTCCAGCAGGGGTGGACACCACAGCAACTGTACCCCAGCAGATGGAGGATGTGCCGGCATCATCAGGCAGGGCACGTGCACAACGGCGTCGGTGGATTCCATCAGCCTGGATGCCGTCGTGCTGGCAGAGGCAGTTGCGTCGGAGGCAGCAGCAGAGTCAACGTGGGAGGCATCATGGCTCGGGGCCATCAACATCGGAGGGGCAGGCATCGGCCGGAGGGCAGGAGGACCCAGGACAGGAAGTGTCTTCCGTGTGGCTGCGGTTGGGCCAGCAGATAGGTGCGGAGCGGCGGCAGGCGGAAGAGGCGCGGCTCACGATGGTCAGGGAAGAGAACTCCATGCGGAGGGCCCTGAGGCGGGCCGAGTGCCTCGAGGCAATCCACAGGGGGTTGGAGGAGCAGATGGCGTCGTCCCTGCGGACCCTCAGGGCAATGGAACAGGACCGCCTCCGGGACATAGACGAGGAGTTTGATGATGCCCTGGCCCGGAACACCACGGAGTGAGCCGCTGGACTTGCCCGCCGCCTTTGTATATAGTTCTTTAGTTTTAGGTTTCCTTTGTTTCTTCTTATGATTTGGAGTCGACGGCCACTGCTCCACTTTTTGTATATAGTTGCATTTTAGTTGGGGTTTTTTGTAGGTTTCCTTTGTTCAGTTGGGCACATGGACCCTTGGATGTTTTGTACATAGTTCTTCATTGGATTGTTTTATTTATTTTTTTATTTTATTTATTCACCATGGATCAATGGTCTTTGCATTAATTTTTCTCTCTCGGATTGATTTTATTTTTAATGTGACTTTGGACAACATTTCTTTGGATTTGGATTTGTAGTTTTGATTTTTTAGGACGGACATGCAGCTTATCTTTTTTTTCATTGCCATTGTAGTTTATTTCATTTCATTTGCATTCAATTTTTTTTAATACAATTTTGTTTCCATACTTCACTGTGTGGTATCATCTCATTGGTTTCATGCATGTCATGTTGGGTGTTTTCCCATTCAATTGCAACCATTGTGTGTGACGGACATGGGTTCATTTGCTTTATGAACATTGGGGGTGTAACATGTAATTTCCATTTCCATGTGGGTGAATGGGTTACTTGGTAGGGCTTTTTGACTGTGGAGGCTGACCATAACGCACATGATTGGGGATTGTGAGGACCTGGGTGCAGGGGGACATGAGTGGGGGCCTGGTGGAGGGTGCCCCTGCACTGCTGGGGGGTGGGGGTGATAGGGGCCATGAGTGGGGGCCTGGTGGAGGGTGCCCCTGGATGCTGGGGGGTGGGGGTGATAGGGGCCATGAGTGGGGGCCTGGTGGTGCTGCCCCTGCACTGCTGGGGGGTGGGGGTGATAGGGGCCATGAGTGGGGGCCTGGTGGAGGGTGCCCCTGGATGCTGGGGGGTGGGGGTGCAGGGGGACATGAGTGGGGGCCTGGTGGAGGGTGCCCCTGCACTGCTGGGGGGTGGGGGTGATAGGGGCCATGAGTGGGGGCCTGGTGGTGCTGCCCCTGCACTGCTGGGGGGTGGGGGTGATAGGGGCCATAAGTGGGGGCCTGGTGGAGGGTGCCCTGCACTGCTGGGGGGTGGGGGTGCAGAGGGATATGAGTGGGGGCCTGGTGGAGGGTGTCCTGCACTGCTCGGGGGTGGGGGTGCAGGGGGATATGAGTGGGGGCCTGGTGGAGGGTGCCCCTGGATGCTGGGGGGTGGGGGTGCAGGGGGACATGAGTGGGGGCCTGGTGGAGGGTGCCCCTGCACTGCTGGGGGGTGGGGGTGATAGGGGCCATGAGTGGGGGCCTGGTGGAGGTGCCCCTGGATGCTGGGGGATGGGGGTGATAGGGGCCATGAGTGGGGGCCTGGTGGTGCTGCCCCTGCACTGCTGGGGGGTGGGGGTGATAGGGGCCATAAGTGGGGGCCTGGTGGAGGGTGCCCTGCACTGCTGGGGGTGGGGGTGCAGGGGGATATGAGTGGGGGCCTGGTGGAGGGTGCCCCTGGATGCTGGGGGGTGGGGGTGCAGGGGGACATGAGTGGGGGCCTGGTGGAGGGTGCCCCTGCACTGCTGGGGGGTGGGGGTGATAGGGGCCATGAGTGGGGGCCTGGTGGAGGTGCCCCTGGATGCTGGGGGGTGGGGTGATAGGGGCCATGAGTGGGGGCCTGGTTTTGCTGCCCCTGCACTGCTGGGGGGTGGGGGTGATAGGGGACATGAGTGGGGGCCTGGTGGAGGGTGCCCTGCACTGCTGGGGGGTGGGGGCGCCGGGGGATATGAGTGGGGGCCTGGTGGAGGGTGCCCCTGGATGCTGGGGGGTGGGGGTGCAGGGGGACATGAGTGGGGGCCTGGTGGAGGGTGCCCCTGCACTGCTGTGGGGTGGGGGTGATAGGGGCCATGAGTGGGGGCCTGGTGGAGGTGCCCCTGGATGCTGGGGGTTGGGGGTGCAGGGGGACATGAGTGGGGGCCTGGTGGAGGGTGCCCCTGCACTGCTGGGGGGTGGGGGTGGTGGGAGACATGAATTGGACATGAGTGGGGGCCTGGTGGAGGGTGCCCTGCACTGCTGGGGGGTGGGGGTGCAGGGGGACATGAGTGCGGGCCTGGTGGAGGGTGCCCCTGCACTGCTGGGGGGTGGGGGTGCAGGGGGACATGAGTGGGGGCCTGGTGGAGGCTGCCTCTGGTGGCTGGGGGGTGGGGGTGCAGGGGGACATGTGTGGGAGCCTGGTGGAGGCTGCCCCTGCACTGCTGGGGGGTGGGGGTGATGGGAGACATGAGTGGGGGCCTGGTGGAGGCTGCCCCTGCACTGCTGGGGGGTGGGGATGATAGGGGCCATGAGTGGGGGCCTGGTGGAGGGTGCCCCACACTGCTGGGGGGTGGGGGTGCAAGGGGACATGAGTGGGGGCCTGGTGGAGGGTGCCCCTGCACTGCTGGGGGGTGGGGGTGATAGGGGCCATAAGTGGGGGCCTGGTGGAGGATACCCCTGGATGCTGGGGGGTGGGGGTGCAGGGGGACATGAGTGGGGGCCTGGTGGAGGGTGCCCCTGCACTGCTGGGGGTGGGGTGGTGGGAGACATGAGATGGACATGAGTGGGGGCCTGGTGGAGGTGCCCTGCACTGCTGGGGGGGTGGGGTGCAGGGGGACATGAGTGGGGGCCTGGTGGAGGGTGCCCCCGGATGCTGGGGGTGGTGGTGATAGGGGCCATGAATGGGGGCCTGGTGGAGGGTGCCCCTGGATGCTGGGGGGTGGGGGTGATAGGGGCCATGAGTGGGGGCCTGGTGGTGCTGCCCCTGCACTGCTGGGGGGTGGGGGTGATAGGGGCCATAAGTGGGGGCCTCGTGGAGGGTGCCCCTGGATGCTGGGGGGTGGGGGTGCAGGGGGACATCAGTGTGGGCCTGGTGGAGGGTGCCCCTGCACTGCTGGAGGGTGGGGGTGGTGGGAGACATGAGTTGGACATGAGTGGGGGCCTGGTGGAGGGTGCCCTGCACTGCTGTGGGGTGGGGGTGCAGGGGGACATGAGTGGGGGCCTGGTGGAGGGTGCCCCTGGATGCTGGGGGGTGGGGGTGATAGGGGCCATGAGTGGGGGCCTGGTGGAGGGTGCCCCTGGATGCTGGGGGATGGGGGTGATAGGGGCCATGAGTGGGGGCCTGGTGGTGCTGCCCCTGCACTGCTGGGGGATGGGGGTGATAGGGGCCATGAGTGGGGGCCTGGTGGAGGGTGCCCCTGGATGCTGGGGGGTGGGGGTGCAGGGGGACATGAGTGGGGGCCTGGTAGTGCTGCCCCTGCACGGCTGCAGCGGAAGGGGTGGGTGAGCCCCCACAGGGGCCTGCTACGGCGGAAGACGGTGAGGAGCCATCCAGGTTGGTGGTTTCCACAGAGGAGGAGGAGGCCGCCACTGAGGCACACATGGGGCCTGGTGGGGGCATCCCTGCTGGTGCAAGTGGTGCAGTCCAGGGGCAGGAGGCAGCACAGGTCACCGTGGTGGGGCCTGTGCATGTCGCTGTCCCTGACCCTGTGATTGCACCACCATGCACCAGCAGGGATGCCCCGTCCCAGGCCCGTCCGCAGGTAGAGGGGATCTCCATGTCAGCTGACTCCCCTCCACCTGTGGACGAGGGGACCCGTGGCCGTATGGAGAAGGTCCTGATTGGGGTCGCGATGCGCGCGAGTGCAATTCGTGATGACGTGCGTGCTTCCCGGGAGGAGCACGCACGTCATCACGAAGAGCACCGTGCCGACGTGGCCCAATTGGGATCTTCCATGTTCGGGGGTTTCCTGCATGTGTCGGCCAATCTGGCGGCCCTCTCCTCCTCTGTGGAGGCTATACACCGGTCGTTCTCCTTGCCGTCTTCCGGCCCAGATGCCACCAGGGCCCCCTGTGGACCTGCCCTGACCAATGCAGCCAGCTCGGTGGTGATCCCGTCCCTGCCACAGTCGGGAGTCGGAGGTCCAGCAGGGGTGGACACCACAGCAACTGTACCCCAGCAGATGGAGGATGTGCCGGCATCATCAGGCAGGGCACGTGCACAACGGCGTCGGTGGATTCCATCAGCCTGGATGCCGTCGTGCTGGCAGAGGCAGTTGCGTCGGAGGCAGCAGCAGAGTCAACGTGGGAGGCATCATGGCTCGGGGCCATCAACATCGGAGGGGCAGGCATCGGCCGGAGGGCAGGAGGACCCAGGACAGGAAGTGTCTTCCGTGTGGCTGCGGTTGGGCCAGCAGATAGGTGCGGAGCGGCGGCAGGCGGAAGAGGCGCGGCTCACGATGGTCAGGGAAGAGAACTCCATGCGGAGGGCCCTGAGGCGGGCCGAGTGCCTCGAGGCAATCCACAGGGGGTTGGAGGAGCAGATGGCGTCGTCCCTGCGGACCCTCAGGGCAATGGAACAGGACCGCCTCCGGGACATAGACGAGGAGTTTGATGATGCCCTGGCCCGGAACACCACGGAGTGAGCCGCTGGACTTGCCCGCCGCCTTTGTATATAGTTCTTTAGTTTTAGGTTTCCTTTGTTTCTTCTTATGATTTGGAGTCGACGGCCACTGCTCCACTTTTTGTATATAGTTGCATTTTAGTTGGGGTTTTTTGTAGGTTTCCTTTGTTCAGTTGGGCACATGGACCCTTGGATGTTTTGTACATAGTTCTTCATTGGATTGTTTTATTTATTTTTTTATTTTATTTATTCACCATGGATCAATGGTCTTTGCATTAATTTTTCTCTCTCGGATTGATTTTATTTTTAATGTGACTTTGGACAACATTTCTTTGGATTTGGATTTGTAGTTTTGATTTTTTTGGACGGACATGCAGCTTATCTTTTTTTTCATTGCCATTGTAGTTTGTTTCATTTCATTTGCATTTAATTTTTTTTAATACAATTTTGTTTCCATACTTCACTGTGTGGTATCATCTCATTGGTTTCATGCATGTCATGTTGGGTGTTTTCCCATTCAATTGCAACCATTGTGTGTGACGGACATGGGTTCATTTGCTTTATGAACATTGGGGGTGTAACATGTAATTTCCATTTCCATGTGAGTGAATGGGTTACTTGGTAGGGCTTTTTGACTGTGGAGGCTGACCATAACGCACATGATTGGGGATTGTGAGGACCTGGGTGCAGGGGGACATGAGTGGGGGCCTGGTGGAGGGTGCCCCTGCACTGCTGGGGGGTGGGGGTGATAGGGGCCATGAGTGGGGGCCTGGTGGAGGGTGCCCCTGGATGCTGGGGGGTGGGGGTGATAGGGGCCATGAGTGGGGGCCTGGTGGTGCTGCCCCTGCACTGCTGGGGGTGGGGGTGATAGGGGCCATGAGTGGGGGCCTGGTGGAGGGTGCCCCTGGATGCTGGGGGGTGGGGGTGCAGGGGGACATGAGTGGGGGCCTGGTGGAGGGTGCCCCTGCACTGCTGGGGGGTGGGGGTGATAGGGGCCATGAGTGGGGGCCTGGTGGTGCTGCCCCTGCACTGCTGGGGGGTGGGGGTGATAGGGGCCATAAGTGGGGACCTGGTGGAGGGTGCCCTGCACTGCTGGGGGGTGGGGGTGCAGGGGGATATGAGTGGGGGCCTGGTGGAGGGTGTCCTGCACTGCTCGGGGGTGGGGGTGCAGGGGGATATGAGTGGGGGCCTGGTGGAGGGTGCCCCTGGATGCTGGGGGGTGGGGGTGCAGGGGGACATGAGTGGGGGCCTGGTGGAGGGTGCCCCTGCACTGCTGGGGGGTGGGGGTGATAGGGGCCATGAGTGGGGGCCTGGTGGAGGTGCCCCTGGATGCTGGGGGGTGGGGGTGATAGGGGCCATGAGTGGGGGCCTGGTGGTGCTGCCCCTGCACTGCTGGGGGGTGGGGGTGATAGGGGCCATAAGTGGGGGCCTGGTGGAGGGTGCCCTGCACTGCTGGGGGGTGGGGGTGCAGGGGGATATGAGTGGGGGCCTGGTGGAGGGTGCCCCTGGATGCTGGGGGGTGGGGGTGCAGGGGGACATGAGTGGGGGCCTGGTGGAGGGTGCCCCTGCACTGCTGGGGGGTGGGGGTGATAGGGGCCATGAGTGGGGGCCTGGTGGAGGTGCCCCTGGATGCTGGGGGGTGGGGGTGATAGGGGCCATGAGTGGGGGCCTGGTGGTGCTGCCCCTGCACTGCTGGGGGGTGGGGGTGATAGGGGACATGAGTGGGGGCCTGGTGGAGGGTGCCCTGCACTGCTGGGGGGTGGGAGTGCAGGGGAATATGAGTGGGGGCCTGGTGGAGGGTGTCCTGCACTGCTCGGGGGTGGGGGTGCAGGGGGATATGAGTGGGGGCCTGGTGGAGGGTGCCCCTGGATGCTGGGGGGTGGGGGTGCAGGGGGACATGTGTGGGAGCCTGGTGGAGGCTGCCCCTGCACTGCTGGGGGGTGGGGGTGATGGGAGACATGAGTGGGGGCCTGGTGGAGGCTGCCCCTGCACTGCTGGCGGGTGGGGATGATAGGGGCCATGAGTGGGGGCCTGGTGGAGGGTGCCCCACACTGCTGGGGGGTGGGGGTGCAAGGGGACATGAGTGGGGGCCTGGTGGAGGGTGCCCCTGCACTGCTGGGGGGTGGGGGTGATAGGGGCCATAAGTGGGGGCCTGGTGGAGGATACCCCTGGATGCTGGGGGGTGGGGGTGCAGGGGGACATGAGTGGGGGCCTGGTGGAGGGTGCCCTGCACTGCTGGGGGGGTGGGGTGCAGGGGGACATGAGTGGGGGCCTGGTGGAGGGTGCCCCCGGATGCTGGGGGTGGTGGTGATAGGGGCCATGAATGGGGGCCTGGTGGAGGGTGCCCCTGGATGCTGGGGGGTGGGGGTGATAGGGGCCATGAGTGGGGGCCTGATGGTGCTGCCCCTGCACTGCTGGGGGGTGGGGGTGATAGGGGCCATAAGTGGGGGCCTCGTGGAGGGTGCCCCTGGATGCTGGGGGGTGGGGGTGCAGGGGGACATCAGTGTGGAGGGTGCCCCTGCACTGCTGGAGGGTGGGGGTGGTGGGAGACATGAGTTGGACATGAGTGGGGGCCTGGTGGAGGGTGCCCTGCACTGCTGTGGGGTGGGGGTGCAGGGGGACATGAGTGGGGGCCTGGTGGAGGGTGCCCCTGGATGCTGGGGGGTGGGGGTGATAGGGGCCATGAGTGGGGGCCTGGTGGAGGGTGCCCCTGGATGCTGGGGGGTGGGGGTGATAGGGGCCATGAGTGGGGGCCTGGTGGAGGTGCCCCTGGATGCTGGGGGGTGGGGGTGCAGGGGGACATGAGTGGGGGCCTGGTGGAGGGTGCCCCTGCACTGCTGGGGGGTGGGGGTGGTGGGAGCATGAATTGGACATGAGTGGGGGCCTGGTGGAGGGTGCCCTGCACTGCTGGGGGGTGGGGGTGCAGGGGGACATGAGTGGGGGCCTGGTGGAGGGTGAGGGTGCCCCTGCACTGCTGGGGGGTGGGGGTGATAGGGGCCATGAGTGGGGGCCTGGTGGAGGGTGCCCCTGGATGCTGGGGGGTGGGGGTGATAGGGGCCATGAGTGGGTGCCTGGTGGTGCTGCCCCTGCACTGCTGGGGGGTGGGGGTGATAGGGACCATGAGTGGGGGCCTGGTGGAGGGTGCCCAGGATGCTGGGGGGTGGGGGTGCAGGGGGACATGAGTGGGGGCCTGGTGGAGGGTGCCCCTGCACTGCTGGGGGGTGGGGGTGATAGGGGCCATGAGTGGGGTCCTGGTGGAGGTGCCCCTGGATGCTGGGGGGTGGGGGTGATAGGGGCCATGAGTGGGGGCCTGGTGGTGCTGCCCCTGCACTGCTGGGGGGTGGGGGTGATAGGGGACATGAGTGGGGGCCTGGTGGAGGGTGCCCTGCACTGCTGGGGGGTGGGGGTGCAGGGGAATATGAGTGGGGGCCTGGTGGAGGGTGCCCCTGGATGCTGGGGGGTGGGGGTGCAGGGGGACATGAGTGGGGGCCTGGTGGAGGGTGCCCCTGCACTGCTGGGGGGTGGGGGTGATAGGGGCCATGAGTGGGGGCCTGGTGGAGGTGCCCCTGGATGCTGGGGGGTGGGGGTGCAGGGGGACATGAGTGGGGGCCTGGTGGAGGGTGCCCCTGCACTGCTGGGGGGTGGGGTGGTGGGAGACATGAATTGGACATGAGTGGGGGCCTGGTGGAGGGTGCCCTGCACTGCTGGGGGGTGGGGGTGCAGGGGGACATGAGTGGGGGCCTGGTGGAGGGTGAGGGTGCCCCTGCACTGCTGGGGGGTGGGGGTGATAGGGGCCATGAGTGGGGGCCTGGTGGAGGGTGCCCCTGGATGCTGGGGGGTGGGGGTGATAGGGGCCATGAGTGGGTGCCTGGTGGTGCTGCCCCTGCACTGCTGGGGGGTGGGGGTGATAGGGACCATGAGTGGGGGCCTGGTGGAGGGTGCCCAGGATGCTGGGGGGTGGGGGTGCAGGGGGACATGAGTGGGGGCCTGGTGGAGGGTGCCCCTGCACTGCTGGGGGGTGGGGGTGCTGGGGGACATAAGTGGGGGCCTGGTGGAGGCTGCCCCTGGTGGCTGGGGGGTGGGGGTGCAGGGAGACATGTGTGGGAGCCTGGTGGAGGCTGCCCCTGCACTGCTGGGGGGTGGGAGTGATGGGAGACATGAGTGGGGGCCTGGTGGAGGCTGCCCCTGCACTGCTGGGGGGTGGGGGTGATAGGGGCCATGAGTGGGGGCCTGGTGGAGTGTGCCCCACACTGCTGGGGGGTGGGGGTGCAGGGGGACATGAGTGGGGGCCTGGTGGAGGGTGCCCCTGCACTGCTGAGGGGTGGGGGTGATAGGGGCCATGAGTGGGGGCCTGGTGGAGGGTGCCCCACACTGCTAGGGGGTGGGGGTGCTGGGTGACATGAGCAGGTGTGCAGGGTAGTCCCCTGTGGTGTCGGCTGCCTGCAGGGGCCGTGGAGGGTGTACAGGGAATACCTGGGAGCACACAGCCAAATCGCGTGTGGAACTTCCCGCGCACCCCTGAAGTCCACGTACCCTGCCAAATCGCATGTGGGACTTCCCGCGCACCCTGAGATCCACGTACCCAGCCAAGTCGCGTGTGGAAATTCCCGCGCACGTACCCGGCCAAATCGCATGTGGAACTTCCCGCGCACCCCTGAAATCCACGTACCCTGTCAAATCGTGTGTGAGACTTCCCGCGCACCCCTGAGATCCAAGTACCCAGCCAAGTCACGTGTGGAAATTCCCGTGCACATACCCGGCCAAATCGCGTGTGGAACTTCCCGTGCACCCCTGAAATCCACGTACCCTGCCAAATCGCGTGTGAGACTTCCCGCGCACCCCTGAGTTCCACGTACCCAGCCAAATCGCATGTGGAAATTCCCGCGCACGTACCCGGCCAAATCGCATGTGGAACTTCCCGTGCACCCCTGAAATCCACGTACCCTGCCAAATCGCGTGTGAGACTTCCCGCGCACCCCTGAGATCCACGTACCCAGCCAAGTCGTGTGTGGAAATTCCCGCACACGTACCCGGCCAAACCGTGTGTGGAACTTCCCGCGCACCCCTGAAATCCACGTACCCTGACAAATCGCGTGTGAGACTTCCCGCGCACCCCTGAGATCCACGTACCCAGCCAAATCGTGTGTGGAAATTCCCGTGCAAGTACCCGGCCAAATCGCGTGTGGAACTTCCCATGCACCCCTGAAATCCACGTACCCTGCCAAATCGCGTGTGAAAGTTCCCGCGCACCCCAGAATACACGCACACGTTATTTTTCAGTCAGCAGGTGTCCGTGTTTGTGGGTACCCCTTTGCACGTCATTTGTCCTGGAGGGCCACAGTATAGGACATTCTTCATAGCTGTATATAGGTGCTATTTGTTGGCGCACCTTTTGGCGCACATTTAATACAGGCGCAGAGACACTATCGCCTGCTTTCTTGTGGTGGTCGTGTTTGTGCCTGTGCGCTGGTTTGACCGTGCGCTTTATTGCCCTATTCGATTCCATGAATACGTGTTGTAGGCGAGCGTGTGGGCGTTCCGCGCACTTGCACCCGGTACTTCCCCCGTGACGCCCACATTTTGGCAAGTTGTTCCCCATTCCGAGTGTTACTCCCCGTGTTCCGCCTACTTTTGTTGTGTGCGCCGCGCTATGTGCGATTTTCGCTGTGGCCTGTGCGATTTTCGCTGTGACCTGGCGCACGCCGTTAGATGGCCTGTGCGCCAACGTGCGCCGCGCACTTTATTAGCGCACATCCGATGGTTTTCTCGCGCACGGCCTTCCATGAATCGATGTGCGCTGCTTTTCGTGCGATTTTCGCACTTGCACTGCGATTTTCGCTATTCCACTGCGAATCGCACGTTTTTGGCCACTTGCGCCGCGCTAATTATTCCGTGAATCGGCCAGCGAATCTTCCAAGCTTTCTCAATACATCCCTTATAGTGCCACCATTCTCCACCTCCTTTCACATACATGTATACTGCCAAATAGCCCAATTCATCACATTTTTTGCCAACAAAACCCTTATTCATCATACTGTGCAAAATGTATTTTTGTAATACTAAGTCAATGAAAACTAACTTTATACTGCAAACATTTCCACTGCAAACTCACTTTTCAAAAAAAATTCTCTGCAAAAAATGCCATTAATCCGGCCTAAAATACTTATATACAACAGTTCTCTTTACAAATAAACTATTGTTCTTTTCCAACCACTACTATAACACATCAAACACTACTCCAACTACAATCTGCCATTGCATTGCCACTTGGCCACAGTTTCCCTATTCTTTAAAAACACTGCAACACACTACAAATACATTACACCACAAACACATCCCTTCACTTATTATAATCGCCAGCACAAACATAACCTAGATATACACCCATGTTTGCACAACACCGCATAATGTCCCAAACAAGGCTACTCATAGGGCCTCAATGCGGGCTTCCCCGTAAAACCCACCAGTATCCGGGTGTTGCCATGAACCCCATTTTACTTTTACCACCACCACAACCTCACATCCCGATGCTACTGAAATATCACAATCAGCGTCAGTACACTAAGTTCCCATTCCCATACAGTCCTATAGGACTCCATGGGAATGGGAACCATAAAGCACTGGCACCATTTGTAGCAATGCTTGTGCTTTAGCGTAAAGTCTGCTGGTAGTGGCCTCAACTCCCAGCAGGTAGCATCTGCTGGGAGTACAGTGCCCCTACCACTAAACACAGAGTAAGCCGGTCCACAAAAGCTGCTGGTATCTTTTTACTGGTACCTTTAATTACAGACTAGCTCATTCATAATAAAAGCCATCATCCAATTTTTCTAACAACATACTTAACATGCTTTACTACACCACTCATAACCCACTCGCATTAACTCTTTTACCCAACAACTTCTACTACCTTAATAAATAACAAACTCTTTAACTAAAAGTGCTTCACCACTTTACCACACATACCCACTAACTTTCTTTTACAATTACAGGAAAAAAGAAGTTTAAAGAAAACAGCTACTGAAGAAAGAACACTGTTCACATCCTCCAAACTAAGTATGTGAGTATACCATCTTGAATGCTCTAATTGTAAGCATGTACTTTCACTATATGTTGGCCTAGAATATTCTGTTCTACCTACCAGCATTATTTCTCACTGTTACTCATTATATTGCAACATTCACACTATTCTTGATTCAAAACACTGCCCATTCCCTACATGTGGTCTGGCCTATTCACCCGAGATCCTCCTGTCTGCGCGGTGACAGCGCACCCTTCGCCTTGGACAAGGGCTCCATCCGTACTGTGATGGGTACCGTTGTCTTCCATGGGCAGGAATCCCAGCATTCTGCAGCTGTTCTGTGCCGGATCCTATGGCGTGAGGCGCTGCTTCTTGCCCCGGGCCACTCTGCTGCACCGCTGCCCGTCTCCATTTAATTGCGGGATCCTCATCGGCATTTCCCGGCTTGGCCGCGTGGTCTGGCCTATTCACCCGCAATCCTCCTGTCTGCCACGGTCCCAGTGTACCCTTTGCCTTAGACAGGGACTACATCTGTACTGTGGCGGGTAATGTTGTCTTCCAGGGGCAGGAAGCCCAGCGTTCTACAGCTGTCCTGATTTGGATCCACTATCGAGCCACCGTCAGCTTGATCGCTTGGTCCTCAGCGGTTCCTGCTCAGCCCCCACCGCCGCCTCCTCCTCAGCCTCAATCCCCTGTGACCTGCGCATACTAGCCCGCCCTCCACCTTGGACTGGAGCTTGTGCTCCCGGCGTCTTGCGGTGAGTGCAGTACATCTTGCCCAGACTGTGGCTCCTGCTTGCCAGGGCGGTTCTTGCCGCCTCTTCCTCACAGCCCAGTCAGATTTCTGTGGTGAGCCACCACCAATCCTCTCCTCAAAGGTCCCATATCAGATAATCTCAGCTGGACCCCTGCGCGGCCTGCCCAGCTCTGATGCAGGCAGCGCGGCCCTCAGAGTCTCCTGTGACTCCCCAGACGTTGGCTTCACTGCCCGCCCTTCTTCTCGACTGCACGATCCTCACTACTGTGTGCCCTCTTTGGCTGAATCCCAGCTCAGACCCTATTACAGCCTCTTCCTACACAGTTACTGCACCGCACTCCTGACCTCAGTCCTCTTCGGAGCCTCTCCCTGCGCAGTTCCTGCGCTGGCACTCTGGACGTAAGTGCCCATCGGTCCCTCTTCCTGTGCTGTTCCTACGCTGGCACCCTGGTCTTCAGTACCCCACAGAGCCTCTTCCTGCGCTGTTCCTGCACTGGCACTCTGGACTTCAGTGCCCTACGGTCTTCAGTGCCTGGTCCTCAGAGCCCAACGGAGCCTCTTCAGTGTCCTCCAACTCTCCTCATCTACTGTCCCTTTGACCCTCAGACTCGCAGCCCGCCCCCTCCTCAAGCCGCGGCGTCCTTTCCTCTATGAGCCCTAAGCAGCCCCTCACCTGCTGACTCCTCCAGCCTTCCTCCTCATGCAGCTCTCCAACTTCTGTATCTTTGCCCACCTTCCTCTACACACCAGAACGTCCTTGCCACTGAGGCCCTCTATGCAACCGGCTCCCTGAACCACTAGGTCTCTCCCCGCCTCCACTCCTGACAGGTCCACTCCGCAGGTGCCCCACCTCAGCTGATCCAACGCAGCCCCGTGTGACCCCCTGACCTTTTATTCCTACCAGCCCCTTCTACCTGCTCAGTGCCCATCTCATCTGCCAAACTCATCTGCCAGCTCTGAGTGCTCCTCCTCAGCTGAACCCAGCTCGACTCCCCTGTGCAGCCTCCGATCCTCTTAGCCACCAGCCTCTCTTCTGCCAGCTCTCTGACCCTCATGGTTCCGCCCACACGCAAGTCCATTCCACAGTGTGACCCACCTCTCCCGCCACCTCTGAGTGCCCCACGTCATCTAACCCAACTCGACCTCCCAGTGCGGCCTCCAGACCTCTTACCTACCAGCCCACCTCTGCCAGCTCTCTGGTCCTCACTGTTCTCCCTGCCTTCCTAGCCCCTGCACCCTCTATCCTCCATCCCTCCTCTACTATCTGCTCTCCTCACCACCCTTTTTATCCCTCTCCTTCTTCTCTCCCCCCTCCGTTATGTGTGTGACCACATCTCCTCCCCACCATCCTCGTTAGCCTTCCCCCACCTCGCTCTCCCTCTCCGCCGCCCCTGTCCTCTCCTACTCTACTTCTCTCTCCTCCTCATCTCCATTACCCTCCCTCACCGCCCTAATCTTCTCTACCCCCCCACTGTCCAACCCTCCTCTCTCATTAACATTTCTCTCTGGAACGCGAGATCCCTCTGCAATAAGACCGCAGAGGTTCTTGACATGTTCCTCTGTCTCAACCTTAATTTCCTCTACCTTACTGAAACCTGGATCCCTCCTCGCAACACTACAGTCCCTGATTCCCTCACCACCTCTTCATCCTCCTTCTCCCATGTCTCTCGTGCTACTGGTCATGGCGGAGGTATTGGCCTCCTCTTCAACCCCAAATACCTTTCCTCTCCCTCCTCTCCTTCCCTTCCTTCTTTCCCCTCTTTTGAGTTTCTTTACAAATCCTTCTCCTCTCCTCACCCCATCTCCTTTCTAATCATATATCGCCCACATGGCCCTCTCTCTACCTTCTATGATGACCTCGATCAGCTCATTTCCCTCATCTCTCCCTCTCCCTCTCCTCTTACTGTTCTCAGCGACTTTAATCTTCACTTCCCTCCTCCCCCTCACTCTTCTTCCCTTTCATCCGTCCTCGACTCCTACCTTCTTTCCCCTCTTCCTTCCTCCCCTACTCACTCCTCTGGCTCCACTCTTGACCTTATCTTCAACTCTTCCTACCCCTCCTCTACTGTCTCTACACTTCCTCTCTATCTCTGTGATCATGCTTTACTCTCCTTCTCCCTTACCCCCTTCCCCTTCCTTCTTCTCCTAAGCCTTCCCCTTCTATATTCTCACGTTGTGACCTTCGTAATATTGATCTCTCTCTCTTTCTTGAAACTTGCTCTTCTTCTCTCCCCTCTCTCCATGACTTCTCTTCACTATCGACCAATGATGCACTTTCTACTCTCTCCTCTTCTATTCTCTCCTGATCTACTCCACCCCCTTTCCTTCTTCCGTCCAACATGGAAACCCTCTCAACCATGGCTCTCCCCTCAACTCCTCTCCATGCGACGTCTCTTCTGACGTCTTAAGAGACTCTGGCTCAAATCTCCTTCACTAGCCAACCAAACCTCCTACTTCTCTTATCACTCCCTCTATGACTCCTGCCTCTCCTCGTTAAAATGCTCCTTCTAATCTACCCTTCTTCCCTCCCAAGCCTCCCACCCTCGCTGCATCTTCCAAACTCTTTCTCGTCTTCTCTCTCCCCCAACCCCTGATCCCTCAACCTCCTCCACCCTTTCTCCCTCTGACTTCGCAAGCTTCTTCTCCTCCAAGATTCTTGCCCTTCAGCAAAAAATCAATTCCTCTTCATTTCCCCTCCCTCCCCCTTCTCCCGCCTCACCCTCTACCTGCATTACTGAATTCCCCCCTGTCTCCCCTTCTGACGTCTCTACCCTCCTCTCCAAAGCCCACCCATCAACAGCTCCTTCTGACCCTGACCCCTCCCTTCCTATTCATAAGATCTACCCTCTTCTCATTCCCTACCTAACCTCCTTCAACACCTGCCTCTCCTCGGCCTCCTTCCCCTCTGCTTTCAAGCATGATACTATCATTCCGATTCTGAAGAAACCTTCTGCTGATCCCCAGCTTACCTCTAACTTCTGTCCAATCTCACTTCTCCCATTCCTCGCTAAACTTCTTGAACACCTCGCCTACTCGCAGCTCTCTACATTTGTCTCTAAACTCCCTCTCCTTCCCCGTCTCAATCTGGTTTTTGCCCCAAACACTCTCCTGAAACAGCCCTCACTTACATCCTTAACTTCCTCCTCTCTGCCCGACACGATAAGCAATCCTCTGTCCTTATTCTTCTTAATCTCTCTGCTGCCTTTGACACTGTCGATCACCCCCTTCTTCTCAACACTCTCTCGTCCTTTGGTTTCAAAGGCTCTGTACTCAACTGGCTATCCTCTTACCTCTCCTCCCGCTCTTTTACTGTTTCCTGGGGAGGTCGCTCCTCTCCCCCCCACCCTCTCGAATACGGAGTACCCCAAGGCTCGGTGCTTGGTCCTTTCCTATTCTCACTCTACACCTCCCTCCTTGCCCGTTATCTCCTCATTTGGCATCTCTCACTATTTCTATGCTGATGACACGCAGCTTGTTCTTTCCTTCTCTTCCTTCTCTTCCTTCTCTCCTGATCTCCACCTTAGACTTTCCTCCTGTCTTACCGCTATTAAAAATTGGATGTCTTCTCGCTTTCTTTCCCTTAACTCTGACAAAACTGAAGTAGTTTTCTTCCCTTCCAATTCCCTTCCCCCCTCCCTCTCCTCCTCCTTTCATACATTTTCCTCCCTCTAATCTTTCTTTCTCCCCCTAAGCTCGCAACTTAGGCTTTCACTTCGACTCTTCTCTCACTTTTTCCCACCATATCTCACTCACCTCTCATGCCTGTTGCTACCACCTCTTTAATATTCGCAAATTCCGTCCCTCCCTCACTTTTCATGCTACTAAACCCTTCTGTCGCCTCTTCTACTGCTCCTCCTTACTCTTGAGTCTACCTTCTTCACATCTCGCCCCACTCTGCCATCCGTACCCTCTGTCTCCTCTCCACCCGAGACTCCATCTCTGCTTCCCTATCCTCCATTGGCTGGCTTCCCTTTCACTCCCAACTTAAATTTCATTTTCTCTGCCTAGTCTTCAAATCTTTCCACGATTGTGCTCCCCCTTATCTCTCTTCCCTTCTCTCTTTTTACACTCCCTCTCGCTCCCTTTGTTCCGCTGACCACTTGCTCCTCACTGTTCCTCCCTCCTCTTGTGCCTCCTCCAGTTTCTGCTCCTTCCAACTCCTGGCCCCCCTCCACTGGAACTCTGTACCTCTCTCAATCCGCTCTATCCCTACCTTTTCCTCATTCCGCGCGTCCCTTAAATCTCTCCTTCTCCATTCCCTGCCATGATTCCCCTCCCTTTTCTCGGTCCCCCTCTCACACCCTTTCCCTCCTCCCCCTTAGCCTCTCCCTCCATTTCCCCCCACCCCTTCCTCACCCTCCCCTTCCATTTTCCTCCTCCTTCCCTTCCTCCCTCCTCCTCCCAGCTCTACCCCACTTCTCTCCCCGTCCCTCTGTCTAATTGCTCCAAGTACTGTTTTGTTGGCTGATTGAAAATTGTAATTTGCTTCTTCAGTTACTGTTATTTTGTTATGTTAATGTATCATGTTGTTAATGTGTAGCGCTTGGTGTAAAGTGCTATATAAACCTGATAAATATAAAATACAAATATAAATACCTAACAACACAGCCACCTCTTAACATCTTCTATACTACAATTTAATTCCTTAATATTCCATACCTCTATGCACATAAGGTCTAATTCCAATGCAACAACTTTGAAACTCATTGCATTCCAAATCAAAAACACACATTAGAACACACAGGTACTCTTCTGTGCCCCTTTTCCATTACATCCACTCAACTCTCATACCTGTGCAGTAAACAACACCATTATAACCACCACTGTTTTCCTCAAAACATCATAATGTCCCTACTGATTCCATCACACCACCAGTCTCTTACTCTGTAAACCAAGCCCATCACACCTGCAAAGCATCTTACTCTTACAACCTTCCCAACCACACTTATCACCCCACTGCACAATCACACAAGCACCCATGCATAAACATCCCACAATTTTCAAACACAAAATATCTTTTTTCTCCAACAGGCAAAACCTAATGCCTACTAAAAAGCAACTCCATTGAAAACAAACAAACGTAGGGCAGATAAGAATAAAAAAGACACAAAGTCAACCTCCTCTAAACAAATGCATAAAATACATTAAAACAAAACTGTTTGTAACCTCGCTCAACAAAAGTGAACCAGCCACCACTAAAACAACTAATGTCCCTCTTGCAAAATCTAAAAGTAAAGACACATGTAAAATAAAACCCACACTCTTATAAAAACAGCTACAAAGTCACGATCTACCCTTAAAAACAACAGCCAAAAACAAATCCGTTAAGCTATAATTGACAATGCATTTCTGTTAAAGAGAAAGTTGTTTATATTAATATTAAACAGAATAAATCCACTAACTAAATTAATCAATCGATTACAAAAAGTACTTTTAAGTATGTGCAATGTCAACAGAGATACCTTTGCAAATTTCTGTGATGTTGAATGGATTCACACAAGCATCAAACAGCCACATTTCAATTAAGACGCTTATGAACAAGAACAAAGAAACCCATTTGCCCTAGACAATAAAGGCTGAGGATATGAAATGGTAGGAGACACTACTGGGCAAAAGAAACCCTTATAGAGAAAACTTCCCCAACAAACGTTCAACCCAATGTTCCGTTTGACCAGACAGACTAACCAGTATACAACTGGACAGACAGCTCAATATGTAATGTACAACAACAATCCTTCATATCCTTACAATTCCTAAATCACTTTGTAAATCTAAAAGACAAAAGAATAATAACTTTAAGAACCATGGACTCCTGCCCAGTGTTCATCCACAAAAGACTGCATTGAATTCATTAACCTGCATTTCAGGAACTGCTTGCAAAAGCATTTTCCATCACATCAAAATGTTAGCAACACACCATTCTGCTATATGAAAATCTTGTGCATAGTCTATACTATGCAAAAAGGTCCTTCTCTAGAAATGCAAAATGTAAATAGCACTCTCCTACATGACACTACCACAGAACTCCTTCGAGAAATAGAACAGATCCAAAGTAAATATTTTGGAACTGAAGTTGACTTAAAAAATTCAGTAACGTTTGAAAACATTATCAAAAATCTCACAAACAGCACCCACTATACAAACACATACAAAAAAGAAATAGCTAAGTTACAAAATACATCTGCTGAAATACCAGACAAAGTATGTGTATGTGTCACAGAACTTTTTTATAAAAAGAGCATCAAAATAGTAGATAAGGCCTACAAAGTAGAAAACATTGAGGAATCCCAATGGCTCCAATTAGCTTTATATCTAACAGCAGAAAATAAATACAAAATAACTGACCTCTCAACAGTTTGCTCATACTGCAATACAAAGCAGGAAATAACCAAATGCCATCACATGATATTAGTAATAACTTAGAAATCTTCTCACTTCCAGAAGCTGTGTGAGAGCATTATGATCTAAACAGTACACCCATTTTGAGATTTAAAATGCCTTCATCCGAAAATGGAAAATGTGACGAAAGGCATTTGTGGCAACGTAGTATTTTTGCCAATTAGATCTTAAAGAAAATGTATAAACTCTAGGAGTACAATGGCAAATAGATCAGTCATTAATTAAACTAGCTAATGGTGTATAATTAATGAGACAAAAAAATGTCAACAACTAGTTGACTTAAACAAAGTTAGACATGCCCTACAATACCTTAAACAAAACAATGAATACTACAAATATATAAACATAAAAGAAACCACCAAAATAATTCAAGATTCAGCCCAAACTGGCCAATTTGATTTTGTAGATTCTGGTTCTGGAGCCAACATTTTAGACCAGTATACAATTCAACCACTACACTCCAAAGGAACAATAAAAGATGCATTAGGAACACATCAAATGAGTCAAGCAAAAGGGTCTCCAATGAGTCTAAGGGAAAAAAGTGTAGAAACATTTTATTTTCCTCTATTCTTTCCTACAAATATGATGAAAGATCCACACAAATTAGTGCATCAGAATATCCCTCTTTACAAATGCATTTTCAAGACCCCAGATTTAGACAAAATGTAAAATAAATGTTCCACCTCATGTTTGAACGTGAACTATCAAATCTATGTTATGGATGTGCGCACACATTAAAAACAGGATCTAATTTTTCAAACAAATCTGCTACCCAACTGCTTCAAAAGATAAAAGACAAAGATGACATTTTGGAGTCAAGTATCACAATTCTCTTGGCAAACATGAGTGGTACAAAACAATACTGGTTCTGAGGTCCCGCTGATGTATGTTGAATACTAAGGAATCTAGGGCCACCCACATGGTTTGTTACTTTGTGTTGTGCAGAATATGCATGGGATGACTTGCACGATTGCTTATGCACTGCAAAACAAAATAAAGAGGGAACAGGTATAAAAATAACTTGGTTTTCTTGACCCTGTCAATGTATCAAAGTACTTTCACCATCTCTTCATTGACATGCTGCACTTCATCTGCAATAAAAATACCCCTCGGCTTGGATACATGGAACACTTATTTTGGAGAAAAGAATATCAATCCAGAGGAGCACCACACATCCATGTGCTTTTGTGGATAAAAAATTGTCCCAAATGTGGCCATGAAGGTGATGCCACTGTTTTGCAATTTATTCAAAAATGCATTACCTGTGACATCCCATCAGAAACCAAAGACAGTGACCTACATACACAAATCGTACACTTCCAAAAACATAAATGTGGCAAATACTGCCAACATCGATTTAAAAACAAAGGTAAATGCTATTCCAAATGTTGCATTGGTTTCCCTAGACCAGTTTCCACAAAAAGACAAGTAAATAGATTAATGTCTTCTGTTAGACACAGTGTAAAAGGAAAATCCCCATAAAACACATACAGCATTAAAAGGACCAAAGCATCCAAGTACATCAATGATTGCAATTCAATCTTGTGAAATGCAAATACAGACATGTGTTGCATTGCAGACAATTGCACTGCAGTTGCAAGATATATCACAGCCTAGTTCACCAAAGCCGAGAAAATAGAGCTAAAAGACCTCTGCTACGACATATCATCAGTAACAAAAATTATACAGCTTTGGTATAAAAAATGCTCTCTCATAGAGAATGCGGGTGCTATGAAGCTGCAGACCATTTTAAAAGGAACTGCCTTATATGGCAAACCTGAACACATTGTCTGGCTAATTCTTGTTCCAGCTTCATCCTGAAAAAGAGTACTAAAATCATACCAAGAGATAGAAACAATAGCCATAAATGATCCCAACAGCCAGGATGTTATATAAAAGTAAAGTAGTGTACACATACTACCCAAGCAGAAGTACTAGTTTGAAAAACATGTGTCTATACAACATAGCCCAGAACTACTCCCACAAAAGCAATGACACACCAGATGAGACAACTGGCAAATATTCAGGGCCTTATTCACAGAAGCGATTTATAATGGTGCATTCCAATTGGAAAATTCTCTGCAAATTAGGCCCTAAATCTGAACTTGTGAAGGAAGCCTAGTAAAACTTACGAAACCCAGCCTAATTAATCATATAAAGTTATCAAGTAAATCTTTGCAACACAGAGAACTTTATTACATGGCCCTACTACAACTTTTTAAACCGTGGAGAAAAGAAGAATTATTAGCTCACCATGAACCATGTGAAACAGCATTCAAAGCAAATGAAAGTAGTATAACAAATGTCAATTTTAAAAAATACAAACAAATGTTGGACAATGAATGCCAACAAGAGGAAGAAATTGAATCTATACTAGATAAATACACTCATAAGGGCAGTCAACCTTCAGTTATAGGAAGCCAAGAACCATGTGGAGAACCACTCATTCTAAATGAAGCAGAAATAGCCATAACTGAGGTAGAAAATACCATGCATCAATCTACACAATCTAAAGAAGACTTGTGAGTGCTCAAATCACAGCTAAATAATGGACAACTCACCATTTATCACTGAAGAAATTGAACATGGTCTTAAACATGAAACTAAAACTCGTAGCTGTACAAATGATAAACCTCTTTTCCTGTATGTATATGGAGAAGCTGGTTCTGGTAAAACATTCTTCATTAAAATAATGAGCACATTTCTACAAAAGTTAACAAACAAAACCTGTATAGCGGTTGTAACAGCACCCACAGATTCAGCTGCCTTCAACATAGGAGGTGTAACTTTACAGTGAATACTACTCCTACCAGTAGAACACCAAAACAAATAAGAATACTACAAATTATCAGCAGAAGCTGCTACTGAAGTACGCAGAATTCGAAAACAAATGAAAGTGTTCCTGATAGATGAAGTAAACAAGGTTTCCTAAAAAATGACTACGAATAACTGTTTGGAGGAAAATATTGTTTTCCGAGACCTCCTACAGTTAACACCAGTAAAAATTGGACCTGTTTTTAAAACATTAGGACACAAAAAGCCATAATACATTCAGCCGCATTGGAAATGTAAATCTCTGGCAACATTTTTGTTACATAGAACTAACTGAAAACATGCATCAGTCTGCAGATCTAACCTGTGCTAACATTTTAAAAAGCGTTAGAACTTGTCTGGTTACTGATGATGCAAAATCCATCTAAAAAACTAGACTAATCCAAGAACTATATTGGCAAAACACATCTGCCCCTGATATCATGGAACAATGAACTCAGCAAAATATAAAATGCATGTCCTTAATGCCAACCCTTTCAAGCTATAGTCAATTCAACGATAACATGTTGAAAAAATAAATGCAACCCATTGTGCACATCAGGTCCACAGACAAACATGAAGTATGCGGTATGACACTCCATATGTATCAACAAGCAACAGCACGATTAAATACCTTACCAAATTGTATCTCCGACACAGCTGGATTACAGAAAGTATTAACTGTGTCTAAACTGCAGAGTAACCCTAAAACATAACCTTGCAGTAGAACAAGATTAAGTCAATGGAGCAATGAGTACAGTTGTTGGCTTCCAAACATATCCACATAAGAACAGCATTCAGTTTGTCAAAATCCACTTTGACAAACTTGCAGAAGTTAAGAAAATAGGCCCCACAATAGCACGTTTCCTTCTTTTCAAAGGTATGAAGGTACGGAGTGAACAATGCTCTCTCTCCCTTGCATATGCTGTCACTATTCGCAAATATCAAGGTCTAATCCTAGATCACACATTGATTGACATTGGCTGTACAGTCTTTAAAGAAGGTATGAATTACATAGCACTTTTGTGTTTGAGTACATTCAATGTTCTATTTCTAGATAACTTTGAAGCAAACAAAGTCAATGCTGACATTCCTTGCATCCTAGAATGCAGCAGGCTATGTGCACTGTACACCCACCACCTAGCTATGTACCCTGAAAAAAGAAAACCTTTAAAAAGAAAAGTAAGACAAACCGAACCTATGCAAGATCTCTCAGCAATAATGCTGAAAAAACCAAAACACCTGCTGGTCTATCAAATGATACAACCACAACGCGTTCTAGTCCAATAACAAATGTACATCCATCAGAAGAGAAAGATATGTCTTTTCTGAAAAATCAAATGCAGGCCCATCAAAAGATACAAAAGGAGAACATTCTGGTCCATTTAAATTCAGTAACACAAGTGGAGTAACTTGCTATGCAAACGTAGCAATCATTCTTCTCTTCCAATTGCCAGCATTTGTACAAACATTTACTTAAACGGCTCCGACCAGTTGTGTTTGCAAATGCTCCTCATTCATAGAAATGCCACAAATAATCCTGACAACACTTACAGCATGTCAGGTACGAGGCAATAATTAGACTACTGTGCAGGAATGGTAAAATTCACCATAAACACACAACAGGAAGATCCACAAGAATTCCTAATATACTTGGTAAAAGTAGTTGAAACCAAAAACATCCCATTAAATGAAATATTCGAGTTTCATACACGTAAAAACATACATGCACTCTCTGCAACCATGTTTTACAAGAGTACATTCCTAATTAACAATGTGTGTATGTATCCTACCCAAATTGTGAATCTATTCCATTTCAGCAGCTTAACCAAATTGCAAATCGTAGCATATCAAGCCATTTTTCCAGTTCAGACAGTAGTTCCATCATACAAATAAAATGTCATAGTAATGCATCTAAAGTACAATGCAGATGGTACAAATATTAACTGTAATCTAACTATTTTCACACACAGTCAAGTATTTCTTGGCAGGAAAACCTTCAAAACAGTAGGCATAATCTACCACACTGGTGCAACAACCACTTCAGGCCACTATACTGCATATGTAAAAAAAAAAAAAGTGGTTGGTTTGAATGTCACAACACATCTGTTACTCCAAAACATAGGTTATCAGCAAATCTAACAAATGCCTACTTAATATTCCTTTAACCCAAATTTGCTCACTAAAGTATAGTACAGTAAACAGTTAAAATACAGCACCGGGTATCAAAGTACATCCATAATACTACAATACTGATTTTAATATCCAAAGCACACTGAATACGCTGACGGGTATCAAACTACTTTAAAAATCCCTTTCATTGTTATACAATTGAAATATACCATAACACTTATAGTTACTGCATTAGTTCTTCTACAATCCAATATAGTTCCAATACACCAACGGGTATCTAACTACTTTACGCATATCTTTAATTATCTTTACTTACAGCACACTTTCAACACACATCCTACCACACCTACACTCACAACATATATCACTGCTACAAAACACATGTACTCTATCTATCTATTTATCTATCCAATTATATAACTATCTCTATATTTGTTGAATGCCAAAGCCGATAGGCACCAGGGTGCTTCACAGACCAAGACAGAACAAAACTGAAAAAAGGAGAAAGAAAAACAGAAAGCTTACCTAAGCAAATAATCAAGTTTTCAGATTCTTCCTGAAAACAAGATGATTTTTTTTTCTTTCCACAAACAATCCGGCAGTTAATTCCAAGCTTGAGCCATCAGAATGGGGAAAGATCAATCTTTTCCCCTACTTCTCTTAAAGCATGGGATGGTACGAAAGTGTGCATCAGAGGACCGAAGGTTGCACGTTGGTTTATAGACTTCCATTTTCTCTCTCAGGTAGGACGGCACATTTCTGAACAGACATTTATGGCCTTGTGATAGTATCTTAAACTGGATTCTGGCAGTGACAGGGAGCTGTTGAAGTTTTCTGCGTGCCTCTGATACCAGATCCCTCCATGCAATATTTGAAACTGCTGGAACTGCATCACTTCAGTTTTTTTAAGCTTACCTAAACAGTCCTTGCTTGCCCCATCTACTAGGGAATTGCAGTCTAGTCTGGGTAAGACAATGGCACAAACACATTTCTCACATTTCTTCTGAGTTACTAGGGGGCAAATCTGTCTCAGAACCCACAAGTAATAGTTTGTAACTACACAGTTGACATGGGCATCCACATTAAGTGAATAAGTGAAGCTTCCTTATAGATACCTAAAGTTGTAACTTTATCAACAACAGAAAGGCAGCCTCCATCTATATCAAAACTCTTGTAAACCTGGCTATATTTTCCTCTGGCCTGTTTTCATCCATAGACCATAAGTTCTGTCTTGGACGTATTCAAGCATGACCAATTTGAGGTTTTCCACTCTTTAATACGATTATAGATTTTGTCCAAATTCTCCTGATCTACTTTGTAATTGCCACTCAGCTACATACATAACAGGAAATCGTCAACATAATTTGTGAAAAAGATCCCCAATTTTTCTATTTTGACACATAGGGGCTTGATAGAAAGAATGAAAAAGATTGAGTTAAACAGGCCCCCTGTGAGACTGCACAAAGAACTGGAGCAAGATCAGATGCTGCATCCCCCCAACATACCCTGGAGTGACAGCCACAGAAGAAAGACATTATTTATACTGTGCCTTCCTCTGCAAAGCAACCTTTGTGAATCAATTTCTTTAACAGCCGTTTATGATCTAAGAGGTTGAAAGCTGCTGATAAATCCAATAGTATCAGCAAGCCTGACCCACTCCTTTGCAAGGCAGCCGACATGTGTGTACATAGATCAAGAAGTGCACTCTTAGTTCCTTAAAATGGACAGAACCCTAATATCTTCTCATGAAGGAGACCAACAGTCTCCAAATGATGTTACATCTGAATAATGTCCATTTTGTCAAAAATCTTCAGTAGAAAAGGGTATTTGTTATTTGTCTAAGGTTTATGTAGTCCTTAGGATCCAAACCCAGTTTATTCAATAGTGATGTCACAACTACATCCTTGATAGCCACCAGAACAATACCCTGTGATACGGAAGCATTCATACATTTTCTGAAGAAAGTTACAAACATTTCTCTGTTTTCCAAAATGATCTTAGATGGGAGGGGATCCCCGGGGCAACTGGTTGGGGGCATATCTTTCAATAAATCAGTTAATTTACTATTTGACACAGAGGAGAAGTTGAAAGGCACCTGTGAGTCCTGGCCTAGTTCCTGATCTACATTAGTGGAGGATTCCAGCTGAGGTTGTTTTTCTAAAACTTTACAAAAATTCTAGTACGAGCCAAGGTGATTTTCTCAACAAAGGCTTTCTGAAGAGAGATACAGGCCTCTCTATCAGGATTGAACGGCTGATTCAAAACATTTGGTTTTTCCCAGGATTTGAAAAATTGGAATCATTCCTTAATTTCCTGATTTATTATTTGTTCATTGTAGACGGATTTTTTAACCTCCATAATTTTACATTTGTATTCCTTCTCAATGAGTTTCCAGGCATTTTTGTTTTCCTGCGTTTTCTCCTTGGTTCAGTTAAATTTGGCTTGTCTTTTTTTGGTTTAATAAAAGTTAGATCAGTTGTAAACCAATTTTGGTGATTAGGGCGGTCTCTAATTGTTCTAATTTTTAGAGGTGCTGATTTATTCAAAAATGATTCCAAATGAACATTATAACTCTACACTGAAAGTTCGGGTCAGTCCTGATCAGTTGTTTTGGACATTAGTTCCTCCAAGCAGTTTGCTAATTCCATCATTATGATTTTTGGGAAATTCCCATCATAACGCTGACTAGGGATCGCATGTTTACGCTGGTAGGGTGATGGGATCTGCACATTGGCGTAACAAAAAAGTGGTATGACAATATGCATGGTAGCGTTTTCACATCGACTATGTTTATGTTTCGGCTAGATAACCAATCTAACGTATGGCCCTTTATATGAGAAGGGGCTAGATTGTGTAGCCGGATATCCATATTGGTCAATGAATGTTCCAAATCCAAGGCTGTGTTATCTCCAGAATCTCTTTTCCAGCGATTCTTGTCACCCAGGAATATAGCGGAACAGTTTGACTTCTGTAAAGTAGATAGCAGTTGAACAATATGTTCATTAAAAAGAGGCATCTCAATGGGAGGCATATAGATCAAGATAAGGTTTATACTATGATTATGGTTTGGGGTGATCTAACTATGTAAAATGTAAACCCATCATAACATATTTTGTTTTCATACATTCCAACTTTCTTCTTACAGATAATAGCAACAGCACCCCCAAATCCCTTGGTACAATTTTTTTTCCACAAAATACATAATCTGATGAGGTCGCTCGCTCAATCACAGGCCCATGTAAGTCCAACAACCATGTCTCAGAGAGACACATAATACCAACTTGATTTTTAAGCAATATAATCGTGAACATCAACCACATGTTTAGATAGGGACTTGGTGTTCAGAAGGGCAAGTTTTATTATTGTGAGTGGCTATAGGTCTTCTACTCCTGTGTCCAAATGAATGACTAAGGGGGAGATTGTAGATGAAACCTTTTGCAGGGGTATCACATCTCTAACCGTTGCACTGCTATTCCTCTAAAGATGTTAATATTAGGATTCGGGACACACAGAGTTTCAAACAGAGCGAGAGGGAGAATGTTCATTTGAACAGAGGGTGCACCATCTTCTGGATCTAATAGGCCATGAGTATTGAGCGTAGCCTTCAGTTCCGAGCATACCTCAGAGTAATTCATATAACGGTGTAAAATATGATATGATCGTTTATTTATATGGCGCCTATATGCAATGTGTTTCAAAGCGCTTCAAGGCAAGGGAGGAAACAAGGGAAAATACAATAACATTCTTACAGGCCATGCAAGAGCTAAGACATAGATAAGGAAGGGAACAGTGGGAAGGAAATGGAAACAGACAGGCAACTATCGTACTAGGACTGATGACATTTCTGGTAGAGCCTGAGAAAACAAAAGGCGAAAGTGATGGGTTCCGAAAGGGGGTGGGGAACAAAACAAGTGACTATCATACTAGGTTGATGACATTTCAGATAGTGCTGGAGTGGGGGGGGGAGTAAGGGGATGGGGGAGGACACAGACGAGGTTGCTATCATACTAGGTCCAGGGACAATTCTGATAGAGTAAGTGCATAGAAGAACATAAGGGGAGGAGGGGAGGAGATATGAAAAGGGAGAAAAGGAGAGGAGGAGAGAACAGAGAATAAGCAGTCAAAAAGAGTGAAGAAGCGAGAGGGGAGAGCCAATACAATTGCAGAGGTCAGTAGTAACACATAATGTTGCAAGCCTGGATACAAGATGAAGATGGGAACAGCATGATTCAGGGCCACCATGAGAAAGGGTAACGCACTGTGACTCAATGAAGTCCATAAAAGTCAAATCCAGCATTGGCCATAAGACAGTGATGGTTAAACCAGAATGTATTAGGACAGACTCCTGCAGAAGTAGGCTGGAGCGGGGAGGCAGAGATGGAGCAGGGTAGAAGAATCAAGGAAAACAGGCAACACCTGCTCCTCATCTGCAAAGGAAAAGAGGCTGGAGGGCTCCTTAAGTAGGGAAAAAGAGCAGCAAACAGGAAGACACCAGGGGAGCAGGGCTTATTAAGTGGAGAAAAGAGAGGCAACCAGGAAGGCATCAGGTGGGAGGGGCTTTGGCCACGTGACCAGGATACACTTGCACCTGCCCCCATTTGCAAAAGAAAAGAGGCTGGAGGGTTCCTTAAGTAGGGAAAAAGAGCAGGAACTAGGAAGGCACCAGCTGGGCGGGGCTTGCTAAGTGGGGAAAAAGAGCGGCAACCAGGAAAGTACCATGTGGGTGGGGCTTAGGCGAGGTCACCAAGATCCACTTGCACCTGCTCCCCATCGGCAAAGAAAAAAAGATGCTGCAGGGCTCCTTAAGCAGGGAAAAAGAGCAGCAACCAGGAAGGCACCAGGTGGGCAGGGCTTGCAAAATGGGGAAAAGAGCGGAAACCAGGAAGGCACCAGGTGGGCAGGGCTTAGGCCAGGTGACCAAGATCCACTTGCACCTGCTCCCCATCTGCACAGGAAAAGAGGCTGGAGGGCTCCTTAAGTAGGCAATAAGAGCAGCAACCAGGAAGGCATCAGGCGGGCTGGGCTTGCTTAGTGGAGAAAAAGACCGGCAACCAGGAAAGCACCAGGTGGGTGGGGCTTAGGCTAGGTGACCAAGATCCACTTGCACCTGCTTCCCATCTGCAAAGGAAAAGAGGCTGGAGGGCTCCTTAAGTATGGAAAAAGAACTGCAACAATGAAGGCACCAGGTGGTTGGGGCTTAGGCCAGGTGACCAAGATCAACTTGCACCTGCTCCCCAACTGCAAAGGAAAAGAGGCTGGAGGGCTCCTTAAGTAGGGAATAAGAGCGGCAACCAGGAAGGCATCAGACAGGGAGGGCTTGCTTAGTGGAAAAAAAGACCGGCAACCAGGAAAGCACCAGGTGGGTGGGGCTTAGGCTTGGTGACCAAGATCCACTTGCACCTGCTCCCCATCTGCAAAGGAAAAGAGGCTGGAGGGCTCCTTAAGTAGGGAAAAAGAGCGGCAACCAGGAAGGCACCAAGTGGGCGGGGCTTAGGCGAGGTGACCAAGATCCACTTGCACCTGCTCCCATCTGCAAAGGAAAAGAGGCTGGAGGGCTCCTTGAGCCTGCAAAAAGAGCAGCAACCAGGAAGGCACCAGGTGGTTGGGGCTTAGGCCAGGAGACCAAGATCCACTTGCACCTGCTCCCCATCTGCAAAGGAAAAGAGGCTGGAGGGCTCATTAAGTAGGGAAAAAGAGCGGCAACCAGGAAGACATCAGGTGGGTGGGGCTTAGACTTGGTGCCCAAGATCCACTTGCACCTGCTCCCATCTGCAAAGGAAAAGAGGCTGGAGGGCTCATTAAGTAGGGAAAAAGAGCAGAAACCAGGAAGACACCAGGTAGGTGGGGCTTGCTAAGTGGGGAAAAAGAGCAGCAAACAGATAGGCACCAGGTGGGCGGGGCTTAGGCGAGGTGACCAAGATCCACTTGCACCTGCTCCCATCTGCAAAGGAAAAGAGGCTGGAGGGCTCCTTGAGCCTGCAAAAAGAGCAGCAACCAGGAAGGCACCAGGTGGTTGGGGCTTAGGCCAGGAGACCAAGATCCACTTGCACCTGCTCCCCATCTGCAAAGGAAAAGAGGCTGGAGGGCTCATTAAGTAGGGAAAAAGAGCGGCAACCAGGAAGACATCAGGTGGGTGGGGCTTAGACTTGGTGCCCAAGATCCACTTGCACCTGCTCCCATCTGCAAAGGAAAAGAGGCTGGAGGGCTCATTAAGTAGGGAAAAAGAGCAGAAACCAGGAAGACACCAGGTAGGTGGGGCTTGCTAAGTGGGGAAAACAGTGGCAACCAGGAAGGCATCAGGTGGGCGGGACTTGCTAAGTGGGAAACATAGTGGCAACCATGAAGGCACCAGGTGGGCAGGGCTTAGTCCAGGTTAGATCCACTTGCACCTGCAAAGGAAAAGAGGCTGGGGAGCTTCCTACATAGGGAAAAAAGAGCGGAAACTAGGAAGGCACCAGGTGGGTGGGGCTTGCTAAGTGGGGGAAAATAGCAGCAACCAGGAAGGAACCAGGTGAGCAGGGCTTAGGCCAGGTAACCAAGATCCATTTGCACCTGCTCCCCATCTGCCTCCCGAAGTGCCTTCCGGTGTGCTTGTCGACATGCAAAAAGATGAGCAGCAGTTTCGCTATTTGCTTGCTGGTCAGCCAACAAAACCTCAATTTTCTGGGTTGTATCAATTTTCCACCCCTCACAAAACACTAACTGTTGGGTGTCATAGCCAAAGGATTACAGCAGGTCTGTGCCTCCTCCTGCCGATTGGCACAGACTCGCTAGTCCCTGAAGCGTCGGCGCCGACAAGCCTGATTTTTTTTCTAAATACGCTCACGGACTACAATCCTGATGGGATTTGTAGTTTGTGGCGTGACCAGCTTTCTAACAATCAAGCAACGCGGTCTCACAGGTGCAGGCAAGCAGCATCTGAGCGCTGAAAAGAAACGTAAGGTCAAGCAGCAGTTAAGCTAGAAACCACACAATGAATACAATCTGTATTGCTAAAATACCTAAAAACACGAGAAAGCTAAAATTTAAATCTATATTAAATGAATTCCTTGCATGTTCAACACGACTAACAGATAAGAGTAATTAAGATAGTTACTAGCAGCAAGTTATAAACACCAATTTCAACATATATATACTTTAAAATGTAGTAAGGATTTGTGAATCCAATGTGGATTTTTTTCCGAGCGATTATTTGAAGTCAATACAACAACAGTGTAACACACACTAATGTTGTACCAAACATAGTACTTACAATGTACTGTTTATGAGGGTCTAAAAATAAATGTATATGTACTGTTTACTACAAAATAAATGTTTTAAACCACTGTGTTTAACAAATTATACTATTTTTTCCACAGAAAAGGAACCAGAGATTCCAACTATGTATCCATACCCACTGTTATCTTTCATTTGGTTTCTTCACCTACACATTCCATCACCACTATCCTCAATTCCACTGCACTCATACATTCCATGTACACTTCAATTATATCATCCCACGATATTACTAATAAAGTATACTTCCCTGCAGTACCTGTAATTACTATATACATATTACTATAGTCCTTGTGACTAGTGAACAGAATCTAGAGGACATATATTTGTAGTCCCTTTGCAGTCCCTCTTTCGGCAAAAAAAAAAGTAACCCCAAATACGATTTCCAGAACCTTTCCTCACTGCACTGTCTGCGGCCGGCCACGGCTGATATGGCGACCGTTTCAAAAATTCTGACGTACCTCACGTTTTTGAACATCCAATCAGCGTGTGCCTTTGATGTCCACGGACACCAAGCCACCATCTGATGGTCCACAGGTGTCTGGGGGCAATGAATCAGGAAATGAGTCAACGGACCTGACCCAGATATCACTGTTTATGTTACCTACTTTCTGACCGTTTTTTAAAAGACTACTGGACTAATTTACACCAAAATTATAAAAGCCTGCTTTCAGGGCCAGGCAGCTCCTGGCACAAATTTGGTCAAAATGCATCCAGCGGTTTGGGCTTTAGGCACAAGCTAATTTATTTTCTCCATTTTGTCTACAAGAATTCCAAACATTTAGGGACCCCCCTATAACTTTGACCTTAGGACAAAACCTCACCAAACTTCTCAAAATCGTTGTGAGGTAGCCATATACTTCTTTCACAGTTTGGAGAGGATTCGTCAAACGGCTCCAAAGTTATAAATCACCCAAAAGTGCTCTTCCTATGGGTTGAGCAACTTAACCATAACTACAGGGCCACTACCGCAGGCTCTCTAATATGCGTTAGCGGCCCTGTGTTATGGTTACGTTGCTCAACCCATAGGAACAGCACTTTTTGGGCAGCTTATAACCCCCCCCCCCCCGGATGATTTTGCATCAAACTTTTCAAAAAATGTATAGACCGTCAGACTGATTCTGTGAACTTCAGTGAGGTTTCATCAAGGGGGGGTAAATTTGTAGGGGGGTCCCAAAATGTGTGGTGTTTCCCATAGATGCAATGGAAAACACATTTTGCTCACAGCCAAAACCGCTGAATGGATTTTCACCAAATTTGCAGCGGCAGCTTGGTCCCAAAAGCGTGCTTTTGTAAATTTGGTGTAAATCTGTCCAGTAGTTTTTTTAGACCAAAGAGTAGGTACAAATAAATGTGTGATATCTGGGTTTGGTCCACGGATTCCTTCTCTGTGCGGTCCGTGGTCGGACCTCTGATTGGTCCAGAGGCCGACGTGAGGTCCGTGGAAATTGGATGTGCCCACTGATATGGTCAATACAAAATGTGAGGTCTGTCAGATTTTTGGAAATGCCGCCATGTTGGATCCACGGACAGCCTCAGCTTACCACGGACAGCGCAGTGGGGAAAAAGTCTGGAAAACACATTTTAGGTCATTTGGTGGTGGAAAGAGGGGCTGGGAAAGGTAGGGGAGTGAAGCAAAGATGAAATGGGTCTGTTTTTGTAGGTCAAAAAAGGCCGGGCTGGCAGTTTGCAGGCAGCACCATGAACAGACACCTTGGGAAAGACATTTGGGGTTATTTGATGACTGAAAAGAGGGAGTAGAAATGGTAGGGAAGTGGAATGAAGGTAATGCAGAGCTGTCTTATAGCTGACAAAAGGGTTTGGAAATGCCGCCAGGTCCGCAGTCAATTTCGGTGTCCACAGACATCATTTCAATTGCAGGGGGTGGGTCTGAGTTTTTTTAGTTGACCATTTATGATACATACTTGTTATACAGTTAATTGTGTTGTTATCAATGGCCAGATTCAGGGCCATGCCCCCCAGAATATGTGCACTGGGCACACTGACCGCCGTAGTAATATGTGTGTTGTAATTATAGATAATGTAGGAGGATGGCCAGAATCACCATAGTAGGAATATGTATAAAGTAATTGTATTTATTGAAGTTGGAGATCAAAGTGTTTGTAATTTAGATTGAATTGTATACAGTTCTTATGATTGTAGTACAATTGAGGATAGTGCTTACAGAATATATAGCTGATTAAGATTGCTGTGGCAACTTAGTTTTGTAGCGTTATGAAGCTGCAATCTCTGGTTTCTTTTCTGTGGAAGAAAAACTGTACAATTGGTTAAGCATGATAGTTTATTGTTAGACCATAATAAACGGTACATTTTAAGTACTGTGTTTGGTACAATGTTAGTGTATGACCGTTAAATAATCATTGGGTCAAAAAAATGATTACAGATACGTGAGTGTAAAGGTGATGTTTGTTTGATTTGAAGTATGTTGTAATTAAGGGAATGGTTGAAATAGTTAGAGAACTGTTGGCGTATTCTGATTTAAATATTTTTATTTTCCATCAAAGATAGTACATACATATGTAAAAACAGTACAAACAAAACAAATTTACCATAAAATCTAGCAAACCTGATATATCAACTGTATATGTACACCAGTATTAGTGAAAAATATGAAAAAGACAGAAAGGGAAAAGAAAAAAAAAAACTATAAAGAAACAAACATTTTCAACCATAAAAACGTATCCTAACAATACGGCATCAAATATCCATCCAGCAGGGGACATAAGTGAAACAGCAGTGTAATCAGAATGTACAGTTGATATAATGGGACATCATATAACCAATACATAACATGTGTAGAAAATGATCAAACTGACAATAAAAAAAGCCTTAAAGGTCATTACATTTGTCAGATTCATCTTTATACTTTAAAATTGACGTTGACACACTTAGAAGATTTTCCACCCAATCATCGATGTTGAAGCTGTTGGGGGATTTCCATGCATACAAGATCATTCTTTTTGCAAGCATACATCCTCTTAATATCCATATTTTCTTTGGAAATGATAGGCCTCTCAATGGGGTGACATCCCTGAGAATCAGAAGTGTGGCCATTCTAGGGATCAAACATTGGAGAACCAGGCCCATCCCTCACAGACTTCTTCCCAGAAAGCTCTAGTTTTCACACAACACCACAGTAGATGACTCAGAGTTCCCACTGATCAGTTACACTTCTAACATCTGTCAGTATCAGAGAGTCCTCTTTTAAAATTCTTTCTGGCGAACAGAATTATCTAAAAAGCAACTTGGTTTGCATAGCTCTTAGCCCCCAGTCCGTGCTTGAGAATCGAACAATGTTGCAATATCTCTGCCAGCACTCAGGACTAACTTCTACATTCAGTTTGTCGGCCTAGACTGTTGCATGCTCAGAGACCTCCTTCTTTTTTGACGCGAGGATGTTATACACAGTGGCAGCTGGATGATTTGCTCGGGCACAAAGTTCCAGTATAAGCCAAGATGCATTTTGTTCACTATCTTCAGGCTTAAGTTGAAGTTTGGCAGATCTAAGTCTCTCAGTAGTCGATATTCGGTAGAACTGCAATGCTGCAGTCCAAAATTCCTTTTTAGTTCAGTGAATGAGAAACCATGATCCATTCTCCAGGAGGTCTTTGATAAATCGGATTCCACTTAGGTACCAGGATGCCCAGAATAACAACTTCCCCAGTCTGATTATCGATGGGTTCAGCCAGATTGATGCATCTGGGTAGATAAAAGGGTTGCACTCCATGCATTTGTTTAAGGATTTCCAGCATTCACGCAAAAATGTAGTAAATGGGCTCAGTTGTCGGCACCCTTTGTTGTTGTTGATAATAAGGCCTGTGGTTCCAACTGGAATACACAATTAGATTCCATTTCAGCCCATCTGTTCGGTTAAGTCTCCATCATGCAAGTCAAATGTCTCATTGAAAATGCTAGGTGGTACTGTGAAAAAAATGGCAAGTTCATACCCCCCTGTTTTAGAGGTAACTGCATCTTTCACAAGGTAATCTTAGGCTGCTTGCCACCCCATAAGAATGCATTAATCCATCAAGTTCCTTAAAGATCAATTTGGGTGTTTTCAATGGGAGCATGGACAGGACATAATTGACCCTCTGTGCAATCTTCATCTTAATGAAATTTACTTTGCCCCAATAAGACAGCCTCAGGAGCAACCATCCATCAATATCCGCCCTCAACTTCGACAAAAGGCAATCAAAACGTATCTTTGGCAGTGTCTTAATGTCAGGGCTGATCCAAATTCCAAGGCATGTTATCTTATCTGCACACCATGTAAACTCCATGGTGTCAGACATGTAATGCATGCACTGCCTGGAGACTGGAAGGACCTCTGATTTACTCCAGTTGATCTTGTATCCAGAGGCCACAGAGAATATATGGATGTCTTCCATCAGGTAGGACAAACTCACTTCAGGTTCCCGCATAACCACCAATAGGTCATCCGCATACGTAGAGCCAGATTTTTCCAGAGCATCCAATGTTTCCAATTTCCGGCTATATTTTTGTTCTCCCTGAACATTATTGCCAGAGGTTCAATTGCAAGAATGAACAATAATGGGGAAAGCGGGCAACCTTGCCTTATCCCTCTTCTCAGCTCGAATGCTTAAGAAACTAGTCCATTTGTGAGTAGACTCGTGGTTGGACTTGCATGCAGAAGACCCACCAAACCTAAAAAGTTAGGCCCAAATCCCATCATCCTCAAATTTTCAAACCGGTAGAACCATTCAATCCTATCAAAGGCCTTTTCTGTGTCAAGCAAGATTGCTGCCAATGGAGTATCTAATTTGCTACCTTCCTCAATAGTCATAATTGTTGCATATTGTCCACCACAGATCTTCCATTAACAAAGCCAACTTTATTTTCCTGTATCAATTTATGTACAACCTTTTCTAATCTTTTCGCTAATATTTTGGCTAGCAGCTTGCAATCTGTGTTTATTAGACTGATTGGCCTGTAGCTCTCACATTTCATTGGAGACTTATCCATTTTTAGCAAAACAGTCACTAATGTATGTCTCATGGTGGAAGGCAGCAACTTTTTATCGAATGATGTAGAGTATACATCACGTAGAAATGCAAGGGCACTTTCTGGCAATACCTAGTAGATTTCCACTGGTGGACCATCTAATGCCGGTGATTTGTTGGTTTGTAAACCCAGGATTGCATCGTGGATGCGTTCCACAGTGATTGCAGCCTCCAGCAATGTTTCAAATTCCTCTGACACCCTTGGAACTTGAATTTGGCTAAAAAAGGAAGCAATAGACTCTGAGTCATTTTTTGTTTCTTATTCATAGAAGTGTTTATAGAATTCTTTGAATCTATTGTTAATGTCTTTTTTGTCTTAGCAACAGATTGTCAGTGCTATCTCTCACTGCTGCAATCGTCCTCCCACTCTCTGTTAATTTCAATTTGTATGCTAGTAGCCTCCCAGTTTTTTCTCCGTTCCCGAAGTAATTGATATTTTTCCAGAACAATGCATATTCTGCTTTATCAGAAATAATCTATTCAGTTCAAATTTCTTTTTTCTCAATTCTACATGTATAGACTGGTCATTTCTATTAACATAGCACTGCTCAAGATGTTTTGCTTCCTTAGTGAGCCTTTTCATCTCTTTCTCTTTCTCTCTCCTGAATCGACCAGGCTTTGCCATTACGTATCCACGCATGTAACACTTGAGGGCTTCCCAGACAGAGAAAATAGAAACTTCTTCTGTTTTGTTTATCTCAATGAAATTATCAATTTATTTTGCTATCGCCTCTTTCAGTTGCTCATTGTGTAAAACAGAGTTATTCATTCGCCACATAAAAGTTGTAGACAAATTGTATTGCAACGATAGGCGCATTGACACTGGTGAATGATCAGTGATTCCAATGAGTCCAATATCTGTATCATACCAACTCGATGTCACATGACCGGAAGTTAGGAAGAAATCAATTCTTGAATATACATTGTACTTCTGGAGTGAAAGCTATAATCCCTATCTGCAGGATGTTCCAGACACCATATATCTGATTAACTGAATTCGTCAACCAAATTGTCCAATGCCAAACGGCTCTGCCTTGGTAATCTGCTCCTTGCCCCATTGGAGTGGTCAATCATTGGGTCCATCACCAAATTAAAATCAACCCCAGAATGACAGGGTCCACTTGGCTGTTTTGAATGTGCTGTGCCAGTGAATGGAAAAAATCTAGGGTCTATAGTGTAAGAAGCATAGATACAGCAGAGCAGTGTTATAGTATCCTGGATTTTGACCTTCACAGATAATAATCCTACCTTCTGTAACTGCATTGCTTGCAAGTATCTGAAGAGGCAAGCCTTTCTTAAACAATACAGAGACTCCTCTTTTACTTGTTGTAAATGTTGAGAAGTACGTTTTCCCCACCCATCCTCGCTTAGGTTTACTAGATTCTGCATCATCAAGGTGAGTTTCTTGGAGCATGGCTATGTCACAGGACATTGACTTCAAACATGACAACACCTTAATATGTTATGTTATGTTATTTTGCATTTATATAGCGCCTTATATACCATTGGTATGGTCTGAAGGCGCTGGTAGGTTGAACGCCCTTGGGAACTGAAGTTCAGATCAGTAGAGAGAGTAGAGAGAGTCAAAAGGTGCGTGTGAGCACCGGGTATGTGTGCAGCTCGTTCAGTATTCGTGTAACAGCTGCTTCTTAGCGGTAGGTAGGTGTGGTGGTTGAGAGATCAGGATTATGTGTTCTGTAAGAGGATTCAATTCAACACTACAGCTAAATCAATGCCTAGTCTGGGATACTGAATGGAAACCCTTATTGATATATCTTTGTGTCCAGTTCATGCGTTCTGGATGACTACCCCTATATAACACCCCTCTCTTGGAATCCCCCTGACCCCACTGAGCCAAGAAGTAGTTCTGTTTTGCAAGTTTAAAAGGTTTATTTGATAATTTAAATTTAAATTTAAACAATAGATATATATATCACACTTTATAATAAATTAATAATTGAATATCACACTTAATCTGAGCAGTAATCAATAATGGATAGTCCGGCACTAGCACACTTCTTTATAATCAATGATGAGTGGTTATAGGTTGGATAAAATAGCAACAATACTTTTATGGTTTCAAATGGATGCAATGTGGAATGAAATGCAGTACAGAAAATAACTTGATAGGATTTCAACAAAAGACAATGTAATCACTTTCTTGGACAATTCACCCCCCCCCTTTTATGCACTGTAAGGAGATGAAGATGACACAGTTCTTAGGAATGCAATCAAATAGAATTCAGTTCAATTCCCCCCCAGCAGCTTATACAACAGATAGGAGTTTTGAAACACAGGCAAAATGCTTTGAATATGGTGACAATGCAGTGAGAAATATGCTGAAAATGCTTTTAATTCCCTTTAGGAGGTTCAGGGTGAGTGAAATATACTTGGGATGAGTTCAGGTTCACTTTAGCAAGGATCTAGGAGTAACTAGCAGGTTAAACAAATTTTTGGCAAAGGAAAGCAATGAAGCTGCTGTTTTCACACGTGGCTGGATTTGTAACCAAATTGCAAATCGCGGTAAAATTCGCGAGTGCGAGAATCGTGATTACGGCAAAAGTGTAGCAAGTCGGTTCTAAGCTTTCAGAGGAAAGTTAAGCCAAGTTCCTAGGCCAAACGGTTCAGAGATACGGACGATTAAATAAAGGTAGTTTTTTCGGATTTGAAATTTTAAAAGTTCAAAGCGACAGGTTACAGCTTGCAGCTAGAAAATGACAAGTGACAGCTTTGCAAATGACAGGTGACAGTTAGGAGGCAGTTCTGGTTAGATTAAAATAGATTGAATTATATTATTTTCTGCACAGTTCTGCTAGGTACTCACAATATATTTAGAAATAGGCCTCGCCACGGATCTGGTCAACAGGTTTTCTTCACTCGCTACGGACGGTTTCTGCGCACAGCGTCTGGGTCAGCTCTACTCTGCTGGTCTGGTCTGGGTCTCTGGTTCTGATCAGGTCTGTGGGTCCGGATACAGTGGTCTCCGGTTCAGCTGGTCTCTCTCTGGATATAACACTGCTCCCTGGCAGATGGCCAGAGTTCTTGCAAAGAATTCAAACAGCTCGCCTGGCTGTGAATAGTGGCAATGATTTGAGGCCTGCTAAAGAGGGATTTAGCTTGTAGTTGACCTCTCTGCTACAAATTCTGAAGTAAAGTCTTGGTCTCTGAAGGTGGATAGATTGAAGTCTCTATGTTGGCTCTCTGGAGGTTGATGGAGGTAAAGTATGGATTTTCCCGGCAGAGCGTCCCGCAGCAGATGGAATAGAATCTCTATCTGTCCTGACTGTCTGCTTTTATGTGTTTTGAACGTGGGTGGAGAGGCTAGCTTTCTAGGCCCTACCCCTCTCCACTTGTCATTGGCCACTTCCTCCTCTTCCCCTTGATTGGGGGAATGAAATGAAGTGTCATCATGATGAGGTCTGTTTATGATACAGAGAACCCACCCCTGCCAACTTTACACACAATCTATATCTGATCCAAATACATACTTCCCCGATAGACAGTTGTTTGGCATTGCATACACACATCATGCATTTACTGATGGTAGCCCCTGTTCCAATTCTGTCGTTTCTAGGAGCTTGGGTTAAAAAATGGCAACATATTTCACTTTTTGGTCGGGTTACCAATATTGGATTTGTCCCCGCATTTACACAAATGTTCGCAAAGCATGTGGGCATTAGGTGGTGAAGTGTCAGATTTTTAACATACGTACATTTTGAGTAATATCCTCTTTTCCGCTAAAACCCCCCCTGAACATACCACCGGGTCCTAACACGTCTTCAAATGTGCACAGAAAAATCACAAGAATAATGATATCACTTATAAAGTCCGCTCTAGGAATGATCCATCTTTTTAGATTTATGTTCTGGCCCCAAAGGGGTGTGGTTTCCCCCCAGCACAAGGTTGAATTTCTGGTTTTTCCAGTTCTGCCAAGCCAGCTTACTCTCACAGGCAGTGCTCCTCCCCTTTCCTTCCAGGAAGAAGCCACTTTTATGACCCCCCCCCCCAATAAAACATTTGCCTGAGTCAGGACAGGGCTTTGTTCAATTTCCTGCAGAGCCCAGGTAATTCAATCAGAGAAGTGTCATATCCCTTTTGGTGGGAACAGCAAAAGGCAGCTAGGCCTGGGAACACAGCTGTTGTGCAAGTCTCAACTCCTGTCGGGGGTAGCTGGTGGGCAGAATTCAGTTTCATTAAGCCAGACAATTTTTACATATGCAGCTAGAATGCTGATTCTAAGCTCAAAACTATGACATTTCAACAGTGACAAACAATGTGACACTCAAAAGTAGGTCACTCAGTTAATTTAAACATTTTTGATTTTTGGTAGTTTTAAATCCAGTTTAAGTTAGGCTGCTGCAGACCTGCAGAGCTCAGCCAGTCTTGTTATGAACATTCAAGTCACTTCAGAATATAACTTTACATTGTATCCACCTCTCAGTAAGTCTTTCTTTGGCCTGCTTTGGGTTCATTTATTCAGTTTTACACAAAGGTCTGGTGGTTTTAAAACGCCGGCTTTCTGATAGTGGTGAGTACTGGTAATGCAACCATTTTTGGGATTTAAGAAAATGAATTCCCCACAGTTCTAGGTTGCTTTTGGCAATCAGCATTGCCTTTCCCAATGGTTTCAGGCTACTGTGTGGGTAGTCCAATGGTGGTTTTAGGCAGTGCCCTTCTGTGCCCATAACATCGGCAAAAATGGGTGGCAGCCTATTCTTCATGCATTTCCCTGGGCATTTTCTGGGAAGCTCTGGCCATCATGATGTTTTCAATGCCAGTACTGCACAGTTTTTTAGGTAGGGCTCGGATGCATGGGTAAAAACATCCCACAGTTCGTTCTGGCAGCATTTATCCAGAGCGGATGTGGCTGCGTTAGGCCTGAGCAGAACGCCTGGCTTGGGGGTGTGTAACCAGCAGTGTTTACTTAGAGTGATGTGGAGTGAGCGGCGGATGTTGGTATGAGAACAGTTATACCGAATGGTCTCATAGTATCTCTGTGTTCTAGTTGAGTGGTGATGTAAAGGAGAGAATAAGCGTGCTGGTGTGATATGATGGGTTATATGCTCTTTCAAACGCTCTCTGTATTCCAAACCATACTATATACGTCACACAATTCTAAGCGCTTCAGTCCGTTTCATGCACTCGTATGCACTACATGCACCCCAGTCAGCTCCATAAACTCCGGTCCGCTCCACGCACTCATGCACATGTTTAACAGGGTTGTTTAACCCATTAACCTTCCATGAGATAAGCTTCAAATGATCCACTTAAGTTGAGTCCAATGAATGCATGTTTACAGAAAAGGTTAGACAGCAATAAAAAACAGACAAGAAAAATTAAAGTTAAAAAAATATGAAATCGATAAAAAACAGCACCCAAACCAATTGAGGGTATGGGCAAACAGGAAAGACCTGCTATCAGATGCAGGTGGATGGGTCACCCAGGAGCAGAGCAGCAAGACAAAACGCAGGAACAGGTAGATAATTATAGCATGCATTGAAAACTTGTGTCCTCCACCCATAGTTCTCACATACTTACAGAGTGATATGAGTTCATAGATTAAAAGCATTGGTTACATTTAAAGTCTGGGTACAGCAAATCCAACCAACGTTAAAGGCGAGTATCATATTGATCTCTTCTGAGTACTGTTCCCTTATTCAACATGCTTAAACCAATCCCATCATCCTAATATTCTAATAAGTATTTAATATAAAACTAATTATATTTACTGCGTTCAAATAACTTCCTATACCTGATTCAACCACTAACCTATTTAACAACCAACTGAAGTTCTATACCCCAAAATAGAGAATACTGACATGCAAGAATCCTATCCCACATGTAAATTAGGCAAAAGCAGACACAGGACAATGTTCCCAGGCAATGTGCTTTCAAGAGTATCCTTGGTCCTCCCAAGAGATCAACAGTGCATTTTAATTCCATCCGCATGAGTTTACGGAGCAACTAAATCAATGCATACCCCCCACTGAGATAGGCACCAACATAGCGTGTTTAGGACAGCAGTATGTGTGTCACCCAAACTACATTTGGTTAAGTATAAAGACAACCTGAGTTATTCTCGAAGTTGGTCCAATTGCAATGAATTTAATACAGAAGTAGAAGGTTTAAGATATGCGTGCCTATCACTTTCAGAGTCACTAGGGCATATGATCCTAATTCATCCACACTGTCTCCTAACATAAATAATAGCTGCCATAATACATATCGAGTATAATAATAGAGTTGTCAGCCGCGATCCCTTTATCTCATATTGCAATATTTAACAGAACGATGGTATAAGGCCAGAAACACGCGTGTATACATTTAGCAGTTATGCAAGGTAAGCGAAACACATATTATAAAATTATATCCACAAAGACTGACATAGGACTGATATTGCAAATACAATAGCAACCAAGCAGAAGTCATTTATTTCTCTTACCTTAACGGCCTCACAACTCTTGTAATCAATAGTGTTTTAGCTTGCTTCAAAGTTCATATAAAGTATGTTTACCCCGTAGCTTTTTGTGGATGTTGGGCAGTTATCAGCGTGCAAAGACTAAACAAAAAGAAACAGTCTCCACCGGCTTTTTCCCCATGTATAAATACACACAACAGAACTGTACAGAGATCCAAAGTGAATTCTAAATCTGGCCCATTGTATACCCCGTGACTAATCCCAACTTGTGCAAACCTACATAGTGTACAGTAAGTCAAAGGAACGTCTTATTATGCAGACAACAATTTACCCTCTTACTGTAAGAAGAGGAGCGTAGCATGCACTGGGGTTGGGAGGAGCACATCTTTGCATATATAAATGTGCAAGATGCTTCAAATGGCAAGCAAGGGGAGGGGAGAGAACCAATGCCCCATTGAGAATATTACAGTGAAATACACCAGAAAAAACCAACAATCCAAGTGGATATATAATAGGGATGAACTGGTGCAAAGAACACGAGTAAAAATGATCCATTACACATTAATAGCAGGTCACAAATGTGGATTCCTATCCACTCAAAAGCAGATCTGACTCAAACTGCAGAGTATACAGGTGGCATGCGAGAATTTTGTAGCCTTAACTCAGCATGCAATATTGAAAATGAAAAAGGTATCCACTTTCTGCCTCCCATATATACGGCCCGCGGTAGCAGGCGTCTAGTTATGGTTAAGTTGCTAAACCCATAGGAAGAGCCCTTTTTGGGCGGCTTATAACTTCGCTCCTCCTGGACGAATCCTCACCAAACTTTGGGAAAAAAAGTATATGGCCCGCTCTGAATTTATTTGCAAAGTTTGGTGAGGTTTCGTCCAGGGGGGGCAAAGTTATAGGGGAGTCCCAAGTCTTTTTATTTATTTTCCATAGACTGAATGCAGGAAAACTTTGCTCATGACTACAGCCCAAACCGCTGGACGGATTTTCACCAGATTTGCGGCAGGAGCGGTGGCATGCTCCCAAAAACATGATTTTGTAAATTTTGTGGACATCTGTCCAGTAGTTTTTTTAAAACAACCAAAAAGTAGGTCCAAAAAATGTGTGATATCTGGATCTGGTCTCTGGACTCATTTCCCTGTTCGGTCCGTGGACCGGACTCTGATTGGCTTAGAAGGCAACATGCTGTTCACGGACATCGGACACACCCACTGATTGGAAGGTTAAAAGTGTGAAGTGCGTCAGATTTTTGGAAACGCCCGCCATCTTGGATTCACAGACTTTGGCCACTGTCCACGGACATTGCAGTAAAAATATCTTAAAAAAAACAAAATTGCACTTGTCAAACTTATCAAATAATCTCTGGGGAGGTGAGGGGTGATGAGGATGGGATATGATGTGGCTGCAAGAAGCAAAAAAAATTGGTGTTTTTCACCGTAAAAGTCAGCAAACAGTCCGGATGTTTGCGAACAGTCCTTTGAAGTTTGCAGACACCTCTGCATTACAGGGTTGGTGAAAAGCAGTTCTTGGATGGCTTATACCTTTGGTGCCACTTAATAAAACTGCATCAAAGATTATAGATATTGATATAAATGGTTTTGCAAAATTAGAGGGGGGCCCAAAATATTGTAAAGGCTTATAAATGTGGTGCCATTTGATGAATCTACACAAAGGTTTGCGAAAAGATTATAGATCTAGATATACATGTTTTCGTACAGTCTGAATGGATTTTGTCAAGTGGGGGCTCAGATATATGACTATTGTATGTGCATACCTTTGACACTTTTGAAAAAATAAAACATGGGGGGATTTCCAGCAAACTTGTGTAAGGAGCATTGGCAAGGACCTGAAAGCATGGTTTTGCAAATGTGCCCGTGTTTTATTTTTTGACAACTGTCATAATGTAGGTACAAAAAATAGTGATATACCTTTGGTGACTGAGGTGTAGCCTGTGGCCATGCGCAGTGGCCAGATTGTCTGGGTCATGGCATGAGGTAGACCCAGATGTAGCATGTGTGGTCTGCAGACTACTGTGGTGTCCGCAGACCCACTTACAGAGGAGCAGCTCTTCTACCCTTTTCCACTTCCGTGTTCTCAACACTCCCTCATTGGCTGCTTTCAAAGAATCACACATCCACCCAGCAATCACATCCAAAACCTCTACACCTAACCCTGTCATCTCACTTCATTAATGCAGATGTACACTTGAACTCTCAGAGTACATCACTGTCCGGGACTGTGTGCCTAGTAAACTGCCATTGACAGCTATACGTACTTCTGTAGCAAATAACAGTACAGCAACAAGAACATTAACACAAAAACAGTGTTTCCTATTTAAAACGGTTGTATATGTAAACTTCAAATAAACCAGTCAACATTTCACAACATCTAATTTGTGTACTAAAATAGCATTCCTGAACACATGCTGCATCTGAATTTATTAGGGCAATTTGCACCGAAAAACACATTCCATTTATGTTTAGATAATAGGAGTTTGCATAGAAATAAGCCCAAGCCATGGGGGCATTCCTGCATCATATACTGCCGCAACGTCTTTATTACAGCCCTAACATTAGTCAGAGCACCTATAACTATGTGCACACTAAATATTCACGTTAAAACCATTCAGGATCTAATACTCAAATTAAAACCGACTAAAGATTCAGCATTTCCTATGCCAGCTTGTACTGCTATCAGTCTAGCTTCTAATCTTACCCCATTCATAACAACTTTTGTGAATAAATCACTTACAGAAGGCATGTTCCTTGTGCACTCAACCCTTACTGAAAAAACCTAATTTAGACCCCAAGGTACTTAAAAACTACCGCCCGGTAGCTAATCTATGCTGGCCCACTAAAATCCTAGAGAAAATAGTCTGTAACCAATTCCAACAGTTTGTGGACAATAAGGACATATTGGACGAACACCAATCAGGATTCCGCCCCAACCATGGGACGGAGTCGGCGTTGTTAGCAGTCCAGGATGACCTACTGGAAGCAGCAGATAGGGGAAGCAATTAAATATTGTTAGTGCTCGACCTATCTGCAGCAGTTGATACAATCAACCACAAGACTGTCCTTCAACGGATTAAGAACATCGGAAGGGCAGACAAAGTAGTGGTAGACTGGCTCGATTCCATTTTATAGGATAGAACACAGCGGGTAACCCTGGGAGCATTTCTCTCACAATTAATACAATTGAGGTGCAGAGTCCCTCAGGGGTCAGCACTTTCCCCGCTGATCTTTAATTTATACATTCGACCACTATTTGACATCCTGAGGAGACACGGTCTAAGATTTCACTCATATGCGGATGACACACAGATTTATGTGGAGATGGATAATCTGTTGGAGGCTTTTGAGACGATAGACCGTTGTATGCAAGATGTAAAAAAGTGGATGGCCTGCAACCAACTACAATTTAATGCAGGCAAAACAGAAATAATTCTGTTTAGATCAGAGAAGAAATATAGAGAGGAAGATACAAACTACATCCCGCAAATCCTGGGAGTGAATATCCCATTCTCAAGGAAAGTGAAAAATCTTGGGTGCATTTGGCAGGAAAACCTGGCTAGTGAAGCCCAGACAGGGGCAAAAGTAAAGTCAGTCTATTATTCTCTGCGAATGCTCAGAAATGTGCTCCCTTTTCTATCATCTCAGGATCTCCCAGTAGTGGTGGGTGCCCTGGTTAACTCCCACCTTGACTACTGCAACAGTCTTTTGACAGGGATCCCTAGGAAACTAATGCTAAAATTGCAGAGGGCCCAGAATGCGGCCTTCAGGCTAATAGCTCACTTGGGCAAAAGAGATCATGTCTCCACAGCCAGGAAAACGCTACACTGGCTGATGGTGGAAGATCGCATTAAATTTAAGGTGGCATGTCTGGTGTACAAGTGCTATCACAAACTTGCACCTCGATATTTGAACACCAGAATTCAACACTATTATCCAACCAGAGTCCTTCGTTCAGAAGATAAATTGCTGCTATGTGTCCCAAGGACAAAATGCATCTCAAAAGGAGACAGAAGGTTCTCTGTATTTGGGCCTAAGCTCTAGAATCAGCTGCCCCTTAGTATCCAATCTTGTACTACGCTGGGAAGATTCAGAAAGGAATTGAAAACCTTCCTGTTTAAATGATCCTATTCCTTTAGGGTTGTTGCTACTTCAAACTCTCCACTGTGATTTGTCCAACTTTTAGTTAACATCTGCGCCCGAATGCAGTTATCTGCCTGGTGCGCTCAAGAAATAAATAAAAAAATAATAATAATTATAACGTCAAGCTTTCAACAAAAAAGTGACAAACAACTGATTAATGGCAATCATATTTTATCACATATAACATGAACTGCACAGTGTGAGTTCTGCAGTCAAAATGAGAAAAGTAGACAAAATTGGGAGTTTCATACTTTCCAAAATCAAAACTACAGAGGACTATATTGTAAGAAAACTAATAAAATGACTGACATACTCACTGCAACCTATCACAATGAAGCACACATTTACAACTTTAACACTACCCAATTAGAAACACCAAAACACATACAAAACCCTGCCCAGCATCAAACCTAGCTACAGATATTCAACGCAGCTACAAAGCTTACTTGTGGCTGCGGGTACACGTACATTTTTCTGCAAGCCCCAAATCAAACTAAATTGGCCTTTAAACCTTCAAATCAAATATGTGAACAACCAAGTACATAAAATAACACAAACAAATACAACTATATACTGTATCATCCACATAAAAGTATGACTGTTGCACTTAAAATGTATATTTATAGACGTGACTTTAAATATTCCTGCAGTTCCAGCCACAACAAATAAAACGCAGAATAATATCGACTTGCCTACGCACAAGCTTTTCATAGATGTGGTTTTACAAAAAGCCCATCATGGACATTTACTGATAACCACAGCTAATCGCAAAAACTACAGATTCAAAATTGCATTTCCACTCCACAAAACTCCAAAAACTGTCCGTCCCAACATGCCTACCAGCCCCCCTTCCACTCCTCATAGTCCTCATCCACTGCCCTAGTCTCTTACAATCCTCTTACAAATGTTGGATAGTCGCGTCTACCACATGTCCACAAACGCATGATGTGTCATTTTCCCGAATATAGCCATGTCTGCAGAAGGGGTGGGGGGTATCTAACGGTGAATAGCAATGCCGCGATCTGAGTGGCTGCTATATAGCTGCGAATAATGTCAACAGCACCCTCAACCAAATTGAAACTACAACACACACACTCACATAATACATACCCTGCTCATACAAACTACTAGAAATTCAAACTAGGAATCATTTTCCTGGAAACAGAGAAAGACTGCAGATATCATGGCTGGTTTGAAAACTGTGTGGCTAATTCAAGACATTTGGCTATTTTGGTTGCTGACTTTTTGTGAGAGCATAAATATTAACATAGACCTCGGATTGAGAGATTTTACAATTAAATGGTTTGGATTGCGGAGAATGCATTGATTCCAAGTCTTTCAAAAATTGTTAGTCTGAGAAGTAGAGGGCCCCCAGACGTCATACTAATTCATTGTGGAGGCAATGATTTGGGGAATGTACGAGGGGTGTCCCATACTTTAATGATAAAACAAGACATGGTAAAACAAATGGAAATATTTCCTCACACCGTCTTTTTCTTTTCCAATCTTACTCAAAGGCAATAATGGAGATGAACCACCAGATTTAATAGTAAAATTGAGAAATCCCAGAGAACTGTCAATAAAGCAGTTGCAGCATTCATAATAGACCACAACCAATTATGGATTTTGAACAACATAGTGTTCAACATGGCAAATCTATATAGACATGACAGAATATACGTAAACGATGAAGGACATGCAGTGTTCCTTCATAACATCAAAACAGTACTGATGTGCTAAAATTATACACTCGGTGTACCCCAAAACAATCATTTTAAGGACTGTTCATCATAAATAAATACACAAATACAATAAATAATAACAAAAAAACATATTTGATCATACCCGCGGCTACAGTTCATTGACTTTTACTATAGTCGCGGTTACAAAAAGTCAGTTAAAAGGCAAACTGACTTCAAGTTGTATACTACAATCCAATTTAAATGATAAATACAGTAAAACACTACACATGTATTTACGTACAGTAAATGAAAAAATAAGAAATCATAGAAAAATACATAGCAATAAACTAGATATGCAAACATTTCACATCCAGACGATGTAATACCATACGTGTGAATACACAACCCAAAATACATTGTATGGCACATTTAAGACTAGGCTACAATTGCTCCTTTTGAAATTAATTTTTTTAAACTATTTCCTTCTATTTTTCTCCAAATTCTCACATGCTCAAAAGTCTGAAAACACACATCCGAAATAAAAAAGACTCTCTAATAGCTACCAGGTCAGATTTCTCGCCCCGACGTCACTACACCTATACAAATAACTTTTGAAAATAAATGAAACACAGACACCCCCCAAAATATAGCCGCCAATACAGAACTACTCTTACCCGCGGGTATCTGTAGTCCTTCGTAGCCTCGGGTATAGCTGCGAATATCGGCAAAAGTACATTAAGAAAAATGCTTCCCTGCCCCCCACAGGCTATCACCAAGTGCCCCCTCTTTTGTGCCAGCTCCTCCCATTACCCTGATGGCCTCCTCACCTCCCCTGCCCTCTTGCTTACACCCCAGAATAGACGCTGCTTCTGTGATGCAGTTTGCTTTGAGATGTTGGCTATTTGCGGCTATAGCCGAGTCTACAGAAAGCTTTGTGTTGCAAACTCGGTACCTGTACCCCCTCCAACTCTGAAATTTCACTCAGTGCCCTATTGCCTTCCCCCCATATCTACCCTGGTGGCATTTGTATGTGTTTTGACCTGACCATAGCTTTTTCCTGTGTTTCATTTACCCATAACCTCAGATGTAGCCGCAAATATCTCTTACATTGAGAGAAAAACAAGATGGCAGTTGTTTCATTTTTGAAAACCATGATCCTGCAATGCACCATGAGTGATATCTCTATTTTTTGGGGGAAACGGGGCACCCCCATCTCTGTCAAATATTTAAATAACTATTGCACAGAATAACCATAAACCATGCATGGCGTGTGAGTCAACGCTTTATGCCCAAGTTGTTTCACACCTGGTCCAAATCCGTCCAGCGGTTTGGGCTGTACGCTTTGGCAAAAATGTACCTTATTTGTCTATGGGAAAATAAATGGGAAGTACTTTTGGCAAAAAACTTTTTTTAATACAATAATTTATTTCTTTTTTAACACATTTCTATGAAACTTTACAGTCTGGGGGGCCCACAAACTTTTAATCACTTACAACATTTCACTCAAATCAGTTACTCGAATCTAACAATAGAATTTGGACAGGTTCTTATGTGTCTACAACTCACCTTAACATAATATATATATATATATATATATATATATATATATATATATATATATATATATATATATATATATATATATATCCTGGATTGGGCATTTCTTTATTTTGTACTGGTAACTTGGCTGTTTGTGTGTAACTGGATCACATTTGTACTGAGAGTATAACCTTCCCTAGGTCCACGTTACCACAAAAGGCAATGGGGGAATTCACTCTTAACTGCGCCTTTTTTACCTCTGTGTTGCCGCTTGGTTTGTAGAAGTGTGAGGTCTGTGTAGGTGCTTTAGCCTCTACTCATCGTTGTACGCCTGCTGGGAAGAAGTAACAGAAACACAACAAGGTTAAGGAATTTGTAAATACTTTGCATTTTTGTCTGACGCACACCATTGTTTAACACCTTTAACTCAGTTTAAGGACAGAAAAGATGAAAATCCAGTATCACCAGTTTCATTGCGAAGCAGTAAAGCCTGTGAAATGCCTTAGGCATGGACAATATTACTCTGCTCCCATCTCATATGTCAAACCACAGACAATGAGCATTGAATAGCTCAGAGCGGAAGGACGGACATTCAAAGGAATTCCGTCTATACATCAAATGCCTGTTGTTTCTCTCTTGTGAAATCATGCTTATTACTTTTTTTTAAAAATCTTTAAAGGAAGTCATGTACAACGTAGTCATTCGCATGACCCACAAATTGCAACAATCCCTTTCAATAAACATGTAATGAAAACGTGGCCCCCACCTGTGCGTGACGAGGCATTTTCGACAGCAAGGGACTGTACCAAAAGGCAGGTTTGAGCAGCGAGGTTTCATCACAATGCAGGGCTTTCAGACAGTTAAAGGCATTTGGTAATTTCATCATGAGAATAGTTTCTTAATTTAGTTCCGATTACGTCACCAGAGCTACCATTATGGTTTATTGGAAACCTACCTGATCTCATGTGTACACAAGCATAAGAAACGCGAATCAGGAACTGTTGTGTGTTATGAGTGAAATTCGGATTTCGCCTTTGACATCTAATCAAACAAATGACCTGCGTGGGATTAGAGGGGTGGGTCACCATTTTGCGGTATTTTACTGCAACTACTTTTTCTGCGACGGGTTGCTTTTCACCCCTTCCTCCCTTGGAAGGGGGACAAAGGCCCCGTTTTTTCTTTTTTTTTTAACTGGATTCAAAATCCTTTACCACAGAACCAGGTATGCAGTAAAGCGAACCGCTGCCGAATGTGTCTTCCTATCTCACGCTTCTCTTGAATTCGTGTATCTTTTGTTTCTTTTTTTTCTCAGCCCCTTCTCCTAGGAAATCTTTTTCTCCATTCACCCTCTTATCTGCAAGAATATTTTTAACTTTGCCCTGCCATCACCTCACATACACTCTCATTATAGGATTATTCATTTAACGTACATTAGTGTTTCAATGCTTCCTTTTGAGAAGTTGAAGGTCTTCATGAAATCACGCCTTCTTTCCTATACTCCAGTTTGCACACGTTGGTCTGTTTCTCAAAGGATCGTCTTTGAAACCATGTGCTGCTCACTATATAGATTCAAGCAAGGGTGGTGGTAGGGGCAGAGATAGAAGAGATGTATTAAGTGGTCCTTCTCTGCCATTTTAGTCTATGTTTCGACCCCAATATGTATGTGTTTATTTTATTAAGGATATCTTTGTAGAATCATCTGTCAGCAAATAATTTTACTTAGTAACCTGGCAATGTCACTGGAGGTCAGATTATACGTGGATCTACGAACAGCACAGCAAACATCTAGGCGGTTAAGGTGGTTTCGGTAGGGGAGGGTAAAGCAGTTAAAATCCGGGATGAGGGCACAGAAAAGATGAGGGCACAGAAACGATGGCTGCAGGGAAGTAATAATCTGAAGAGTTATGTCTACGGAATGTTAGGATGAAGGGCTATGTCTTGCTTGGTTAAGAAGTTTTTCCCAAATCTGTGTTCAGAGATGGTGAACTTTTGTTTTCTGGTTTCCTCCATATTTGCTTCCTAGATTTCTTGGTCACAGAAGTTAAGGTTTGAGGATTGCACGTACACCGTGAGATAGAGACTTTTTCTGTGAGCAGGATTGGTTTTTCATGCTATTAAAGATCTTGGGCCTTACTTACAAAAGCGTTAAGAGATTTTTTCAATTGAAATACGCATTGTAAATCAGGCCCCATCCTGACCATATGTGCTGTACTAGCATGTTTCACAGAATGGCAGTCTAATTGAGTGTACCTCTGTTACTGACACATATGCAGCACAGATTAATATGTCATTGTACATCAGCTGCACACTTTAGGAGTGAGTGTGGGGTACTTTCTGCTGCCTTCTTCGACATTTCCCTAAGAAATGTTACTAACCTGTGTTAAAATTGAAATTCTAAGAGCACAATTTCAGACAACACCCCATGTACTTCAGAGAGACAGCCTATCTCCTCTGTAGTTAAATAGCTGTTAATGGGTGAGCTGGTACCTTCCCTGGATCCAGTAGACCCCTTGCAGGGAACTGCTCACAACGACCCTTGGAAGGACAGCCCTTAAAACTCCCATCATTTAGCTCTCGCCCAAGTAAGGAGCCCCACACTCCCCCAGACCCTTAGCAAGAAAGGGGCCAGAGCGACTGCACATTAGAGACTGCAATCTTATTGGACAGCCCATCATATCCCCCAGCCCCTAAACCCTTGTCTGTCTCTGTCAAGTAACCTCTTTTCACCATGCTGCAGCCGTCAAACCTCCAAGTCCCCTTTTTTATGTCTAGATACAGCATATTTTGTTTGTTTTTTTAGGAACCCAAACCCTCCATCTTTTTGGCTATGCATTTCATCATGAAGAATCCCCTGCAGGGTTGCAGCATCACAGATACCCAAGGCCTTGTGTCACGTCAAAATCTGGTGAATTTGTGTCTGTTGGTGGCAGTGGAGGGGGGATTTTCATTTTTAACTGTGTGAGAATAGTTTGGGGCCTCAAGGAGACAGCAGTGTAGACCTCTGTGTGGAATGAACAGTGAATCTAGCCCCTGCCATGACCAATATCTGATTAACGCCTTCTTGCCCTGCCCAGTGGGTAGAATTCCCAAAAAAGTCACTGAGCACAGCACCTGAGCATGGAAGCGTGAGCTTTGAGTTCTCGTAGCTTGCCAACCAGCATGGTAAAGAAGGCAAAATGGTTAACTGTAGCCTCACATTTCTCAATGAAACAGAGGTTCTTGCCTCCAATAACCCTCCATAACCCTCAGTTGTAGAATTTGGTAATTGAATGGAGTTTACAGACTGCCCCTCCCCCCTCATCTGCCAACTCGCAGGTGCTTGTTTGTTACATATGGAATACAATCTATCAATGCACATGAGAGAGAGATTGACAGGGACAGTGCGCGCTAGTGACATGGGACCTGTATGCAAGAGGCCAGTGGTGGGAGTGCAGTGTTGCAGGTTGGTTTTCTTTGGAAAGCCTACTCCCCCATTCCCTGACTAACCATCTCCCTTCTAAGATCTACACACTACACACACAAATTCCCCTCAGATAGCCACCATTGGCCTAGCCGGGAGCACTTCAACATTAATCAAGCCACAACTAAGCTCTCATCTTTAGCGTGGTCACATGCTCCCACATCAGCGGCTATCCAGACCCAATGCACTGTAGTCTTTCAGATCTTGGACTCTTTCTTATGGATAGCATACTCCCATGTTTTGCCACCAAACCCATAGAAAGCAGATTGGCACCAAGGAACCAGATACTCATAACCTGCACCCGTCAGCACCACAGATTTCCCACTGACCCACTAATGAACCCCACCTCCCTTTTGTATTACAGAGCCAAGCGCAGCAAGGCTACCAATTGTGGCAGACGGCTATATACAAGACCACTTACAATCTTTATTTCGTGCTTCTGCACATAATATTATGCCTGTGGCAGGTAAAAATGGCCATGAAAATCATCCTGCCCTTGCCATTCACAGGCCAGTGATAGATTAAGATTACTGAGCCTACCCTTTAATCTAATGTAGAAGATACACGAGTAGCTGAAAGGAGTCAAGCAGTGCTGAGGGGGACAATTTCCTTCTGGGCAGCGCTAGTCTTCCAGCACTGCCCATGGTTGAGTACCACACACTTCCTTCTGGGTGCCTTTGAACTCAAGGTCTGCCAGGGACAGTTCAAACAAACACCAGTAAATATATATTTTGTGTGTGCGCATTTCTGTGGCGAGCATGGGCCAACAGTGCATGCAGTCTGTGATAGATTGTACATAATATGTGACAAAAGACTAGTTCTATACTGCACAAAGCAGTGCATTGCTCCGGGGGCATTGGAAGAGCGCAATATGGCAATCCCTATGAAGTCATGTGAAAATGGAACAGGACATTTCGGTGGGAAATATGAAACTGGAATGGGCAAATCACGTGGTAATGTGACATCATGGGATTATTCTGGGGGCAATATGAATGTTGCCTGGGACAATTGCTGTTTCTGGAAGTAGTCGATATTTGGGAAAATGGTATGGTGTCTTTACTGGGACGATAGGAAATGTGCCTGGAACAATGTTCACAGTGTACTGCAATTCTTCAGACAATGTGACGGTGTCACGAAACAATGTTTTGGTTAAAGTATGAAAGTGCACAGGTCAATTTTTAGAGCACTATTAAAATGTCATGGACGAATGCCAAGGAGCATCAGAAAAGTGTTATGTGGTAATGTTAGTATTCTCTGAATGGTGATCACAGTGCAAGTGTTTATATTGCTTTAAATGAAAAACATGATTAATAATTTCCTCTCAGTGTAAATGGTTCACTCATCAAAGTCACCTGAGCACCTGGTGATTATAACTGATATTTAAACCAGGCCAAGATAATCGTCATCAGCCTCGGTAGGAACTCTGTGGGAATGTCCTCAGATTTAATTTAGAACAGTAAATACAACTTTTCACCCATCTATATCGTTATCCATCTTCATAACATTAACTTTAATACCGAATAATTGTGTAGTCCAACACAGGCAAACAACTTTGGTGCCTGAATGTATTTCAGATATCCAATCCTTAATCAGGATAGCAGAGCCTGTACAACAAAAAAAGTAAAAAGGTGTTCTTAATATAAGGTCCCATTCTTCGACATTCTTTCAAAAGACCTCATAAATAAAAACAATATCGCCATTATAAAATGCCAAAGCTTTAGTGCACCGTCAGCAAGCAGAACAATTGGCATTAGTTAGGCGTGGTTGAAATTACTGTGGGGAAAGCATAATTGGTGAATTTGACCTTAAATTTAACTTTGCCCGGTTTGGAAAAGTAGGCTGAAAAGGTTGCGTTTTTCGCGTGAAATAGTCCCAAAGCTCCAGCCAAATTACAGCAACGTTCTAACTATTTTTTGCGGGAGGTGTCCATTCATTGCAAGGTGCAATAGAGAGAGTCATGCTGATTCCTGTGAAATTTTCAAAGAATAAGTTTACATGAATATCCTACCCCTTATTGTTATCAGGGTCGTTATTTATTTTCTATAACATCCATGTCACCAGTCGTCAGAAAGTGCCGGATGGTGGCTGTGGTAAGGTTGTTTTACAAAAAAAACTGTTGGTGCTGCAACCATGAGCTCCCGTTAGGAAAGATGTTTTCTTAATTTCATTGGATTTTAATGGTGTAATTTAGCTTTAACATCCCTTTAACTATGTTTTTCAATTACATTCAATAGATTTTAATGTTGTACACTATTATATCGACAGCACTAATCAGCATAATCCGGCTGGGGCCTCTCTCTGGAACAGCCTCCCTGCCCCCCTCAAACTTGAGGAGAATCATCTTCGGTTCCGGAAGCACCTCAAAACCTTTCTCTTTGCTTCTGCTTTTTCTCCTCCTCTCCCTTGCTGACTTCCTGGATGACATTGAAATTGCACTGGTTACCTGACCACCGTCTAATCTCGGGCCCAGGTCCCGCCGCCCTGCAGTCGCACTCCTGCACTGCCTTCCTGGCAACCCCAGCACTTGGGGACTGTTTCTGTATCCCTACAGTCCCACTACCAGCACTTGACACCTGATATCTGCACTTACCCTGCACTTGCCACCGGCTGGCTGAACTTTTACTTATTATTTATTTCTTATCCCTTGTACTGCACTGTCCTCTCCTCCTTCCCCCATGCACTTCTCCTCCCTCCCCCTCCCATGCACTTGTGCAATCTGAATGACACCTGGCCTAGTAAGATCGTTGTCTGTATTCCCTCTGTCGCCCTCCCTTGCCGAGTCGCGCCTCGAAACACTTGTGTATTGGCGTGCTATAAATGCCATATCAGATCATATCACATCAAGGCTTCCGGGCCATGGCCAGTGGGCACTTTAACCAGAAAAGGTCTTTTACCTTGCCTCAAGTAATCAGCTGTCACAGTTGCAGGACCAGTTGGCACTTTAAGGGTTTATTAATGGACTTCGCCAAATGTACAAGACCTTGTAGCAACAATGAGGCAAAGATTTTAGACGAATCAAGTAAAGCCATGTTTCAGTAATTTCCCAGATAACAAGCCCTCCATAAAGGAAGCAGTTTGCCGTGTCTAAATAAATTATACAGAGGGCCAGACCACAGCAGCTGACCTTTCTTTAATGCCAAATTTGGCATATTGTCTGGGCCGTCTGGTCTAGAACTTTTAGCTTTGCTGCTAGTGCTTTCCACATTATCTCTGTTAAACCTGTGCCGCCGGCACGGCCCAAGGGCAATCGCTTCAAAGATTAAATGTGTTCTGCTCGGGATCCCATATTTACCCATCAGTTAACTATTCCAAATTGCCTCAGGGATAGGACTCGCAATAGATGTAGAACTATACATATCTTTGTCGTTCTCATCATTCACATGCTTCCAAAATACTTGAAGATCGAATTTGATTGGCATTTCCAGCATTCTCTGGCTGTCGGTATCATTTAACTCATATCAATAAAATTTCAAACTATTTCTGTATGCCTGTTTTTCTGTAAATGTACCCTGTACCGGTATCAGGTATTAATATCGCCACATATATGGTCGCCGTAAATAATATCGCCGGGAAAATGTTGTGGCAATATTATTTGGGTGACCATATATGTGGCGATAGGGGCAACATTTTATTTAAAAAAAAATATAATAAATAAATAAATAAATTGGGGGTTGCGGGGTTGTCCCCCGCATGTTCCATGCAATAATGTCGCCACAAAAAACGACAATTTTTCGGCGATATTTTTGTATGGCGATATTTTTGTGGCGACATTATTACATGGAACCCCCTATACCATCCTCGCAAAAATACCTTACGAGTATCTATGAACTGGTACGTGATATGGGGTAGCTGTGATCCGTGATCTGCAATGGCCAGCACCTTGTCGACTGCAAGGGAATTGAAAGTGGTGATAAAATGATGAGCTGTGTGATGATTTACCAGATTTTGTCACTTCTCCAAAGAGGGGAAACCCTTCCCTATGAGGCTAGTGAGGTGAGGCTGCTACCCGATAATCCCCCTACGGGCAGTAAAAAGTCAGAGGACCTCATGGAAAGAGACTCCCCTCATGTGTATATGGACTCCAGTTCAGTGAAAGACCTCCCTAAACCCTTACCTGCAGAAACCATGCCATTGTTGACTCTTTCCCTTTCACCACTAGAACCGGATGCTGTGTTATCCTCTTCTTGCGTCTGACACATGGTCGCAGCGTTTGCGCCCCATCACAACTCGAACAGCACCATTCTGTATAACCTGAAGTCTATTCCCTTCTGTTTTACTAAAGCCCACCAATAAACTACAACACTAGTCTATTTTTGCTCTAATGGTAGCTCGGGAAATAGTTTCAGCATTGGCCCAAGAAATGAAAAGCCTAATGTGGGCTAAGAGTTTGATACAGAATGCTGTGGCAGAGACAAGATTTCCCACATGGGCCTTCATCGTGAGCTGCTGATCAAAGATAACCACAAAGGTTTTAACCTTCTTAAAGGGGGTTATCTTGACCTCGCCAAGTTGGAAACTCTGGTAACATGAACCCAGCTTCAGCAGCATGGGTTGTGAGCCCACAATCAATAGCTCCGCCTTGCTCCTGTTGAGTGCTAGATTATTGCTCAACATCCAATCCTCTATAGAGGAGTACACTCTATTAATTTCTGCCTCATCCTTGCATGAGTACCAACCACCGGAACCATACACTGCGTATCGTCGGCATAGTTGATAAACATGATCCCCTCTTGATCCAACAGGGCCAAGAAGGGGACCATGAACATATTTTAGAGGCACCAAACTACTCAGAAGGAGAAGCAGAAAGAGCCCACACAAGCCGAAGGCAAACCGACTCATCGCAGAAGCTTAAAGATTCTAGCTATGGTTTAACCTTGTTGAGATGGACCTGTTGGTCCAAACAACATGCTGAGACTGCTGCTGCAGCGACTCTATGGAGTCACAAAGAGTGGAGAAGCAGGGAGAGCAGCAAGAGAAACTGCCGTTCTCCCACTACAGCCCGGGAAATTCAAACCCAGAACAGAGGAAGTCTTGAGAGACAGTCACTCCTGGGTCAAGAAGACCTTGCGCAGGGAATGGAGAAGCCGTCCGTGAGTCAGTACAGACCTGACTCCCCTGGCATTGACAAAGAACTAGTTTGTGGCGCGACCTCTATGAGAGGGACCTTGCTGTCCATATACTGTGCAGAAACCACCGGGAAGCCACGGCATTGCTGAGCCGTGCAGAGAACAGAGAAGATAAAAAAAGACATGTAGAGGGTGCATGCAGAAAAGGAACCAATACGGGACCCCAAGAAGAACTGGTGACATGTCCCATCCACAGTCATGGCAATGTGAGCCGCAGTAGACAGGGGTGGGATCCAGGGAGGTACATAAGTGATGATAAGAGTCAAGAAGCATTCTGGAGAGATATCACTCATCCCAGAGAACCAAGAGTCACAAAGTACTCGACAGTAATCTCCCTCGTCTCAGTAGTGATACTCAACAAAGCAAGAGCCAAGTCTTCATTGGGGGTGATCTCCCTCAGAGTAGTGTGAAGATAAAAAGCCACAAAGTACAAGAGTGCTTCTGGAGTGAGCGCCTTCTTCACAGTGATAATCGTACAATATATGAGAGACAGGATAAGAACTGTCTGAAATTAATTTTCCTAGTGAAGTATTGACAACCATTAGAAGAGTGAATAAGGTATTGACAAAGTTGTTTAAAAGACCATGAAAGGAACTAAAGAGAATAATAAAAACTTGTTAGAAGAACCACCAAGAACCAGTTTAAGGAACTTTTCAAGATGGACCAGGAGAAGGGAGTAATTTTCCTGGCCTAGGTCTAATTGTTAAATCAAACACCATTGCAAGAGACTGCTTTTCAGTCAACCTGAGACAGAAGCACTTCACCAGGAGAAGGGAGTAATTCTCCTGGAAGTTAAAAAATACTTTATTGAATTCTTTTTGGTTTACTTTCTTAGTGGCTAGGATAGAATAGTTGGTTTGGACAGCAGAAGGTATATGTTTCTTTCTTTTGACTTACATCCTGATGAGCACCTGAGTTATTCTATGTTGAGGTAGGGAAACTCCCCCTCTAGAAGTAGGGAGAGATAGGTTTCTTAATTCATTTACTATAACAGTCTATAGCCAAAATGATATCACATTGTCAGCCTCATAACTCCCTCATGCCACAGCTGCCAAGTGTTGTGTTGGTGTGCCCGGTCTGCAAGGCTTTAAGTGGGGTAAGAAATCGAGGGAGGGGCCTCATTTGGGGGTGTTGCTTGTGGGAGGGGTGTGGCCTAAAAAGTACACAAATTGTAGGGTATACACACAAATATATATAAATGTTATATATTTGTGTGCATACCTTACTATGGTTTGTGTACTATGCAAGCCATCTTTTCTAAACAGAGATATGTAACATATTTCTACATTTATAAAAGATGGCTTGCAAAGTACACAAACCATAGTAAGGTATGCACACAAATATATAACGTTTATATATATTTGTGTGCATACCCTACGGTTTGCCTAGTTTTCAGGCCATCTTTTTTTAAAGATTTCGGGTTTATAAAAGATGGCTTTGAAAGTACACAATTCAAGCCATCTTTTATAAAGCTTTGTCTACGGACAAAATTGTCCGTCGGCAAAGCTTTATAAAAGATGGCTTGAAATGTGTACTTTCTAAGCCATCTTTTATAAACGTCGAGGAATCCCCAGGTTCGCCGAAGGTTAAAGACGCCTTTGTTTCCTGGGGAAACAAAGGGACAGTAACTGCCTCTGGTGACCTCTCGCGCGAGGGGTCACCAAAGGCAGTTACTATGACTGACGGAAGTGGCAGCCAGTCACAGCGTCGCTGTGGCTGGCTGCCACTTCTGTCAGCTCGCCTGACTTCATGGCAGGCGCATCTCCCGTTGCGGCTGCGGCCGCAACGGGATAATGCATCCCGCCAATGTTGCGGTAGGACGGGGGCCCCGGCAGGGCCCCGGTTCAGTCCCACTTTTTGCAGACTGCCGGGGCCCAGCCCCGGCAGGCCCTGGCCCACTTTAAGCACTGCCAGTCTGTTTAAACTAAGGACCCAAAAAAAGTCAAGACGCACTGAAAAGGAAACTGACCAGCTTCTTGTGAAACTTCATCAAAATGTTATATTACAATCAAATGTCATGGTAACCTTAATTCACCCTGTTGTTGATTTGCAATAATTGTTTTTTGCAATAAAATGTTTTATAGTGAAAGTTATGTAATGTGTTGCATGAATATCTGTTATTAATACAAATGTTAAACAGTTTTTATATATGTTTTTAATGTTTATTACATTATTACATTTATGTTGCTTTTGCTAATATGTACAGTTTGCATTATTTACTACATTTAATTTAACATACATATGTTTGCACATTCTGTGCATACTGTAATGACTGCATACTGTAAGGGATGTTGCGTATATAGTGTTATTTGTAGAAGTAAATATTAAGCTTTTACGGTATATGATATTTTAATATCTTTTTAGTTCAGTGTATGTTTTCTATTTATAATGTTATGTTTGTTGTTTAGTAAATGATCTGTATTTACAATGAGGTACCTGAATTGATATTGTTGCATTTATACAGCATCACACATGAATTTAGTTATAGTAGATTTTAGTCAAAAGAATTCTGGGTATTTTTTATTGCAATTTTGTGGATGCATTATGCTTGTGTATATTATAATTTAAGTTTATGTAGTATTTTTTATTGCAAAAATATGTTATACTTTTAACATATGTTGTAGGTCTACATTTGATGTACTTTTGAAGGATTTTACATTTTATCGGTCTACTTGTATTTATGTGTGATATGGTTATAATTATATGATAATATTGTATGCTTGTAAGTGTATGGGTGAGTTAAGGTTACCATATTTGATTGTAATATATTTTTAAAAGTATCAATAAAGTGTATTATGTTGTTACCTTAGCATTATTATTTCTGATACTGTTGGACTTTTTATTTTTGTTGGTTAAACCTTAGCTCTTTTGCAATAATTTGTTTAAAATAATTTCAACTTTTTTCATGTGATTAACAATATTGAGTGTTTGTTTTAATACTAGCATGTCTTTTAAGAGCATGCAGTATAAATGTATGTGTAACAGAAGAGCAGGTTGCATAACAGTGTGTTGCATAATTATATGTGCTGTAAGTTTCTGTGTTGTAAGTGTGTGTGTCATTAGATTGTCGTGGGTGTTATTGTGGGAGCATGTGGTAAAGAAACGAGTGTTGTAGGAGCATGTGTCATAATAGTGTGTGTTATAAGAGTGTATGTTGTCAGATGGCATGATATGGGATCATGTGCCGTAGGAGGGTGTGTTTGTGTTAGGAGCATGTAATATGATATGATGGGTTATTTATAACGTGCTTAATACCCATAGGTTTCTAAGCGTAGACCCAGGGATCAAACCTGTGTTTCTCTCTGTCGTCTTCCTTCCAAGGCGAGCACTTTGCCCCTGAGCCATCCTCCTGAGTCAATATAACCATGTGTTGTAGGTGTGCAGATGTAGGAGTATTTGTTGTGAGAATGTGTAGTAAGTGTGCATAGTACAAGTGTGTGTGGTTGGAACATGTGTCATAACAGCATGTGTCATACATGCACATGTTATGTGTAGTTTTTGTCCTTGTCACTGGAACATGTATTATAGGAGTGTAAGTTGTAAGAGTACATGTTATAGCAGCATGTGTCGGAGCACATGTCGTAGGTGTATGTCATTAGAGTGTGTGTCATAAGAGTGTGTGGCAACTGTAAGAGTGTGTGTGGTAGGAGCATGTGTTTTAGGAGAATGTGTCATAGTAGCACGTGCCCTAGGTACATGCAAGAGCACTTGCCATGCATCTACATGTTATGTATATTAAATGCATGTGTATTAGATGCCTGTGTCGAAGGAGCACATTATAGTGTCTATATACACAATTTTAATGTCGCAAATGTGCATGTAGAGTTTTCATATAAAATGAACCTCCATTCTAATGTATACATTTATGTATGAAATGTGTACAACTTCGTTTTGAAATTGTACATTTATTCCATCACTTCAACACTAACATCAAAGTCAGCTGTAACTTGCCTTTGATGTGAGATTTTAGGAGAGGTTAATTGTTTTATGTATGAACAATAAAACTCATAAACTTTGTGTACAGTTGGTTTGATTTGCCTTTGATATGAGTTTAAGGAGATGTTAATTTTGTAATGTACCAACTGTAAAGCCATACGCTGTGTGTACGTGAATGCAGAGCATATTGTAGGAGTCTGTGTGGTAGGAGGATGTGTTGTAAGAATGTGTGTTGTGCGACCATGTGTTGAAGGAGAACCTTCTGTGGGAGCATTTGTTGTAGGTGTGTGTGTGTGTGTGTGTAGTAGTAGGAGCACTGTTTGTAGATGCATGTGTCATAGGAGCATGTGTTGTATGAGTGTGTCATAAGAGTATGTGGTAAGTGTGCATCAAACCACAGTGTGTAGTTAGAACATTTGTCGTAAGAGCATTTGTCACACATCCACATGGTATGAGTAGTAGGCACCTGTCTTTGGAACATGTATTATAGGTGAGTGTGTTGTAGGAGTGCGTGTTATAGAAGCATGTGTCGTAGGATCATGTGTTGTTTGAGTGTATGTTATTAGAGTGTGTCGTAAGAGTGTGTGGTAGGAACATGCATCATAGGAGCGTGTGTTGTATTAGAATGTGTCATAGGTTCATAGGTACACATGTCCTAGGTGCATGTGAGAGCTAGTGTCATGCGTCTGTATGTCAGGCGTAGTAAGCATGTGTGTATTAGGTGTGCATGCCGTAGGAGCACATTATTCGTGTGTATATACTGTGGCTGCAAGGCAATCTGAAGACTGACCAAGTGGAGGAATGTTTCAACAGCTTTTTTATTTAACAGAAAGCCTATCTTTCCCTGTGGTTTCCTTACCTAACAAAACTATAACTGGAGCAGTCAGGATGTCAGTCAAGTCCAACTTAAACAGTCATAGTCAAAACCTACTTTGCATATTGCTAGTATGAAAAAACAACTAAAGGTTCTAGCTCTATCCAAGCTCATGAGAATGACTACCTTCTCCTGGTACTTAAAAGTTCCTTTGTATCAAGGGTGTTCAGTGACAGTTCCAGCAGAGCTATACAAATGCCTCCCTATTAGCATATTCCTCATGGATCTCAAACAGAAAAGCAATAGTTCTTTATAAGCGAAAACAAGTCAACTTTAAGTTCAAAGTTTTGCAAAAGAAATGTCTGTTCGTCCCAACTGGGATGAGGATGATCGCTGATGGTATACTCTGATGTTCAAGGGAAAAGCCACAAGTTCCCAATTACTCTTCCTGACCCTAACAAGTTAAGGCCACGAGTAAGGAGGTGGTGCTGTTTTGTTCCTGGCAGCATGTGCTCGTGTTGGTCCTTCGACAGAGATAGAGTCCACTATGATAATTCACAGGGTGGGGTGCTAGTTCTTTATTGGGTTCTTTGTCTTCGGTCCTCCTAATTGATAGGTTGGGCACAGGCCCCTCTTTACTCTCGAGCTCTCTTGGGGTGTCAGTGTGTTTAGAAAGAGCTGGAGAGCATAGTTGGGTCACACCCCATGCAGCTCCACCACACCCTTGTTGTCTGTTCAGAGTCTAAGATGATAACCCTTCTCTTGACTTCAGGAGAGGAGAGGGACGGCTGTACTCTTCCATCACTAACTTTAACTATTGACAGGTGTAAGACTGCATTTCCTTCTCTGCCGTTCTTTGTTTTTATGGGTGGTACTGTCCTATCTTGACTCCCCAAATGTGTGTTCCTGGTTGATCCCACACGGGCTTAGTAGTTTATCCATTTACCTGTATGTGGCTTGGGGAGGCTTCACTGGGGTAACTGGGGAATTAAACATTCGGATAACGACTCTGGTCAGTGGAGCAAATGGTATGTTAGGGCCTTTAGATATTCACCTTCCATGCCTCCTCCGAGTGCCTTAAATTTCTCACGCCTCGGAACTGGTAACTCTGGCGCTCAATGTCTTGGTTGTCATGTGTGGGTGTTACCTGTGGGCCTGTTAGGGCGGAGTAGCGGACAACTCGCATCCCAGCTCTCCACTCTCTGGCTGGCCACCAAGCTTGGATTTTACAGTTTGTAAGGTCGTTGGACAAGTACAGTTTTCTATTTTAACATTCTGGTATTGGACCCGAGTTAGAGGTTTGTGGTTAGACGTATGCCGTGCTTTTGTCGCTCCTGATTCAGCCGTGTCTCTCTTCTGAGCCACTCACCCGCTGTCTTATTTCTCTTCTCCTTCTCTGTTCTTGTCCCTGCCTAGACCATCTTCTTCTACTCTTGGATTTGGTTTGCCTAGTCAAGCCTGTCGCCTCTTCCGGGTTTGCACTCTGCATCACCATTGACCTGTCTGTCAAACGGGTTCTTCACCTCGACTTCAGTCTTCTACTCCGATCCATATTTTCACAACGTGTCTCTACTGGTCCAGGTGCTCCGACCTCCATTCTCTCTCTGGTCTCTCTCAACATCTTCTTTGTCAGAAGTGTTTATAAAGCAAATGACGCCCTAGCGTTACATCACAGACATGGCTTGCAATTGATGCTGTATGTGCTTCAGGGGTTATCCACCTTTTCTGATTCCTCTTTTATCTAAAGTTACCTGAGTCAGAGTTATTGGGGGGATCACAGATATACATGGTTTTAAAGAAAAGGGGATAACTGGATGACTTAGAGAAGGATATAGCCGTCAGACTTTGGTTCATAAAGGGGCTGTCCTATCCCTGCGTTGCTCTTCTGGGAAGGGGAGCTCTTCCTCATGGGATCCTCCCACGTTGCACAACCCCCAGGGCGGTTCTTGATTAGTGCCTGCACTGCCCTGGCTCCATGGAAAGGTCTGTCCCCTCCTGAAGTAGTGACAACATCCATAGGATTGCCACAATACACAATATTAATACCACAAATGTACACGTCTGGATTTAATATAAAATGTGCCTCCATTCTGCATGTGCATCAATTACATTTGTTATGTCATCTTTCATGTACTGGGTGTTTGTTTTAGCTGTCCACGGTGGTGGTGCGAGTTATGGTTGCTTAATTTACCATAGCTGGCAAATTTCTGGGGGATTTTGGTTTTACCTGTAACCATAACGTCCCTTTAAGAAAGGTTTCTCATTGAATTTCATAGTTTTTTATTAGTGCAACTAAACCATAATGTGTGTCCTGAAAAGCATCCACAATCAGGGGAAAATAACTTGTGCACTCTCTTGCCACATCTGGGCAAATACTCATGGCTTATTTGTCCTCTCATAATTTCCCCTCCTCACCCCCATGTCTTTCTTTCAACAATACTCTGCTTTATAAAGCTAACTTCAACACCATAATGTCACTCAAATATATACATCCTTACAGAACTATGTTAGACAAAAGTGTACAATTGTGGCATTGTTCCCCCCATCTTGACCATGAGTATACAAATACCAGAATACAATTCAGCAAAAGGCGAGAAAATTTTCTCTGAGTCCAAAACTTTCAAGGACTGACAGTATCATGGTTTAAAAAAGAATATAGGGGATGCCGTGTGTTATGAGATATTTAAAAGTTTGAGAACTCACAATGTGTTTAGGCAAAGCACGGTGAGATTACATTATTTGCCATGAAGCACACACTTCGGTTAAGCAGCGTTCTCCAAGTGGTACACCACTTTTCGGCACCATTATTTTGTTAAAGGCCGATTTGGCATGCCCATTCTACCGCAGCACCCATTTTTACATGCCTTTTTTGGCACTAAGGCCATTCTGGCGTTGTTATTTTGTTTCGAGTCATGTTTGGACGTGGCAGACAGTGAAGTCATGTCTACATGCCCTCATGCTTAATAAGATCACAGGACTGCCCTGCAACAAACCTTGTCACCTCCCACTTGCGTTGCTTTTCTTTTCATTTTACTAAATTAAATTAGTTACATTTAAAAAAACATACAGCCTTGAACCCTGGTCTGAGTTTCGACGCCCAGCATTTAACCACTAAGCCACAATAGGTTGGTGCTATGTGAGGCATACAGTTCATACATACTTACCCTATCATTTAATATGTTCAATGATAAAATGCGACGTATGAAACTTGTGAAAATCCAAACAATAACATCATTGTAGCATAATGGTTAATTGCTGCATCACAAACACCTTAAGGCCAGGGTTCTCTGATAGCAGTGTTCAGCATAAATGTGATTTTTATTTTTATTTAATTTTTTCTGTTTTATAAAAATGTGGATGCTGTGTGTGTTATGAGATGTTCAAAACTAAGAAAACACACAGCATTCAGGAATGTGGACTGTTTGCCATCCATGCAGTAACCGGGACCAACTCTGCTTGGTTTCAAAGCGATGAAGGATCCAGCCGACTTAGGCCATGTCTCTAAGTGTTCTTCTAAGGGGGGCCCATATATTATGCAACATCGCCTTAGTTTGTGGACCACTTCCTCACTTTGAAGCTAAGCAGGGTTCTCCCCAGTTACTGCAGGGATAGGAAACACACTATTGCTGTACTATTGACTGGAAGACTACAAATACCAGAATGCAATTTGGCAAAAGGCAAAATATTGTCTCTGAGTGCAAAACATTCAAGGACTGACAGTAGCACAGTTTAAAAAAGTAAATAATTCAGATGCCCATTTGATTGCCCATCCATGCAGTAACTGGGACTGACCCTGCTTATCTTCAAAGCAGGGCTGACCCTGATTAGCTTCAAAGCAAGAAAAGGGCCGGGCCATTCCATTAAGTGGTCTTGTAAGTTTGGCCCATTTATAAGGCAACATGGCCTGACGAGGCTGGATCCTTCCTTCTTTTGAAGCTAAGCAGATGCTGTCATGGTTACTGCATAAATGGGAGACCTGGATAGAAATTGAGTCACTGGCCATGGTAGCCAGTGATTTTTCACCCCTGACATCACTGTAGTTATAAACTTCTCTTTAAAAAAATGTAACCGTGGGTACCGAACTACACATACCTGTGGTTATCTGTAGTCCTTTGAAACCTTGGCTACAGCCGTGAATATTGGCAAAACAAACAGAAAAAAAGATGCTTCCCTGCCCCCCAGGCCATCATCAAGTGCCCCCTAATCTGTGCTAGCTCCTCCCACTCCCCAGGAGGCCTCCAAACCTATCTTGCCCTCTCCCTTTCACCGCAGAGCGCACGCTACTTCTGTGACGCAGTTTGCTTTCAGAAGTCAGCTATTCGCACCTATAAATGAGGCTACAGAAAGTTTTGTGTTGCATCCTCGGCCCCTGAGCCCCCTCTAACTCTAAAATGTCAGTCAGTGCTTTATAGCTACCCTCCCCCACCTCAACCCTGATGGTATTTGTATGTTTTTTTCAAATAGCTTTTTACTGCTTTTCATTTTCCCATAACCTCGGCTTTAGCCGTGAATATCTCTCGCATCGAGAGAAAAACAAGATGCAGTTGTTTAATTTCTGAAAACCTATGATCCTGCAACGCTCCATGGTAGATATAACTATACATTTTGGGGGAAGGGGCATCCCCTTCTCCATCAAATTTTAAAATAACAACGGCACTGAATAAACCCAAACCATACATGGTCTGCGAGTCAACGCTTTGTGTCTACGTTGTTTTGGACCTGGTCCAAATCCATCCAGCTGTTTAGGCTGTGCGCCTGGGCAAAAATGTACCTTTTTTTGTCTATGGGAAAATGGGAAGTAGGCCTCACTTTTGGAAACACATTTTTCTATTGATGCTTAATAATTATTTTTTTTCTGTAACATATCTTTACAAAACTCTGCAGTCTGGAGGGGCCCACAGACTTTTAATCACTTTCGTAAATTCGGCCAAATCCGTTTCTGGAATTAAAAGATATTAAAAATGGAATTTTGAGGGGTTCCTATGTGTCTCCAACTCACCTAAACTATAGGTCAGCGACCCATAATTCAGTGAAAAACCTTTGTTAAAAGAACATTATGGTTACAAGTAAAACTGAAAAATTCTGCAGTTAGGGTACGCTAAGCAACCATAACACGTGCCACCTTGTTGTACTGCTAAGACTAACACTCAGGACATCAAAGATGACATCACACGTCATTGACAATATCACCTATGACATCAAATATGAAATTAATTTTGATAAAAAGTCTCTAAAAGGGGTTGTGTTTATAATATTAGTAACAAGATGTGAGGGGTGATCGGGAGATCTATCATAAACTACTGTTTGTATTAAAACATGTACTCATCTCAACAAACCATAGTATTGGAGTGTTGTTGTTAATAAAGGAAACGTAATCATACATACACATAGGCAATTGCTGCAGCATGCGCTATAGAATTACAATGTTTTCAATTTGGTCATTTTAGATAGACAAATAATGAATGGTACCTTATTAGAGTTTTTAGTAATGATAAACATGGAATAAATAGTTAATAGCTAATGGCTAATAATTGAAGACTTACTACATATTGGTCTTAGTACAAACAATACACATCAATGCCTACAATGCATACAAATCTGAGGCACATACAAGGAAACATAAGTAGGAAGAAAAGAAACAACACTACCAAAAAATGACAGTAACATTGGACTTCATCATGAAGTACAGAAATGATTTGTGTGTTTGAGGCTTGCTTATTTCGCCATCTATGCGTACCATGAACTGAGGCCAAATCCTAAGGAAAGTGCTTTAACAACATACTATAAGGTCAATGTATACATATTGTGAGAAACCAGAAGGTGTCTCACCCACTAGTCCCCAGGGATCTGTCATCCAGGTGGTCAGGACACGGCCATCACTTTTGTGTCCAGTTCCTGGGGGTGGACCAGTGTGGGAGGATCACCGGGGTCAGGGGGTCTTCGGGGAGTGGGAGTGGTACATCGGATGGTGAGACACGGTATCCCCTTCCCTGTAACATCTTTACCCCATCCTATCAGGTAGGATATTTAGGAACTCAACCCCCCTTGGTAACACTTTCTCACAGACAGACAGAGAAAACAGACTAACATCCAGCGACATCATTTCACCAGAATGCCAGGGGTAGCGGAAGTGACATCACATGACCCTTGACCCCCTGATGACATCACAGGAAGTGATGTCATTTGACCCCACCCTGAAGTGATATTGCGTGAAGCGATGGAACATGACCTTTCACCCATTGACAAAACAGGAAGTGGCATCTCATAGCGTTGTACACTAATTAAAATATGCTTACAATATCACTATAATGTGATGTACATTTCATACAAGAATGGATCATCACATGTATCATTAAGATGAAAGTGTATAGGCTCATATTATCAAATTACTGTGAATGCAAGCAGATGTCCATGACCAAATGATAATGATGTGTTATTATAATACAATTACGCTTAAGTGCTTTTATATAGAAAAAATATACACCCAATATCACCCAACCTGTATTGGTACTCATTTATCGACTTCAGAAGGATGAAAGTCTGAGTTGAGGCATTTAGGAACATACTAAATCAGTGACTCACCCCCCTGAAGTGTGCCTGAAATACACCTTTAATGAGTCTAACAATTATAGTATAGAATTCCAGAAAGAAACATTATTTGGTATTCCTATTCTTTCTTATTTAGGGTCAGTGCTGAAAGTTCTTATTTTTCTTCTTTTATTTTAAGGGACCTGAACAAAAAAGCCAGCCACTCCAGAAGTAAAGAGCCACATGGTGCTGGCATTAGAAAAAGAATTAAAAAAAAGATTTTATTTTTTTGCAATTCTTTTTTTTAAAGGTCGTAGGGGAGACCACAGAGGTCGCAAGGGAGACCGCAGGGGTCACAGTTGCGACCTCTGGTGACCCCTAAATGACATTGCTGCTAACACCCGAGCCATATATCTGAAGTGTCCCAATACAATGATCAAGTATGGCCAGACAATTACTGACCATCACACACACACACATGCCTTCCATTATACTTCCCACAGAGATAAAAGGCAGAGCACGAGAACACACTTTGAGCGAGGCAAAGCACATGAGGAAACAAGTTCCAAGATGGCAGTTTAACACAAGGAGAAAGATGGTGAAACAGAAGGAGATTGCAAGGAGGGAAGCTTCCTTGACCTTTTTGACAAGAACCGTTACTTTCATGAAGCCTCGAGAATAAAAAGCGCAAGAACAGGAAACCAGGCTGAAGAATCCTGCATTGTGTGTTGAAGGTACCCGGGGCCCTTCTGCGATGATAATCAAGGTGGGTAGAAGGACCAGTTGCTGTGGCACTGTCCTTTGCTCCAACAACAATGCAGCTTCAGTGAAAGCAACACAGCCGGTGAGTTTGGGGCACTGATACCAGGCCGGTTTGTGTTGAAGCCAAGGTTGTAAGCAGCAACATTGTATGGTTAGCGCTGGAGCAAACAGTGTATGAAACGCATGTGATAACCAACGTGAGGAAAGTTGAACTGCAGATGAGTGACTGAACTTTGAAACCAAGATACGATATCTTTGACAGAGTGGTCCGGCATCGAGTGTGTGCTCAACGAAGGTCTCTGTAAGGTATCCAACTGAGAGTTAACAAAAGTAAAAGAGTGGCAAAGAATTGTGAATCGAAGTGATCCTGCGATGGGTCAAGCAAAATCCTGTGCACAATTAAAAGTCTTTGATGTTGGTACAGTAAAGAAGGTTGATGGCAAAGTAGTTAAAGTTGGCACGAGCCCAGCAGAGGGAGATCAATTGAAAGTTTTGTATTAAAGCAAGTTTGTGTTAAAGTAGATAAATTGGTCCGAGCCTGGCGGAGGGCGACTGATTGAATATTTTGTGTCAAAATGGATCAGAGTCCGGCAGGGGGGAGTCCAGGGTGACCCATGAATCACCCGGGAAATTGGATACGTGATAATCCTGAGAACATTGTGTTAAAGTGATTCTGAGCCCCGCGAGGGGGGTCGGAGGTGAATAGTAAATCCCCTAAGAAAATTGTGTACATGTGAAATAATAAAAGGAAACACACTTTATTGTTGCATCTGGCCCACTGGAAGAACACAGTTTGAATGGCAAAGAGAGGTTGGCACAGAAGGACATGGTGTTGAAGTTTTGAACTGCACACTCGTACTAGAGAAGCCAGAGACTGGGCTAGGCTCGAGTGTGCCGCTTTGCCCTGTGCAAAAAATGTGGGGAAGGAAAGCCAACGGCTTGAATATCCTGACATATCATTTCTTGAACACTTTTTCTTTTGCATAACATTGTTTCCCACACTATTTGTATTCAGAGTTAAGGATTGGCAATAGGTTTATTGGTAGAGGCTGACAAGACACCACTAGGACTGCGTTTTCTTTTATTTGATAGTCGTAGTTTGCTCCCATTTTTACGATAATTACAAGTCCCAGAACGCAAACAAAAAAATCTAGGACTAAATAAACAGCTACAGATTATAATGCATCATGTTGGCAAGTATGCATATACTCATAACAGTAAACTTCCACACACCAACTGCCATTTAAAAGTGTACTACAAATCTTTTCCATCAACTTTTCTTCTCTTTTACAAAATGTTACAGAGCTTCTATAAATGCACATTATACATTTCTAAACATGTGCAGTGTCAATAAACAAACATTTCCAAACTTCTGTAATGGTGAATGGATTCACATAAGCAGCACATAACCATATTTCAATGAAGAAGCTTACAAACGAGAACGACAAAAAACAATTGCCATAGACAATAATGGTCGAGTTTATGAAATGGTGCAACACACCATTATGTCAAAAGAAACCCTTATGGAAAATAGTCCTCATCAAACTTTGAACCAAGTGCTCCTTTCACCCAAACAAAACATCCAGTGTACAAATGGACATGTAGCTCAAAGTGTAATGTACGCCAACAATCCTTTAAATCTCTACGCCACACTGGTCTGTGAGGACATTCATTAGCTTGCATTTTAGGAACTGCATGCAAAATCACTTTCCACCACATCAAAATGTTAGCAACACACCATTCTACTCTATGGAATCTTGTGCATATACTAGGCAAAATGTCATGCTTTAGAACTGCAAAATTTAAATAACATTCCTCCTACACAGAACAGCCAAAGAACTGCTTCAGGAAATAGAGCACATCCAACGTAAATACTTTGGAACTTAAATGACTTAGAAAATTCTGTATCGTCAGAAAACATTACCAAAAACCTCATGAACACCAAAGTCCTAATAAAGACATACAAAAAAGAAATAGCTAAGTTTCAAAACACATCTGCTGAAATACCATAACAAATCTGTGTCTGGTGTTGCAGAACATTTTATAAAAAGAACACAGAAAAAGTAGATCTAGCCTACATAATAGAAGACAATGAAGAATCCCAATGGTTCCAATTAGCTTTATATCTAACATCAGAATCTAAATACAAAATAATTGACCCCTCAACAATGTGTATGTACTGCAACACAAAGCTTGACAATAACCAAATGCCATCAAGTTCTGTTACTAATAACTTACACATATTCCCACTTCTGAAAGCTCTCCAACAACTTAACTTGTACGAGAGCATTATAATCTAAACAGTGCACCCTTTTGAAGCTTTAATACGCCTTCAACCAAAATCAGCCAAATTATCTCCATCCAAGTTACTAAAGGGAATCTGTGGCAAAGTAGTATATTTTCCATTACATCTGAAAGAAAATGTACAATCTCTAGGAGTACAATGAGCAATATATCTATCTTTGATTGTACTAGTTACCAAAAAAAGACAAAAGGATTTGGCAATAACTAGTCGACTTAAATAAAGTTAGACAAGCCCTACAATATCTAAAAGAAAATGAATACTACAAATGTATAAACATAGAGGAAAACTTAAGAGAAACCAGCCAAATTATTCAAGACCTCACCAGAAACTGGGCAATTTGAACATGTAGATCCTGTTACTGCCGCCAACATTTTAGAGCAATATACAATTCACCCACTACACTCCAAAGACACCATTGACGATGCACTAGAAACATATCAAATGCATCAAGCCAAATGATCCCCAATGAGCATATGAGAAAAGAAGTGTAGATGCACATTCTTTTCCTCTACTACTCTTTCCTACACAAAAAGGTGGAAGATATGATGAAAGGTCCATACAGATTAGTGCATCAGAATATTGCTCTTTAAGAATGTATTCTGAAGGCCCCAGATTCAGACAAAATGTCGACTACATTTTCCACCTCATCTTCAAAAGTAAACTAGAAACTATGTTATGGAGTTGCATATACATTAAAAACAGGCTCTATTTTTTTAAACATATCCACTACCCAACTGCTCCAAAAATAAAAGACAAAGATTAAGTTTTGCAGTCAGGTATCACAAATCTCTGTGTAAACATGTGTGGTACAAAAGAATACTCATTCCGACGTTACACTGATGTACGTTGTGTGCTAAGGAACCTAGGCCCACCCACATGGTTTGTTATTTTAAGTTGTGAAGAATATGCATAGGATGACTTGCACAACTTTGTACGCACTGCAAACCAAAATAAAGATGGAATAGATATGAAAAAACAAGGAGAACTCTGTTCTCTTGACCCTGTCAATGTATCAAGGTACTTTCACCATCGATTATTTCTGTAATTGTTTTTTTTAATCCATAACTGTAATTGTTTTTTTAAATCCAGTTTGGATTTTTTTTCCCAATGACCCAATGATTATGTAATGTCAAGAAAACAACAGTGTGTCATACACTAATATTGTACCAAGCATGGTAATTAGAATGCACTGTTTATCAGGGTGTAAAATAAATGTATATGTAAAATTGCATACAACTACTGCTTTGAAACTATCCTGCTTAACAAATTGTACTGTTTTTATTTCACAGAAAATAAACCACAGATTTCAGCTCCATAATGCTACACAACTAAGAAACTATAGTTATTATAGTCAAATACATATTCTATGATCACTATCCTCAATTGCGCTACAATCATGAGTACCATATACAGTCCAATTGCATCATTCCTCCATATTACAAACACTTTGTATTCCCACATATTAATTCTATTGCGATTCTGGCCATACTCCTACTACATTACCTGTTATTACGATACACATTGATATTGATATTTTTTTTCAATCACGCTTGTACACACGTGTTTCAGAGCGGGACAAGGCAAGGGAGGAAACGGGAGAACAAAACAACAATCTTACTAGGCCCAGTGACATTGAGAATGTACAAGTGCATGGCAGAGGGAGAGGGGAAAAGTGTATGGAAGGGGGGAGAAGTGGAAAGTGTGGAGCAAAGGAGTAACAGATAAATAATAATAAATAAATAATAAAGGCAACAAACTGAAGTGGGAGAATGGAAGAACAGGCTCCCGCCCTTCCCCTCTCGCGCTTGGCCTAGAGGATCACGGCCTAGACACCCGCCACAAGAGGAGTTTGCCTATCTACCAGACGACCAAATACCCTGGTACAGGAACATACGGATGTGCCCACCTACCTGCCCAGCAGCCCGCCCTGCCCATGCCGACACCTGCGGCATGGATCAACTCGACTAAACCTATACGTCGTTAGAGATACCATGACGACCTAGCCAACGGTCAGCACACCTGTGCAAACATGCACACCGGACACTCCCACACCAATCCACACGAAGAACAAACTCAGTGCTATGACGTAGGCGACAGACATACCCACGGACGTGCATCTTTATTATTTTCCACATAGGCTCTCAAAATGCAGAAACGCAAGACGCATAATGAACTTATCTAAAAAGGCTTGCTCACGCTTCTTCTAAGAACCATGTACCATAATGAAGAATATAACGGAGACACGATACTGAGGATAGAGCAATATGATACCATAACCTAAAGCGCTCTGCATCAAACGGTTCCACCTATGCACCAGGCCCAAGTAGGCCGCAAGCAAAAGCTTCCATGAACATTGAATGAGCAAGAGCTCGGTTGCTGACCCTGCAGAATGAGCCCGGCGAAAGCACGCAGCCAAGGGCACGATGTTGCAATCTTGCACGCCGCAAGCCGACGCCAAGGTCGCACCTGCAAGATAAACCAGGCACACAGTGGGAAAAACAATATTAATTGCGCTGAATTTTGCCTCAAACACAGTCCCACCTCACGTGACAAAGCCAAACCTGACAGGATGCCAAGCCCAGGAGGAAGGAGACGCCTGAATCCCACGTTTCAAGACACAGGCAGATACAATTAAAAGACTCATTGGACATCTGCAGCAGTGGGAGTAGTCGACCTCCCATCATATGAATAAATCCTCACATTGTTTAGACCTACCCACAGTAAAACATTGTTGCAAATGACAGGTGCACCGCGAGCTGGGAACAGCGATAGTCCCAGACTGGGAGGCTCGCGAGTGGACCAATCTGAACATGGGGCTCTTATCACTGACGCCATTAACATTGACCAATCCTCAGAGGTCTTCATGTAACAATTTTCATGTATCAAATTGAAGGGACAGCCCAAGTATATCACCTGACTAACCCTCAACCACTAACACCGTTCTCTATATGTATGCTATACTAACCCTACCACTCGAGTAACCAATCCAGAGTGGAAATAGGTTTTTTGCTAAACTTTCTAAGGTGACGCGAGTAGCGCGTCATACTAAGGTAAAAAGGGCCTGCGAGCCCCACGATTGTGTGTGTGTCAGGACGGACGCGTACGATCCTTGACCCATCCCTGCCGTTTTGTCTAATAAACAGCAGAATCACCTTGCTTCTTGCGTGTGTCTCATACTCTATCTCTCTTGTGATATACGGGAGGAGTTGGGGCCTCCCTGCCCGGAGGTCTACGGACGGCCCGGCCGACCCCGGCAGAATTTCCCCCCGACAAGTTGGAGGCACTGCTGAGATCTGTTTAAGATCTGCTTTTTATTTTTATTTTTCCAGGTACTCCCGTTGCGAGGAGGCCCAGCGGCGCGGCCCCCTCTGCCGTTGCCCCCTTCTGAGGACTACAGGACCATCACGGAACTGCGAGAAGACCGGACAGCGCAATCCGGATATTGGCCTTCGGGAGCCGGTTGAGAAGTATCCCGCCCGCGGTTGGCGAGTGTCCAGACGTGGTCCCGACGAAGGGAGGTGGCGAGCCGCTTGGAGGGGTGCACGCAGTCCAGCGGCCCCGCATCAAGAGAACTTGGTGAGCATGCCACGCACAACAAGCAATGTGAAATTGTGAGGGAGGGGGGAGGAATTAAATACGGGAGGTGGGAGGTGTTGCACAGGTGCGCGGCGAAGGTTTGACAATTTAGTGTTGGCAATGAAATTAATGGTAGCCGAACGAGTGCAAGAGCAGTCGGCTACGTTACGCGAGAGAGGGGGTGGAGCACGAAAACATCACGTGCGGCCGCTCGTAGACACTGATTGGCCTAGGTCGCGACTACGTGTAAGGGTGTGTGTGTGTGGTTTCCTACGATTTGGCATTTATTGATCAATGAGTAGATGAGGATCCCTATTGTTCGAGCAAGAAACTCGATAGGTAGATGACGTTTCCCTGTAGGCGGTAGCTAGTTAGTTGCTCAATACGGAAGATAATTGGCTGGTTAAGCCCTCCTGTCGAGGGGCGTATCACACGCGAGGCGACGCAGCATGCGCAGTCCGATTATATTATTGATTACCTTGTTCCAGGAGTGACAGGAAGACAGCTGTGAGGTTAACGGGGGTAGATTACAAGTGTATTTTGGACTTAAAAAATATATGAAGAACTTACCAGTAGTTCGAAGAGATCGGTGACGTCACCAGTAGGGCTTTCATAGGATATCCCGAGCACAAGGCATCTTTCTTTCTGAGAGTGGTGGGGAAGAGAACTGTGGTAAGGGAGTGGAAACAGAGATAAACGGTAATGAGTTGATCGGGGAAAGGCGAAACGGGGGACGTGGCTGCGCATGGAGAACGCCGGCCACGGCAAGTGTAGAAGAAGGAGGAGGAGCAAATGAAAATAGGACGACTGTATAAGAACGTCACAAGGGGTACGCAGCCGCAGGGGGCTACGTGCGCCTCGGCCGCAGGGGGCCGTAAGGGTGTTGTGTAAAGGAAGAAAGAAAGAAGAAAATATACAAATGTAAATACTATATTTTAATAATTTTCCTTAGCGGACTATCGCAAGTCCCCAAATTTACGGGGCCAGGTAAAGGTATAAGGCTGTGTATTGTAAGTGTTAGTAAGATAATAGCTACCAAATAGGGGAAGGATAACAAGTGAAGCGCTACTATGTCATACGGGACAGGATCGGGAGGGCGGGGGAACACCCTCACTACCCCACTGCAACACATATGTACAACACTGTCACCCCATAGGGAGAAACTCATCAAGTATAGCATAGAATGGACACAGGGGACGGACAACAAAATGATAACACCATGGCCGCCTAATGGTAGCTTCGATCCATATACCCAACATTCACTATTAAACCATCTGCATAATACATACAAAGGGAAGAAGTTGACACACCATGTGGAGGTGTTTAACTTATGGAGGATGTTCCAAGGGTCCCGACCAGGACCAAAGGGAATGTTCACTGTGGGGGAAATACCGGAAGAAAAAGAGATTAAGGAGGAAGGAGAGAATGGGGAAAAGGGGAGTGAAGACCCAAAGAACACGGGGAACGGACAAGAGGGAGGAGAAAAGAATAATAACTCAAAAGAAAATGAAATAAAAAAGGAACATAGCAACGATATACCCCTAGCAAAGGTAGTGAAAACAGAGGGAGGGGGGTTGTACCCTTTAAGAGAATTAGGAGAAATAGAAAGAGGACAGTTAAGGGCGGCTGAGGGGTACTCGAACCCAGCATACAGCCCGCCACCATATGTGGCTCATAGGAAGATGCCAGCAGGGGAGGGGAGGACTGGAGAAGAACAAACTGTGGAAATAGGACATGATGAGTGGTTGGCTGCGCAGATACTATTAAAATTACGAGGTTCATTAACAGGAGAAGAGAAGGAGGTAGTGAGGAAAATAGACGAGGATAATACCAGGGAGAGTGGAATGAGAGGGAAAGAGCTGTTATGACAAAAGGAAGAGATTTTGGAGGAACGACTAGCAGAGTTAAGGGATGAGCAGAATGAACTGATCAAACAGCTCAAGAGGGAGGAAAGAGAGAGAGCGAGGGAAAGGAAAGAAGGTAAGAACGAATTGGAAAAAATAAGGGAACGAACTGAGGAGCAAAGGAGAGAAGCTGAAAGGGTAAAAGCAGCAGCAGAAAGGGTATCAAGAGCAGTACTACGAGAGAGGAAAAAGGAAGAGAAAGAAAAAGAAATGGCAATGTGGAAGAAGAGATTACTATCAGAAACGACTAAGAAATACGAAGAAGGGAGGGTGATAGAGAGTATATTAGAAAGGGAGAGGGTGAGATGGGAAAGGAAGAAAGAGGATGAAAGGATATTGGAAAAGATGAGTAGTGAAGTAATGGAGGAATTAAAAAGGAAAAGGGAGGAAATTGGTAGAGAGATGGAGGAGAGAAATGAAGGGGAAAGAGAAGGTAGGAGAGGGGAGAGCGAAGTAAGGGGGTATGTATATAGAGACACAGAGGTAGCAACAACATCAGCGCAAAGGGGAGCGGTTGGTAAAGGAGAAAAGGGAGAACCGGACCTAATAGACTTAAAAACAGTAACAATCAAGGGGAAAAAGACAGAGTGGGGGCTGCCATTTACGAATGACTTTTGTAGTGAGGAAGAAGAAGGAACGGAGAAGGAAGGAAGAAACAGTGAAAGGGTAAGCCTAGATAAACTATACACCACCCGACTACACCACTACAGACTCACCATGGATCTGTAGGAGAAAGGATGAACTGGAGAGAAGTGAGGAGGAAGAGCAAGGAATAGCGGAAAGACAGACACATGAAGCCACACCGTCACCATCACACCCTCTCCCATCCCACCCTACATGCTCAACCACCTCACGCTCATTACGTACAATCAAACTCGCGCCCTTCACAAACGAACTGACACCCTATGCAGGTAGGCTTAGAGACCTCCCTAGATGCAGGCAGGAAGGACGAATACACACGCCCACATTAAATACAGGAAATGATGGAAGAAGGGGAAAAGATGGAGAAGAAAGAGTTACGAGCAGGGGAAATACGGACGAAATTGACGATGTAGGAGAGAGGGAAGAAGAGGAGGGGTGTGAGGACTCGATTTTATGGAACCCAAGGGGTAAAACGAGACACAACTTAATGCCACTTCTGGAGAGGGGAGGGGTTAGACCACAATACGTCCCTTGGAAGCATACAGACAAAGAAAATATAATGTGCAGGCTCCCATCATTAAGTGGAGGTGCGGGTAAATAGATAAATGAAATGGAAAAACACACCGCAGGACAGAAACTGGCAGTAGGAGATGTAAAGGGCCTTCTAATATCAATATAAGGGGATGCAGCGGATGACATTTGGAAGAGAGCGGGATTCACTGGGGTAACAATAGCAAACACATTGCACGATGGGGCACCATTCGCAAACTGCAGACATGCACTATGGCAGGCACTGAGGGTACAGTACCCAGACACATCAGACATAGGAGCAATTACCTCACGCAAGATGCGTGAGGACGAAGATCCTGTTGATTATATCCAGGAAATCCAAGAGAAGTGGCGCATGGAAACTAGAGAACAATGGGACAAAACACCAGCAATATTTTATCATATACTAGTACAAGGGCTCCCAGAGGGAGTTCAGAAACAACTGAAGAAAGTAGTGGGAATGGAAGCAAAAGAATGGCCAGAAATACAACTGACAATAGTGCATCATTGCAGGACATGGCAAGGAAAAATGAAACAAAAGGAAGAGGACAGGAAAACGGAAGAGGCTAAACTAGTACAGAAAAAACTTACTAAATACACAATGGAAGGGGCACTAATAACTACACCTACAACAATGACCCAAAGCCCCACACAAGTAGTGGCTGCACAAGATCCCTCCCAAATACCACCCTCACAGACTATAACACAACAGGTGCCGCCACTTCAACCATACACGACCAACATGGGAGGAGGATACTCAATGCCAGGAGCTGGGTATTATAATTACAACAGGGGAAGAGTAGGAATTATGAGAGGGAGAGGATACGGATATAACACACAACAGCAGGTGGGCGGTCTTAGAAATTCCTACCCCACCGGGCAACCAGTATACCAGGACAACACAGGAAGCTTTCCATGGCAGAGTAGGGAACCACCGGTGTGTTGGAGTTGTGGATTAGTAGGGCACATGTCACGCACGTGTAGAGTAAGACCAGGAACACCATCATGGAGCGAACAGGGACAACCAAGGCCCACACAGGAACAGCAGGGCATACAGCAACAGCAGACGTTGCAACAGGGAAATGAACAGCAACAACTAATAACACAACAACAGCCACAGACGTATTCACTGCCACAACAACAGGTAGCGATAACACAACAACCCCAAGCACAACAAACACAACTGGGTAGGGTGACGGTCCTGGGACACAACCCTTACACAGGAAATGGTCAATCGTTGTACCCTCAATAGGACAGCCCACAGACGGCCTTGGTGTGTCCCATCCTGTCAGTAACACCTAATAGTGCGGAGGAACCACGCATAGAGGTAACGATAGGTGACAAAAAATTATCATTCCTTGTTGACACCGGGGCGACCCGGTCTTGCATAAGGGAAGGTAAATTTAAGATGTCGGGCGAAGCCATGAACACCCAGGGATTCTCTGGGGCTAGAGGGTTGGTTCCCTTTACTGATAACATTCCCTTATCTATAGGAGATTATGACATGTCAGTCCCACTTTCATATTATAGTGCCTCACCAGTAAATATACTGGGGAGAGACATCATGAACAGGTTGAATATGACGATCTCCTTTACGGAGGACGGCATAATTTGCTCTACTCCAGGAATTAGCATGCTCACAGCACGACAGATTATGCAAGCATACTGCGGACAGACAGCGATTAGGGCTGAGCCAGTAGATGGCGAACTATTCCAGTACGGGACAGACATGGCATTTGCATGGATGCCAGGGATAGAGGGAAAGATCTGGAGGAGGCCAGCAGCCTATTTGTTCAGACCAGAAACACCAGCCAATGAACCAGAAGGAAAGGTGGTTCCAGTGGATATTGAGAGCATTATAGCAACAGCTGATTACATTGCGGTACATGCCCAAGACAGAGAAGGAAGAGCATGGAGGGCAGTAATAGCACTAGCAGAAGGATGTAGACTCACCCAGGTGTCAGATGAGGAGCTGTTCTCAGAAGAAAAGGAGGAAGGTGAAATGGTGTTTATGATGAGTGTGGAAATATGGCTAAGAGTAGCGTACAAACAAGTGGCACAGAAAATTGCAATGGCACTTGAGGCACCCACATCTACCCCAGTTCCCTTCTTTGAGGAGGATATGACAAAAGTACCCACATCATTATGGAGTACTAGCCCTTATGACGTGGGGTGCATAAAAAGCATAGGGGGAGTAAGGATAAAATTGAAAAAAGGTGCAATACTCCCCAGAGTAAAACAGTACCCACTATCAAAAGAGGCAGATGAGGGCATATATGAAACCATAACGGCCCTTATAGATAATGGCATTTTGGTCCCCTCAGAATCACCATGTAACTCGGCTGTATACCCAGTGCGCAAGGCTAGAGGGGGTCTTGGCGCTTCATACAGGATCTCAGGCCCTTGAACAACATAGTAGAAGCAGAATACCCCATAGCCGCAAACCCGGCCACAATATTGTGTGGCATTCCAGCAGAAGCATCACGATTTACAGTGATCGACCTTAAAAATGCTTTTTTCTCAATACCATTGCACCCAGACTCACAAGATCTGACAAGCTTCACTTACAGAAACACAAAGTGGAAACACACCAGATTGCCACAAGGGTACTGCGAATCACCCTCAATCTTCAACAGAATAATACAGATGGATTTGGGTAACATTGAAGTGGAAAGCACAGTGTTGCAGTATGTCGACGACATAATAATTTGCAGTACAAACGAAAGAATATGCAGAGAGGACTGATTAAAGATGCTGACAATATTGGCTGAAAAAGGTTACAAGGTAGACATGGAAAAGTTACAGTACTGTCAAGAACAGGTACTTTACATTGGTCAGCTCATATCCCAACACGGAAGAAAGATTGCACCACAAAGAGCACAGGCGATTTCAAAAACGCCAGTGCCACAAACAGTGAGGGAACTGCAGCAGTTCCTGGGTCTGTGCAACTACTGTAGAGCATGGGTATTTGATTACAGCTCATACATAGGACCCCTGCTTGAGGCGTTAAAGGAAGCTAATAAAGGGGAGAAAAAGTTGGGGTGGACAATGGAAATGAAAGAGGCTTTTGATGAACTAAAAGATGCGATATCAACTGCTCCGGTACTGGCAACCCCAGACTATGAGCGACAATTCTTTATATTCTCACATTGCGACTCAGCAGTAATGAAAGCAGTGTTGGCTCAAAAAACAAGCATGGGCTACAAACCAGTAGCATTTTACAGCGGCCACTTAGATCCTGTGATGTTAGGTCATTTTCCTTGCGAACAAGGTCTCGCCGCAGCTGCTTTTGCGGTAGAGAAAGCATCAGCAATCACCATGGGGTGCCCAACTACACTGTTTGTGGAACATGCACTATTTGCAATATTGAATAAACCTAAGTCCACCCTAACCACGCAAAGGGCATCAGGTTATGAGATCATCTTATCCAGAGCTGAACTATCAATTGTCAGATGAAGCACGGTCAACCCTGCGAGGTTCCTAGCAGAAGTAATTGAGGAAGGAGATTATGCACACGATTGTACGCAAATCACTGAAATGTACTCATGTACTAGAAAGATTGAAGAGAACGCACTAGAGGGAGGTGAGCTCCTGTTCATTTATGGGTCATCAACTATCGACCAAAGGGATGGTATAAGGAGGACTGGAGCAGCAGTGGAAAAAATGATGGAGGTACCGGTGTGTGTGGCAATGAAATGTGTACAACTACCACAGCATTATTCCGCTCAAGCAGCAAAATTAATTGCACTAATCTTGGCGTTGAAGGAAAGCTTTGACAAACGAGTGACCATATATTCCGACAGCGCATATGTTACGTCCACTGTCCACTCAGGGCTGTCGAAATGGAGAAGAAGAGGGTTTAGGAGAGCTGATGGCACTCCAGTGCAACATGCCCTCTTATTGGCTGAACTAATTGAAGCAATAAATGACCCCCAAGAATTAGCTTTGGTCAAATGCACCGCACACACCAATGGTGAAGACCACATTTCAAAAGGGAATGCAGCAGCAGACGCACATGCGAAGTATGCTGCATATTTTGGTGAGATATGGAACCCCCCAGAGTCAAAGAGAGGGAGAGGGAGGGGAATGGCTAAGGAGATGTTGATAAGAGAAGGGTACACCCATCTCCCAGCCACACAGATCATGGAGCTACAAGCGGCTGCACCAATGGCAGAAAAAGAAATGTGGGTAAAAAGAGGATGCACAATGTCACCAACTGACGCACTATGGAGCCAGGGTGACACTGGAAAGATTGTAATACCACTGGCACTATTGAACACCGCCCTGAGCCAACTACACCACCCAGCCCACACAGGCAAGGAAGTAATTGCAGCACAAATTAGGGAAGACTGGTTCTGCCCCGAGTTAAATTCCCATGTGTCAAATTTTATCAGCAATTGTCTCACATGTCAACAGTTTACGGCCGGTCACACTCTGAAGGTGATAAGAGGTACTATACCCCGGCCAGAGGGACCCTTCCGACATCTCCATATTGACTATGTTGATATGATCAACGTATGTCAAGGAAATAGGTATATGATTGTAGTAGTATGCCCATTCTCGAGGTGGATTGAAGCAGGGCCCTGTTCACACCCAGATGCATTCAGAGCAGCTTAATTCCTAGTGAGGGAGGTTTTCCCCATGTGGGGAGTGTGCGAGGTACTGCGGTCAGATAATGGCCCACATTTCGCAAACAAAATGTTCCAGCACATCACATCCTTGCTGAACATCAAGCATAAATTTGCATGTGCATACCACCCACAGGCTAACGGTTTATGTGAACGCCTGAATGGCCTATTAAAGGAGGCAATTGCAAAAATACAGCAAACAACAAAGAAGAGTTGGTTGTATTGCCTTCCACGAGCCCTATTTGAGCTAAGGAATAGACCAGGTTCCGACCACCACCTCACCCCTCACGAGGTGGTTACCGGACGTCAAATGCGCCTTCCCCTAACGCCAACATCAAGAGCATTTACCGACCACGAGAGTACTGCAAATGTCCTTGGTGATGAAATGTACCAATATGTGTCTTCTTTGATTACTAGTGTAGTGTTTGTGTCTCAACAGCTCGAGCGCACGCGGGGCGGGTCTAACAGCGATCAACAAGAAGACGCGGATAAAGAATTGGAAAAGGAAAGACTGTGCAAAGTTGCTAAAGGTGACCACGTACTACTTCGCAATTTCAACAGAAAGTGGAACAGCCCACGCTTCACTGGCCCCCATCTGGTAGAGGAGGTATCAACGAGAGCAGTAAAGCTACAGGACAAACGTGCCTGGAACCACCTACACGATGTAAAGACCCGCCCCAGCGCCACCGACAGGACCACTGGAAGAACAACAACAGCGTCACCAACGGAGGAAGAGACTTCTACCACAACTAATGGCCTAAGTGTCCCCATACCCTGCCACCCCTCAGATTCCCCAGAGACAACTACTAGAAAAGAAAGGGGTGATCCCCATACCGCCCACCCCATGGTTACACGATTAAAGAGTAAAGAGACTTCTGCCAGTTGAGTCCCAAACCCTCTGCCCATTGACCCCCTACCCACTGCAGTAATAACTGAACTGAAGGACATTGTCTTGCACATATACACATGTAAACACCTGAATGTTCTCTTTCTTTTCTCTCGCACATGCAGGTATAGCGTATTATTGTACTACTAAGAAAGTAAATAACTAACAAATTCACTGCCCAGGAGTAGATGGTACCCTCAGACGATAATTACCCGGAAGAATTGTCACACCAATTTGTATATGAAATAAAAAGGCCAACGTACCTGAAAAGAAGGAGGGTGCGTGTCTACTACATAGCATTCCTCTTGGCCATAGAACATTCAATGCCCCACCTCCAACCATACTTGCCTGCCCTAAGAGATAGATCGCTTAGATTGGCGTGGGAACAGCTCTTCGCCTGGGCACTGAATGACTACTTGATAGGGAGAGCTTAAAAATGACAACTAACACTAATAACAAGCATATTAAGAATTTTCAGGCGGGCAACTGTAACGTCGCAAGAATAAGCTGCCGGACTGCAGCAAGGTAAGAGCAAAATGCCGGTGAAATTAGCATCTGTAATAAAATTGATAGGGATTTTAATGACCACCGGGTTCTTGGCTGCCTCTGTATGGCAGTACAGCTATGCTATCAATATTATTGCTGTACCCAAACCTAATACACCCCCACCCCCAGCTGCAACAGGTGTTACGTCAGGTGGTACTAGTAAAATCCCACACAAGGAAAATAGAGTTAAACGCAGCACATACTCAGATAATAAAGGTATTGACAACTACATACAAGATTCAGCATACATCTCAAACAACATATGGTACCAACACATGACCCGCATAGGCAAGCAGACAACAGAAGACAGCTGCTACGTTTGCTCATTAATCCCATACGCCATGAGCGCTTCTCGGACATTTGTTGCCACGGAGATAGATGAAAAAATAGCACAATGTATAATATACCTGGCACTGTTCCAGACGAAAGGAAGATTTCAGGGGACAGTGGTGCAACTGGTGTGGAAAACACGAGATACATATCCATATGAAAACAACTTCCTCAAGACTTATTTGAGTTACCACAAGAGCAGTTTACATGCTGAAGGATTCAGATACATAACAAGTGGTCCTGAAAAAGGAGAAACAAAGAAAGTAACACTACAGTACCTACCATGTGATTGGTACGCTACTGAAGTCCCTGGTAAAAACGGATGTTGGGAAAGACCACTGGTGATAATAACAGGGAAGGTGTACATGAACAACAAATGGGACATAGGAGTAGTTGGCAGCAACATGGTAACAAGAGAAAATATTTCAACTATTGATGGACACAACCATAGATGTTGGACGACTTGGGTCAAGTACGTACCCATGCTCACGTGGATGGAGAAGGATGAAGACCCAATAACAATACTGCCGCTAACTGCGCCTAAGGTATGCTACCAACATAAAGGGGAGGTGGACGTAGGATACAACACCAACTGTGAAAGCGTGATGGAGTTACCTGAGGGAGGAGCAGGAACAGCAGTAGTAATGGACCATTACTGGGCCTGTGGAAAAAAGGCATACCACACACTGCCCCCTCTGTGGAATGGTATATGCACAATGGTGCACGTTAATGTACCATCACTAGTGGTACCCCAGAAACATGTCAATGTGGCGAACTTCCCCAAAATGGATGAAGGGAACAAGAGGAAGAAGAGATCTGTACAACCTCAGAAGGGGCCAGAGAGCAAAACTGACGGCAATAATACTGTCCTGAAGAGAAAGAAAAGACAAGGAGAACCTCTGACAGGAAATTACCTATGGGGAAGGTCGGAAACAGCACTCACTTCAATTCCACCAGAACACAGACTATTCAGCAGAGCAGCAATGTTCTTCTCCTCAATAATACATCCAGGACTACAGGCTTACGCAAACGCAAAATGGCTCCAGATAACTCGATGGGAACTAATGATGACTATTAATTCTACGGTAAATGGATTCAACGCAATAAAAGAGGAACTGCGAGATGTGAGGATGGTAGCACTTCAGAACAGATATGTACTGGACCTCCTCACAGCAATGGAAGGAGGAGTTTGCGCTAAGATAGGACAATCATGCTGCACATTCATCCCTGCCAACGATGCTGACAATGGTACACTGACAGAAGCAGTTTTACAATTGCCCCAGATGCACTCAAAAATGATGAATGAAAGTAAAGGTGTGAAAAAGGACGAGAGCTGGTTTTCAATATTATGGTCATGGATGCCATCTTGGCTGTCAGATGGACTGAAGATTATAGTTGGATGTACTATTTTGGCTGGAGCTACACTGATCATAATAAGATTTTGGAAGGCCCGGAAGGCACGCACCACAGACGAGATGATCGAAATGGTTGGTATGCACCTCTTGATGCCAACAGATGACGGCCAACACACAGGCACAATCATAAAGGAGAGAGAGAAGTTGCGCAACCAGATCATCACCAACCACCTGGACCCACCATCTGTGAAGCTCGAAAACCCAAGAAACCCAAGGAGCTACATAGGGAAATGGGTATACTGCACTCCTGGAGGAACCTGTGCATATATGTATTGGTCATTTGAAGACCATGTTAACCACTATGGACATTTGGGAGGAATAACTAAAATATGGAGAGTAAGAGGAGATAAAGAAAAGGATATGTTTGTGGTCGACAAGTCAACCAGAGGGGGGACTGAAGTGGGAGAATGGAAGAACAGGCTCCCGCCCTTCCCCTCTCGTGCTTGGCCTAGAGGATCACGACCTAGACACCCGCCACGAGAGGAGTTTGCCTATCTACCAGACGACCAAATACCCTGGTACAGGAACATACGGATGTGCCCACCTACCTGCCCAGCAGCCCGCCCTGCCCATGCCGACACCTGCGGCATGGATCAACTCGACTAAACCTATACGTCGTTAGAGATGCCATGACGACCTAGCCAACGGTCAGCACACCTGTGCAAACATGCACACCGGACACTCCCACACCAATCCACACGAAGAACATACTCAGTGCTATGACGTAGGCGACAGACATACCCATGGACGTGCATCTTTATTATTTTCCACATAGGCTCTCAAAATGCAGAAACGCAAGACGCATAATGAACTTATCTAAAAAGGCTTGCTCACGCTTCTTCTAAGAACCATGTACCATAATGAAGAATATAACGGAGACACGATACTGAGGATAGAGCAATATGATACTGTAACCTAAAGCGCTCTGCATCAAACGGTTCCACCTATGCACCAGGCCCAAGTAGGCCGCAAGCAAAAGCTTCCATGAACATTGAATGAGCAAGAGCTCGGTTGCTGACCCTGCAGAATGAGCCCGGCGAAAGCACACAGCCAAGGGCACGATGTTGCAATCTCGCACGCCGCAAGCCGACGCCAAGGTCGCACCTGCAAGATAAACCAGGCACACAGTGGGAAAAACAATATTAATTGCGCTGAATTTTGCCTCAAACACGGTCCCACCTCACGTGACAAAGCCAAACCTAAAAGGATGCCAAGCCCAGGAGGAAGGAGACGCCTGAATCCCACGTTTCAAGACACAGGCAGATACAATTAAAAGACTCATTGGACATCTGCAGCAGTGGGAGTAGTCGACCTCCCATCATATGAATAAATCCTCACATTGTTTACACCTACCCACAGTAAAACATTGTTGCAAATGACAGGTGCACCGCGAGCTGGGAACAGCGATAGTCCCAGACTGGGAGGCTCGCGAGTGGACCAATCAGAACATGGGGCTCTTATCACTGACGCCATTAACATTGACCAATCCTCAGAGGTCTTCATGTAACAATTTTCATGTATCAAATTGAAGGGACAGCCCAAGTATATCACCTGACTAACCCTCAACCACTAACACCGTTCTCTATATGTATGCTATACTAACCCTACCACTCGAGTAACCAATCCAGAGTGAAAATAGGTTTTTTGCTAAACTTTCTAAGGTGACGCAAGTAGCGCGTCATACTAAGGTAAAAAGGGCCTGCGAGCCCCACGATTGTGTGTGTGTCAGGACGGACGCGTACGATCCTTGACCCATCCCTGCCGTTTTGTCTAATAAACAGCAGAATCACCTTGCTTCTTGCGTGTGTCTCATACTCTATCTCTCTTGGGATATACGGGAGGAGTTGGGGCCTCCCTGCCCGGAGGTCTACGGACGGCCCGGCCGACCCCGGCAGAATTTCCCCCCGACAAAACGGTGGTAGAGCAGCTAGCAAGTGGCAAGTGCTTGGTTTAAGGCAGTAAACCGGATATGTATGATAAGTGGAGGAAGAAAAGGGGTGATGTATGGGGTTACAAACCCCAGTACAAGGGGTGGCCTGGAGGGAGTGCGGGAGGGTGGCAGGGTGATCAGGTACATGGGCCCAGAAGACAGAGGGTGGCCAGTTGCATGATGTTGAGGGAGACACATCAGCAGGGGGCGAAGGCAGAAGCAAATAGGAAGGTCTTGAGGTGCTTCTGGAACCAGAGATGGTTCTCTTCAAGTTTCAGAGTGGTAGGGAGGCGTGTGTCTTTGAAATTCAACTGACCCTGAGCGAGTTAGAAGTAGAGGAGCGAAGAGTTTGAGAGGGGAGGTTTTTGTGGCGGGATAGGTATTTTGGACCCAGACCCCAGCAAACCTTGTGGACAATGCAGAGGGTTTTAAATGTAATCCCTGCATCCACTGGGAGCCAATGGAGAGATTTCAGAGCTGGAACGATACGGTCCCAGGGCTTAAGGCCAAGGACAAGTCTTGCAGCCCTGTTCTGGATTAGTTGCAGAGGGCAGACAGTAGAGGTAGGTAGATTTGGAAACAGGCTGTTACAATGGTCAAACCTAGAGAGAACCAGAGCTTCGGAGACAATGAGCTTCGGGGGAAAGGAGAGGAAAGGCAGAGTACCTCTGAGGAGGTGCAGTAGGAAGTTTGACTTTTTAGAAAAATCAGGGATGTGGGCGGAGAAGGAAAGTGTAGACTCAAAGATGACCCTGAGGTACTTAGCCTCGCAGGTAGGGGTAGGAGGAGGGCCAAGGGAGGCTGTCCAGAGAGTGAGGGGAAAGGAAGGTAAAGGTGTGCTGATGAGGAGGATCTCCATCTTGCTGGCATTCAGACAAAGATAGTTGGCAGCACACCAATCTTGAATGGCAGTTAGGCAATCAGAGAAGAGAGAAGGAGGGGAGGTGGCCGAGGGCAGCCTGAAAATAAGTTGGGTGTCGTCAGCATAGCACTCGAAATTGGAGCAGAAAATGGCAATGCAGTGGGTGAGAGTTGCCAGGTATTGGTTGAAAAGCCAGGGTGAAAGGTTACACCACTAGGAGCACCACAGATAGAGAGGGAGATAGACGAAAGGAAGGACCCATGTTGGGCCTGGAGGGTCATTCAGAGAGGAAAGAGGTCAGCCAGGCCAGAGCCTGATCAGTGATACTCAGGTTATCACAGAGACGGTTGAGCAGGATGGTATGGTTGACTTGGTCAAAGGCAGAAGAGCGATCACGTAGGATGAGGACAGTGGGAATATTAGAGTCAAGGTTGGAGAGCAGATCTTCACGGATGTTCTGGAGAGCAGTTTCCATACTTCTGGCAGCTCTGAAGCCAGACTGGTGGTCGTGGAGAAAGCCCACAGAATCAGAATGAAGGTTAAGCTGAGAGATGGCCAGCTTTTCCAGGAGTTTGCCCAGAAAGGGTCTAAGGGAAATTGGGCAATAGTTAGCCAGACAAGAAGGATCAGCTGTGGGTTTCTTGAGGAGAGTATGCAGAAGGGAGTGCTTCAGAGAGGAGGGGAAGGATCCTGAGGCAAAGCAGAAATCAGCAAGGGCCGGAGCACGGGTATCAATTTGGTCCTTGATGGTTTTAGAAGAACAGGAATGAACCTGTTTTGATGAGGCTTTCATAGATCAGACTTGTCTAGCGACCTCATCAGGGGAGAAAAGTGGAAAGTACGAGAAAGAGGGTGGGGGGTGGCTGAAGGAGGGTCAGCATGCACACACAGAGAGGGGTGAGGAGTGGCAGGGGAGAAGAGATAGATAAAGTGAGACGCAAAAGCATTGTAAAGAGCCTGGGAGGCAACAGGAGGGATTAAGACCGCAGCAGAGTTGGCCAGCTCCTTGCAGACTTGAAAGAGTTCGGCTGAGTTGTTAGATGCCACAGAGGCACAGGCTTGAATGTGGACTCTCTTCTTGGTGAGGACAGAGAATCGGTATTGCCTTTGGAACAGGTGACAGGCCAGTTTGTCAGAGGATGAACAAGAAGCCCTCCATTTCCTCTCAGCCACACTTCACTTACGTTTAACCCCACTGCCCCACCCCAACCTGTCTACACAGGCTTTGTACAGACACCCACCCACCCTCTATCCTTGCCCATGTATTGTACCTCCACCCTTTGTACCACTGTGCAGCATACCCTCACTCTTTATATCCAACCCCCTCCCTTCTAACCTCGCTCATGCTACCCTAGTCTCAGTTCCCCCTCCCACCAAACTTCCAGCCTCTGTACTCTCACTCACCCTACTGCACCCTGTGTACCCTTATCCACTCACTGCATCCCCACCCACTCTACTCCCACCTGATTATTTTATGTGAAGACAACAACTGTGTAGTACGCACAAATGTTGTATCGAACATAGTGCATATGATGCCCTATATATGAGTGTCAAAACAATTTAACATATGTGTACAACTATAATGAATTGTATTTCATAAAGTAGGTTCTCTAAGTACATTTTCATTTTTAGACAGACAGAAAAGCACACATTATACCCTTCTCACCATATCTAAGTGTCCATGTCTAATATTATGCTTATTGCAAATTTTAGGTAAAATAACATTATGCTATTTACAACATTCAAATTCATTATATAATCACTGTGCACATATTACTGTGGTCATGGCTTGTGTCTCTACTTCTGCACACCTACTGTATCCCACCTTCTCTACATTCACTCAACCTATCCCCACCCTCTTGACTGTTAACCACCTACCATACCGCTACTGAAACTATTCATGCTCCTGCACCCTACTTCCTTATCTCTGGACTACTAAATGCCCACATACATACATACATATGTAAATAATATATTTTTTTAAAACATTAATTTATAACCGTGGCTTCCGCAGCTTCCAACGAGATGGTGAGCTTTGAGGCCTACCACAGCTACAATATCTCTAATTGCAGCTCGGCACATCTAGTCATTGCTATCCTCAAGCCGCACACTTAGGTGTGGCTCTCTTCAGACCAATGGGACAGTGAAAGAATTATCAATTAATTTTTCAAGAGTAGATTAAGCAAAATTGTTATTACTTTCTTATGTGTGTAGGTGGCCAAACAAAGAATGCACACAGATTTGAAAAGAAGTATTTGAATGACAAATTAGAGATAAATAGAATATTTAAAAGTGAACATTGTTTTTAACAGAAAAAAAAGTGATTCCACATTGCACACAAGCTTCTGTGCAAATAGAAGTATTAAATAACAATACACATTTTTTAAAAAAATGTCAAAAGGTATGGTGCAGATTATAAAATGTCATTATTAACCTCTTATGTTGTAGGTGGCCAAAACAAGGATACACACAGATTTTACAAGAAGTATTGAAATTACATTTCTAACATTCTTTGTGTAGCTTGTAGCAAGTGTTGATGCATTTAGATTCAGGGAACTTTTTATAATCTACTTATTATTTCAAATACTGGTCCAGCTATTGAAATTAAAAAGATTTACACACAAAATATTTGCACAAACTTGCCATGCCTTCACATTTTTATTTGTAAAACTGAAGGCATAAACTTAGGTTATATGTCTCAGTTTCCTGGTTATGGATGCAATAACTGCTCTGTAAATTTCACATTTAAAATGAAACAAAGTTTGTAAAGAAATGAAACATTGGTTTTCTGAATATTATTTATTGTTATAATTATTGTACTTTTTTGTAAATAAGATGTGCAGAAGTTTCTTTGGAGGTGCACAAACCATTGACATTGCGGGCAATTCTATTTAGATTTAAGTGCTATGTGTAGCTGTTGTACCCATGCCATGTTGTTAATAATATTTTATTAACAATTGTCCCAAAAGCAGCCTCAATGTACTCCCCCTTGTTCCAAGTGTAATTCTGTTAATCTCCACTATTATTAAATATAGGGTACATAGTTTTCTCATTCATTGCTTACAAAATGGAAATGGGGTATTATTAAATATTTGTTTCTATTTCCATAGCTACCCTCTCTCGAGGATAGGAGTATTAGCCTTTTTAGAGTTTGGTGTAGGATGGTAATATTAATAATTATGCATTCTATGTGCTACATTGATGCTGAAAAAGTAGAAAGAACTGAAGTAAGGATCTTCCCTTTCATTAGAGTTGTAAATTGTGGGCGATGGTGTTCATGGCCAATGTAGCCATATAATGTGCATTTATTGGATGTTAATATCCTCAGTAATCTGTCATATATACAGGTTTGTACAAAGTGAGATAGAATTTAATGTTTGTGTTGATATTTACTTTAGGAAATTTTATACAAGTGAATAGAGTTTAGCTTTTCTCTTCAATGAGAAGATTTGTTTACTACAAAAGGATTACATTTGTGCAACCTTAATTGGTTGAGTACTAGAAATACATTCAGTATTCATACAGTACTATTATGAAGAAAAATAAAAGTCACTACTCTTCTTTATATTTCTATTATGAAATGTATTGCATTGTCTTTCAGAGATGCCATAGTGGCTGAACCGAGAAGATGAGATATCCATGAAATAAATTAGGTAAACCAATCTGGAGACCATATGTTTGTTTGTATATTGTATTGTTTAGACTTATTATGGCTAGTGGTCTGGTAGTGTTCTAAAATATATAGTGGGCACGGCCAAAGGCCGTGGCTACTGGCCATGGCTGAAGGCCACGGGTAGTGGCACAGAAAAAATGTATGGAATAACAAAACCCTTGAAATTCAAGGAGAAAACCTTAGTTGCAGGGAAGTTTAGGTGAGAACATAACACAGCAAACCCCCTGAAATTCAGGTAAAGCCATCATAACTTTGTGCTGCATGTTGTGCAGCCACAATGATGACATCCATAATGACATCACTGATGATATCACTAATTATATCATCTATGACATCACTGATGGCATTTCTGATTAGATTACACTTCCCAGCTATGGCCAGTGCCCATGGCCATTGGCCGTGCGTACTGTATACATTAACACATTAAGGGTTCAATAGCCTTTGGCCATGGCCAGTGGCTATGGCCTTCAGCTGTTCCCACTGTATATTTCACAGAACTATCCAGCCGCTAGCCGTGGCCACACCCTTTGGCCATCTGCTCTGTATAGTATAACACTTTAAGGGGCAGTAGCCATGAGCTTCAGTCCTGACTAGTGTCCATGGCCTGCGGTCGTGCTCACTGTATATGTTCAAGTGCAAATGGATCCCTAGCAATGGCTTTCGGTCATGGCCAGTGGCAACAGCCTTTGGCCATACCCACTGTATATTTTACAACACTCACCAGCTTTATGTTGTGATATAATTCAGGCTTTGTAAAAGTGGTTTTGTGTATATTGTGGAAGACATACAGTGGTGGAGTGGACCAAGGAGTGAGGTCTAGTGTGGAAGCCACTAGGTGGGAAGGCTCAGAGCATGAGTGACAGTTTTAGTGCCAATCAGAAGGATTGGAAGGAACAGCCAGGTGGGGCTGTTTGCAGCATGAGTGGAATTGTTGTGCTACCACTCTGAAGGATTGGGTGACGCAGGAGGAGTGGTCTCAGAGAGAGAACCAGAAGTATTAATTGTAACAGAAGTATTAGTCGGGAAGGGTGTGAAAGGAAGGTAAAAGAGGATGAGTGAGAATGAAATAAAGATTGGTAAGTATTGTTAAGTTCCACTGTGACATATCCTTATGGGGGATTCTCCCACTATTCACCTGTGCAAAACATTACCCCGGTATAAGGACAAAACCCTTAAATATGACAAACAGGGGGGTTAGGGACATGGCAGGCAAAATGTTTATACCCTGGCCTCAAGAAGATACTGACTTGAAGACAGGGCTGCAACAAATTTGTACCGTTTGCATGCTGCATAACAGGGAAAACAGTTGCAGAATCGACTAGCCATTCTGGAACTATGCAAAATATATGCAGAGGTGGTAGAGGAGCCACGTGTGTAGATATGGATGCTTAATCAGCATGACTGAGAGGGTATAACATCCACAACTCCTTCTCCGCCCCAGAGCAGAGATCCATCTTCAAAAGCACAGGGATTATATCCATTATCAGCGGTAAAAGCAGCAGCATAGTATAAAAATACCACACATGCACCCCCCGCATATAGTAGCGAAGCTATTATAAGTGGAGAAAAACTAGGCAAACAATGACCAGTGTCCATGCACATGGAATATGGCAAGCACTGTTACTTACAGCAAAACTGACCGAAGCCAAGGAGGATGTTCAGGGAGAGGGAGGAAAGCAGGATTAACAGGGATGAGATGAGTGTACCAAATGAATGGGTAAGGGGACAGATAATACTTACATTAAATGGAAAGGGCATGGACGATTTCAAAAAAGGGAAAGGGAAGTTAGAGAAATACAGGAGGAAAGAAGAAGTCACAGGGGGAGAGTGAATGAGAACAAAAAAGACAGTAGTGAGAAACAGAAAAAAGGAATATAGAAACAAGGGAGAGGTGAAGAAGTGGGAGGCAGAGGGAGAAGGAGGGAAGAGATCAGAATAGGAAAGGAAAAATGAGAAAGAGAAGGGAAGAAATGGAAACAGAAAGAAAAAAGACAAAGAAAGGGAAAGAGATGCGTAAAGATGTAGGGAAAAACGACTAAAGGAAGTTGATATTATTAGGGCCATATGATCCCAGACAGAGGAAGAGACAGAAAGCAGGAAAAGAGAGAAAGAGAGAAGAGCTTAGAGAGAAGCTGGAAGGAAGTTGATGAGATTCTCAAAAAGCATACTCTTCCAGAAGAAGACGAGGAAGGGGCTATATGAAGGAGGATGGGCAATCTGTACAGTAGCAGGAGGTATGGCACCAGTAGCATAAAGGGGAGTACAGGAGGGTCTCTGCAAGAAAAAGAATAAATTGGAGGATGTGATGAGTGGAACATATAGGACGAGTCCCCTTAGAAGACTACATTTTAAAAATAGATAGGGTGATGAAGGTGATTACAATGAAGATACTTTGCTAGAAGACAAAGAGAGAGAGGAAGAAAACAGAGAGGAGGAGAATGCAGAGGCCCCTTCTACTAGCATGGGGATGTGGTAAGAGATAGCATGGTTAGATTTGGAAGAACCAGTGAGGAGGCCAGAGCTCATTGAATATCCCAGATGGCCAAAGGTGTGATCAAATAGTTTAGAGGAGAGAACACCATATGTGCACTCGGACAGGGAGTTGAATTCACAAAATTCCCCTTATTGAACAAAGGGGAAGGACTACCACACTATGAACTGTGGCCACAGATGGACACAAATAATTTAATTTGCAAATTGCTATCACTCACATCAGGGGCTGGCAAATGGATATATGAATTATAGAGAATGATAGATTGGATGACCTTAGCATTAGGCGACATAAAGAGCCTTCTCACTGCAATATTAGGGGATCAACCAGACGACGTTTGAAAATGAACTGTTTATCCTGCCGTGACGGCACAATTATTAACCATGACAGGCGCCTTTTAATAATTATCGAGCCAAATTATAGAGAGCACTTAGGGTACAGTACTCAGACTCATCAGACATGAGCACAATTATGACTCGTAAAATGAGAGCAGACAAAGATCTGACTGCATATATTCTAGACAGTCAAGAAAAATGGCGGTTAGAAACCATGGGACAAAAACGCGACTAATTTTGATCACATTTTATGTCAGGGATTTCCCGAGGAAGTGCATGCACAATTGAGGAAGATTGTGGTAATGGAAGTGAAGCCATGCGCGAGATCTCAGTTAACAAACGTTCACCATCATTGGTTAAAACAAGAGAAAGACAGAAAGAAAGTTGAGGACAGAAATAATGGGGAAGCAAAGCTAGTTCAGAAAAAAAAAATCAAAGTTGTCAGTGAATTCAGGAGGAAGTCATTTAAATGTTTTAATATCAATTGTATAAAACAGGGTGTTACAATGGACATCAACGGACATCACACAGCATAGTCTCACTCTAAGCATTTTATTAAAAAATTACATTTATATAGTAAAAACCTGTCTTACTATGTGGCAAATAAGAAAAACCTATGTGGGGTTGTGATAGGCTCAAGGGGAACATCGAAGTATACTTTTTATCAGGGATCAGGTTATGATTGGGTCTCTCTAGTCAGGTGGACAATGTATGCACTCCCCTAGTGCAAGTCATCTTCAACAGTTATTTAACACACAGCTCATCATTGGCTATCAAACTTTAAGGCACTTTGTTACATGGCCTTCTACAATTGGTTGGCATGCTTGTGTCGTTCTGGAACATTCGGCTCACTAGCAGCACATAAAGGTGCCCTAGGTATCAGTGGGTGGACTTTGACCGTTTCTCCCCCCCCAATTATCCCAACATCTCTCATCACCCATGCCTTCTACCATGCAGATTGTCTTTGAACTTGGCCTTGAAAAGTATATTTGCTCCTGGGAATATATGGGAGTGTGAGCACACGCTATCTTAAGTCTAGAAATGCATGCTCACCTTCTATTTCCAACCATGGTCCACATGACAGGGGACCGCAATTCGGCATATTTTCTAGCATTTAATTGTATTAAATGAATAGTACTTGGCACTCATGGTGTTCTTTCTTTGCACCTTAACAAGGGATGACTCTCATGTTCACTATTATTCAAGGAGATAACCTGTTCTTGGTTGCTCCAGCCCTTAACACCAGGCCAGACAGCCTTTCTCGGTCCTTGCTCGATTTCAGCTGCTTTGTTGCTGCGACACAGCTTTCAGCCATCTTTTCCATGGGCTTAAGCTTACTAAAGTTGTGACACCGAAGTCCAGATTGTATATAATGGTGGCACCACCTGCAGTCTATTCACTATAGCTAGCTTCTATGATTACTTAGTCTAGTTGCATTGCTGCATCTGTACAGTTATTAAACAGTTATTTAACAGCTTTTTCTGCAGTGATCTTTACACATGCAATCTTCACTTCGCATAAGAAAGTTTACTCCATTCTTTACTTCGTCATCAGATTGCATAAGGTCTATACATCCTCTCCTTCAGCCACTCTTCTCAGTGCGTCACGCTCATCTCTTGTGATGTCACCAACCTCTCTTCCTTTTGTCTTCATATTCCTTCGGGGACCTTTTACAAGAGATTGTCATCTCTAAGGGATACATCAGATATGGATTACTTAGTGAATACCTTTTCTCAAAGACTCTGCAGAGATCTGGTACTCTCTAGGCTGGACTATTGTAACAGCCTCTTCCTTAATCTAACTTATTTTTCTCTCCGCCCCCTCCAGCTAATCCATAATAGGGACGCAAGTGTTATCTTTGGCCTCAATCCCAGGGACCGTATCTCTCCAGCCCTAAAATCTCTCCACTGGCACCGGTGTTAGGGAGAAGTCTCCAAAATGGCTAATTGCTCTTACCTATTGAGTCCCTCAGCAGCTTTGCTGGATTTCTAGGATTTTATTTTTCACCTGGTAAGAGTGTGAGCCTTTTTTTCCCACTCCTGCATGTGTTTTACTGTGTGTGCTTTGCCCTTTTGTGTGATCTTGGGCTATGGAGCCTCACCTACTCCATAGGCATCATCTTTCAATGTGTGTCACACAGCACCTTCAGTGCAGTGATAAAGGGTTGTCTTTCAGACTTCCCACTGACTCCATTTTTCTGGGACTGACTACTGTCTCCCAGAAACATGTAAAGTTGCCATTAACTTTATGTAGTCTCTTTAAACCATAGACCCAATACACCCCATCTTACATGGAGTATTGGAAACGGTTAATATGTATCCCTTTTTGTCTGTTTCTCTTGGAGCACTGTTTCGCTCCCTTTTCATCAAGACTAGGCTGGTGGCAGTGGTAACTACCCTATTCTTTCTACCGCGATAATCTTAAATAACCATGGTATTCTTTTAGACTATCTTGGTAGCCTCGAACTTAAACTCACTTGACCATATACATTTTTATACAGTTCCAGCTGGGTTTAGTCACCATTTCTTTTTGTACAAGTCTTTCTCGCGTTTTATTCTGCGTGCCAAACCAGGTTTGGTTCCTTTGTTCGCTGTCTTTTTGCGGGCTTCCATGCAGAAGCCCTCCTTAAGGTGCCTGAAAGTCTGGGTAGGCAGGATGTGAACGTAGGGTCTTAGGACCCCTGCCATGGGTTCCCTTGGTAACCCATGTCACACTCCTGTTTGATAGGCTAAGTGACTGTCCGGCCAGGACAGCCACCCTGCTGTGTGATTGACAGCCAGGCTGTGTGAATGAGGGAAAACTGCATAAAAAGCAGGTCTCTGGGTCTGGATAGGCAGAGTCGCCACTGGAACGAAAGAACCGATGAGGAGCTGACAGAAGAGGACCCCTACATTGACTGAACCACCCGGTGAAGCCCTGCTTCCTGTCCGAAGCTTCAGAATCCAATGACAGAGAAGATCCTCCAGGAATCTTCTTCCCCTGAGCTGGTGGGACCAACCAGTTTGCCCAAACTCCCTCCTCTGGTCGCATTCGCTGTACAGAGCTACAGTTGCCCGGATAGCCAGGAAGGTCGGACCCTGCTTGGGTTGAAAGGAGCACACCTTTTATTTGTTGCTTTGCTCTGCTGCTGGTTTCTTCCCTGGGTAGAGCAGGACCCTCTGGTCTTCCTACTTCGTGTCAGTCTGACAGTCGCTTCAGGAACCGTGAGCCTGCAGGAACTACCAGGAACATACGCCTCAGCTACAGCTTCTTCTCCATTGAAAGGTACTGATAGAATCCGGTTGTTTGTTTCGTTCAGCCAGGGTGAAAGTGTATGAAATCTTTCTCCAATCTGAGGGCTTGTCCTTCTCTATTCTTTAAACTAACTTTTCTGCCAACCAACTTCGTCCGGAACTCTTGGCAAAGACTTAACTCTGAACTACCCTGAACTGTGTGATCTTGAGCAAAAGACGTTTGTCCTATTGACTTTGGCCCCAAGCGTTTTAGATTTGACTCTATCACTCTAGTTCCTCTTTCTAGATTGCCCTGCTTACTTGCCTGTTGGTGCTATTCAGTTTCTGCTTAACTTTGTCTTTCTCCCCCTTTTAATTTTCTGGAGTGCTATTTTGCTCCCACTTCATTTTGTGAGCTTAACTTGTCTGGAATCTATTGGGAGTGGTGTGGTGTATTAAGAGTATGATTTTTAGACTGCTTTACTTTAGTGAGATGTTATATAACTGATGGGCAAATAAATGTATATTCTTTTACTCAGAATCCTTGAGTCAGTGTTTTTTGAAACATAGTACTTGCTGTCCTTTGTGTAACTATTGATACTGCTCACTTGCTCTTGAGATAAGTCTGGCTGCTCAGCCATCGCTACCACTTTACTGTGTAGTACAGGCTTCTGTCAGCTTCTCTTCGGTTCTTCGGTTCTCTCGATCCAGAGGCAACTCTTCCTTCTCAGTCCCAGAGACCTGCTTTTTATGCAGTTTTCCCCCATTCACACAGCATGGCTGTCAATCACACAGCAGGATGGCTGTCCCAGCGGGACAATCACCACAGCCAATCACGCAGAGTGTGACATGGGTCTCCAAGGAGACCCTGTGCAGGGAGTATGAAATCCCTCCCTCACATCCTGTCCCCCTCAGACATTCAGGCACCTTACAAGGGCTTCTGTGCAAAAGTCTGTCAAAGGACGGCGAACAGAGGAACCAAACCTGGTTTGGCACGCAGAGTAAAACACGAGAAGGACTTGTACAAAAAGAAATGGTGAATAAACCCCGCCGGAACCAAACAAAAGTAAATATGGTCAGCGAATTTAAGTTTGAGGCTACTAAGATAGCATAAAACAATACCAGGGCATTTAAAATAACTGTGGTAGGAAAAATAGGGTAGATACCACTGCCACCAGCCAAATCTTAATGAAAAGGGAACAAAATAATGTTCCATGAGAAACAGACAAAAAGGGATAACTATTAATCCTTTCCAGAACTCTATGTAAAATAGTTTGTACTGGGTCTGTGGATTTAAAAAGACTAATAAAGTCAATGGCAACTTTACATTTTCTGGGAGAGAGTAGTCAGTCCCAGAAAATTGAGTTTAGAGTGGGGAGTCTGAAAAAGACAACCCTGTGTCACTGCACGGAAGGTGCTGTGTAACACACAGTAAAAATATGATGCCTATAGGGTGAGGCTCGACAGTCTATGAAAACAAAAATGTTAGACACACACAGCAAAACACATGTAAGTGTGGGAAAAAAGGCTCACACTCTTACCAGGTGAAAAAAATAAATCCTAGAAATCCAGCAAAGCTACTGAGGGTAAGGGAAAATAGCCATTTTGGAGAATTCTCCCTTACACCCCCCCCCCCAGACTAAGGGACAGGAGGATTTAATCCACTCCTTGATGAATCTCTTCACTCTAGTCTGTTATAAACATACTAGAGAGACCATCACCATTTTGGTGGTGACATCCTGAACTGTGCTCAATGGTGAAATCAAACCATTGCAGGCAGATTGACCATCTTAGAAGTTTTGGGTTCTCCCCTTTCATTGGCATTAACCATCTCAAGGGTTTGAATCACAAAAGTAGATCCATACAGGTATCGTCTAAACTTCTTCAAAGACCACACAATGGCAAAACATTCACCCTCTATGGTTGCCCACCTTGTTTCTGGTTCCTTCAGTTTCCTATTGTTGAAGCAAATGGGGTGCTCCCTATGTTCCTCATCCAGTTGACTAAGGACTGCACCTATACCTGTATTGGATGCATCTGTCTGTACAATGAAGGGTTGGTGATAATCAGGAGCTCTTAGGACTGGAGCTCGACAAAGGGCTTTCTTCAGGTTTTCAAAGACTTGAGTGCACTCCTCATTCCATCTAACCTTTTTAGGGAATTTTGGAGAGGAGATCACGTTCAAGAGAGAAACTATGGACCCACAGTTCTCTATGAAATTCCTGTAGTGCCCAGTGAGACCTAGGAAGGCTCTCACTTGGGTTTGAGTAGTAGGGGTGGCCCAGTTTTGTACAGCTTGTACTTTGCTAGGCAATGACCTTATTTCACCTCCTCCTACCTCATGACCAAGGTAGACCACTTGTTTCTGACCAATTTGCCATTTGTTTGCCGATATGATCAGATGGGCCTGCTCAAGAGCCTGCAAAACATTTCCTAAGTGATCAACATGCTATTTCCAAGTAGGGCTGAACACTGCAATGTCATCCAAGTATGGCATGCAGAAGTCCTCCATCCCATTCAGAACTTGATTGACTATCCTTTGAAATGTAGCAGGTGTATTCTTTAATCCGAAAGGCATAACCTTAAACTGGTAGAGGCCTGCTGGAGTTGAGAATGCAGTTTTCTCCTTGGCATGGCCTGTCAGGGCTATTTGCCAATAGCCTGACGTCAGATCAAATGAACTGAGGTACTTGACTGCACCAAGTTTGTCCAACAGTTCATCTGTCCTTAACAAAGGATGGGCATCAGTCTCAGTGACTTCATTTAAAGCTCTATAGTACACATAGAATCTCAACTCCTTGGATCCTTCCTTTGGTACTACAATAACTGGACTAGACCATGGACTGGTAGAGGGCTCTATAACCCTGAGATCAAGCATCTTGTTGACCTCTCCTTTGATGTGGTATGTCACATGTTCTGACATTCTGTAACCTCTGCTTTTCATAGATAAACAGTCACCAGTCAGAATATCATGCTGGCCCCAGCGGGTCAGGCCTGGTGAAAGTGGAAAAAGGGAGGCAAACTGATTTAATAGAACTTTGCACTCCTCCTGTTGTTTAGATGTCAGTTGAGAAGAGAGATTGACCCCTTCTATGTTCTCATCTAAAGGTTGGCCTCTGAGGAGGTCAGGTAGAGGTTCACTTTCCTCCTCCTCTTGAGCTGGAGCTAGAAGCAAAGCTCCCACTTCTGGTCTTGAGACATATGCCTTCAAACGGTTGGTGTGAAAGACTCTGGGAGCCTCCTTAGGTCTGCCTAAGTCCACCAAATAGTTCACCTCTCCAAGTTTGCCCACAACTTTGACCATTTGTCCTGCAAGGCCCTCTGCCTTGTTGGCACCATAGCTAGTACAAGCTGGTCTTGAGTAAAGTCAACCATGCTGGCCTTCTGGTCAGGCCAATGTTTGACCAGAGCCTGATCTGCTTTTAAGTTATCACTAGATTCTACCATCATGTGTGACACTCTCCTCCGGAGACCTATCACATAGTCACTCTGACTGGCTTGGGGGGGAAGGAACACTCTCCAACGCCTCCTTAATCAGGGCCAAGGGGCCTCTGACTGGATTGCTATAGAGCAGTTCAAAGGGACTGTAACCAACTCCCTCCTGAGGGACTATAAGCAAAGGGAAGGCATGGCAGTAGAAGGTCCAACTTTCTTTTAAGGGATTCCTCTAAAGCACCTATCATGCTCTTCATAGTATGAGTAAACCTCTCTACCAGTCCATTTGTCGGTGGATGGTAGGCTGTAGAGAACTTGTAAGTGACACCACAGTTTTTCCACATGGCTTGCATGTAGATCCCACCCTCAGTGTGCCATCTAGTACTGGCACGGGTGGGAGGGGTCAAAACCAACAACAGGTTTTTTTCAGAGGGGCGCAGCGAGGCAGGCCCAGACAGCAACAACCCCAGTACGGACAGAGGCAGGGGATGAGGACCAGACAGTGGTACTCCAATCAATGACCCAAGGTACCCCTGACCAGATGCCCATTTTCAACCTGTCTCAGTACCATCTTGTTAAATCAGATTTGGATCTTCTATCTAAAGGGCTTTTAATATGGAACTGGAATTGCACACGTTTTTCAGAAATATTAGGTTGAAACATTTTTTGGAGGTGTATCTTCCAGCCCATCCATATGAAAAAGGATCTCTTCCCGACAAAGGACCTAACATTAGTGGGCTCAAAATAAAATCGAGCTTTATTCCGCCGCCCCACACCTGCACACCTAAAATCATGGCCTTCGAGAATGTTGTTGCACGAGAAATACTTGAGGTCATAAAGACTAAGAACCATAAGCCTGACAATCTGAATAAAGTAGAGAGACTTAGCCTTACCAGACTGTGCAATGAAGAATCTATCACCATAAAACCCGCTGATAAGGGGGGCGGGATTGTTGTACTAGATAAAGCTACATACGAAGCAGAATGTATGCGCTTGTTGGATGATAGAAAGTCCTATAAAAAAACTTGAGAGGGATCCCACAGTACGATTACAAGAGGAAATAAAGAGTTTTACTGACCATGCAGTGAATGAAAAGTGGATTAGTGATGAGGAAGGCCGTTTTCTGAATGAAACAGGATCCAAGAGGGTGGCCTTCTACATACTCCCGAAAGTTCATAAAAACTCCACTCAGCCCCCAGGCAGACCAATTGTGTCGGCTATTGATTCACTGCTGGAACCGTTGTCTGTATACGCAGAGTTTTTCTTAAAACCATTTGTGCAGAAGATGCCGTCATATGTGAAAGAGTCGACCCATATGATCAATATTATTAGTGACATCGAAATCGAAGAAGGTGATATCCTTGTCACTATGGATGTTGAATCGCTGTATACGGCGATTCCACAGATGGAATGTTTGCGTGTTTTGGGGCATTATTTGGACAAAAGAGTTAGACCACAATTGCCCCCCACTGAGTTTGTTCAAGAGTGCATTAGGTTAGCGATGACCGAGAATTTATTTCTGTTTAAAAAACAACTCTATAAACAGGAGAAAGGGGTCAGCATGGGGGCTACATTTGCCCCCGATGCTGCAAATTTATATATGGCTGACTATGAAGAAAGGTTAATTCTAGGGCAGGCAACAAAATCTGCTTATGACTCACCCAACACTGAAGGCACACCTGAAACTGTGGCTTACTATATCAATGACGTTTTTTTAATTTGGAGGGGATCCATTGCATCTCTCACTGAGTTCCATGAATGGTTGAATCAATGTGACATAAACATAAAATTCACGCTTGAGTACAACCACCGTCAGGTTAGCTTCCTCGACCTTCTGATAAAAAAGACTGGGAATCAACTAACAACCACCCTTTTAAAAAAAAACAACCGACAAGAACTCCCTTTTACATTTTAATAGCTTTCATCCAGCAAGTTTACGCCAGAACTTACCATATGGTCAGTTTTTACGTATTAAGAGGAATTGTTCTGAGAAGGATGAGTTTAAGCTCCATGCAGAACAACTTAAAGAAAGATTGACAAATAGGGGGTATCCGAGAAGGTTGATAAAAGATCAAATGAAAAGAGCTGAAAACACTAACCAGGAAATCTGCCTCACCACACGAGAAAGAAACAAGAATTAATATAATTGTGTAACGACATTTAATCCAGTCAGTGGGGACTTTAAAAGAATTATTAATACACACTGGAATTTAGTTAAACAACCTGGATCATTGATGAAAAAACCTATGTTTGCGTTCAAACGCAATCAAAATCTTAGACAAAAACTGGTCCATACGTATAAAGAGCCAGCAAGAGAGCCCACTATTAATGACCAATGGGGACTGCCACCCATTGTTGGACATTTTAAATGCGGCACGTGTGTTTCTTGTCCTCTGACCGAGAGGAAACGCGAGTTTCGGTATGGGCAGAGGACTTGGAAGATGAATTGCCACACTAATTGTTTGACTAAAAATGTGGTGTACATTATTAGTTGTCCATGTCAACTTCTATATGTGGGCAAGACTACACGTGAAATTAGACAGCATATATCTGAACACAGGAGTTGTATACGGAATAGAGTGGCAGATAAACCGCTAGTTGAACACTTTGTTAAAATGCAGCACAAAGATACAGACATGAGGTGGTTCGTACTTCAACACATTAAGAGTAACAGGAGAGGAGATGATATTGGGATAGCATTACATTGCATTGAGTAGAAATGGATCCATACCCTGAACACAGTTCAGAAGGGTTTGAACGTTTCAGTAGAGTGGAACAACTTGATTACAAAAAAGTGACATCTAAACGATGGGTCAATATAGACACACAGCTGTGGAGATATTGTATAGTTGAGCACTACTGTGATTAGTATATACCGGTAATGCTATACATAACAAAGGCCCATTGTGTTTACTATACTGTTGGCCTTTTTCCATTTGGAGACTAATGACCATTATGCACATGAAAACAAGCATTTATTCACACTGTGCAATTTCTGAATATGTAACTATGTTAGGAGATAATGCATGCTAATGTGTGCATAAAGAGTCAACTTATTGGTATCTCAAAGTTTATGGTGATCAAGTGCTGTACGTGACATATGGAGTGGTCCTATACGATGCGTAATAGACCTTATCCCAATGCAGTACGAAAAACAATTTGCTGTAATCACCCACATGGTTACACTGACTAATGGACCCAGTTCTTTAAATTAGGGAGTCAAGCCAAACATGTTTAATTTATTCTAAGGGCGTCTAACGTGAGGCTTTTGGACAATGGTTTATATGTATGGTTTTTTCCACAAATAGGTGTCTTTCGGATCCATTCTTCGAGCATTGTGAACCAATTGAGTGGTTGTATAAACATAGGATAGCACGTGGGTTATTGTGCCTGTTCCTATGTGGCTTCATGTAGTACGTGTATAATGTGGTGCATATTGAACATCTTTGCAATAGATGTGACCAAGTGCTATACCGGCCTCCTGGTCAACGCATTGAGTCATGCTTCATATTTTGTCACAGACTATAGGAGCGGCACACGGGTATTTACGTTACCGTGTGTTTTTAGTTCTGGGGCTGAAGTGGACTGCATTTTGGTCCCTTTGTAGTGTCTGGAGCACCTTTTAAATAAGGTAGTCCTTTGCCTATGTCTAGCCCGTGTGCACTTTGAGCTGCGAGAGTGCTGGTGCCGAGTGAGCGATCAGAGCACCGGTTTTCTGAAATTATTTGTTTATCAAAGGTAAGCGCTCTGTTCTTCCGAATGCGTGCCTGAGAGACATGCGAGCAGCCGCTGTTGGGTCTAGTTTACAAATAATACGAGTCATGGGGTGTGCGCGGCATTGGTTTGATTAAAGGAGCGCCGTTGTTTCACGGCGTTCCGTTTGTTCTCTCTCTTCCTTTTTTACTTAAAGACATTCTTTATTACATGACATGCGGCATGCGGCACAGACGGTTAGTGAGCAAGGATAGTTAGTGGTAACGGGCACAGCGAAGTGGGATTTGCCTGTATAGTTTGATGTAGTATGATTCTGTAACATGTTCTACATTCCCATTTGAATGGATTTACACACACGGTTACATAGGTTGTGTGTTGTTTTTTACACTGTAACTGGTATGTGAGGGTGAATACCCATTTTTTAGTTTTGCTAATATGAGAATGAAATATCTGTTTTTTAGTATGGGTATCATTTGTTTCCCCTGTAGCATCGTGAATGGTCTAATGATTCGTACACATTGGGAAGACCCGACTAATGTTACGCGGGTCTGAGAGTGACCGCTTGGTTGCCACATTTTGGGGAGGATTTCCGAGCTGCACCACAGGTGCTTGTAAGTGTTTTTAATTTTCACTGTATATAGTGCATGGTTATAAGTATTGCCATGGACACTGAGGTATGTGTATGTGTTGGTTCCATAGGTACAGTATTTGCACTGATTCCAGTGGAGGATTAATTTCCGCCGTCCCGTCCACCTGCCCTTGAATTGGAACTTGGGGGTGAGTAGGGATGCTTGTGCTGATTGATCTCTAGCACATTGTGACATTATTAGTCACTGTTTTTAAGAAATAGGGATGACACTTTGTTTTTATCATTATTTTTAGATCTGTCACGAGCCTATACCTGTTGAGAATAGGGCGGAATATTCTCTCTTAGCCCTACGTCCTGAAGAAGGTCTCTGACCGAAACACGTGTCAACGCTTTTCTGTGAGAGATATCTGACCAAATCTGGCATCGGATACACAACGACACCTGATATTAGGGACTGGGTCATTGTTCAATGTGTTAATTGAAAAGAATTAGTATAATCATATTTCCAAAGCCTATCAATGTACTAAACACCTTGGGTGTTCTTATTGTGTGAATGTTCGAATGAGTTTTGTATGTGGCCATGATTGTTGGTATGAAATGGTTTTTTATTGACTTTTATGATATTTAGATGAATTTTTTCTTGTGATGAGTTTATTGAATAAAATTTGAAATGTATTAAAATGTAGTTAGTGTCATCCCATTCTACTGATCCAATCTTGGATATTAGTATACTACACCTGAAGGATCAGGGACGTTAGTGCCGGTCTACCCCTTTATTTTCCCTTTGCATGTAGTGGGACATTAAATGTGATCCCCTGTCGGATATCGCTTCTTTATGAAACCCTACTCTGGTAAAGATACCAAGTAGAACCTTAGCCACAGCCTGAGCCGTAACAGTCCTCATAGGTATTGCTTCAGGGTACCTAGTAGCATGATCTACTACAACTAGGATAAACCTGTTCCCTGAAGATGTGGTAGGGTCAAGGGGACCGACAATGTCGATGCCCACCCTCTCAAAAGGAACTTCCACCACTGGGAGAGGCACCAGGGATTCCACGTTTTTGCCTCCACTATTGCTAGAGGTTTGGCAAGTGTGACAGCTCCTACAGAATTTGTCAACTTCTGAATGCATCTTAGGCCAGTAGAACTATAAGTAGAGCCTTTCCTTTGTCTTTTTGAAACTCAAATGACAAGCCAAAGGTATCTCATGGGCCAACTGTAGGAACGGGAGTCTGTTTGCTAGGGGCACTACACGATTTTTGCAGTCCACAGGGATAGACTCAGTCGGTTCACTATAGAAGAGGCCATCTTCCCAGTGCAACTTATGCTTCCCAGGCTCTTGCCCATCGAGCTGAGAAGCTACCTGTAGGTGTAGACCTTCAAAAGTAGGACACTCTCTTTGTCCTTTGCTGAAGTCTGCCCTGTTGGGCCCACCTTCTGCCAGTAAAGTCTGCAGCTCAGGATAGTCAACAGGGTCAAGATCTCCAACTAAAACAATGTCTTCCTCCAGGTCTGACTCTTCATAAACTGGATCAACCACACAGGGTTCTACCTCACACTCTGCCTCGGCAGGTGGAGGAGTCACAGCTGTGAATTTGGACAATCTTGGGGGTGTCCTTGTTGGTAGCACAGGGGTGATAGCTGTCTTTTGGAGGTCTTTGGTTTCCCCTTTGCCTCTTTCTTTCCAGAAATAGCAGTGAGCAACTCCTGTGGAGTGGAGGTGATCGCTTCCTCTATCTCCTCCCCTGGAGAGCCTCTCAAGGTCCTCTCCCCTGCAGGCCTAGTGAGCTCCTGTTTCTTTTTACTGGGAGGCCTGGGGGTACTAGACACAACTCCAAGAGATTTCAGGTCATTACCCAACAGGACTCTCCCAGGCACTTCACTCTGCACACTAACAGGTGTCTTGACAGTCATATCGTTACACTGGATGAGAGCTGGTAACTGGGGAAGCATTTGCACAGGGCCTCCAGCTAACTTGGTTAGGCGTTTGGGTGCCTTAGCAACATCCTCCACCTTCAAAAATGATTCATCAACCACAGTTACGCTGGCTCCAGTGTCTCTGATGGCAGGAGTCTCCTGGCCATTCACAAGAACACTATCTTTTAATACTCTTTAGTATTATCTAGGATGGAATTATAGACATCTAAATGATGCTATTCCCACAAGCCCAGGGACACTAAAGAAACACTAGCTGAGACTCTCATGGGTTCATCAGCCAGAAGGTGAAAGTTTCCACTTGCCATAGGTACTTCTTCCTTTGGGGAGAAGGCTAAGGAGACATTGTGGACCCCTGAAGGTTTACCCTTACATCTGGGATCCCCTTTCGCATGGTCAGTTGACCCACAAAAATAACATTTCCCAAATGCTTTTATGAATGGGGGTTAGTTATAACCTCCATCTGGTTTGCGTCCAGATGGTGCACTAGCCTGATTCAGTTTCCCTTGTGGTTTACCCTTATGTTGCTGTTTGGGGCCCTGTTTTGGGTTGGAGGTATTTGAATTCTCCTTGTTATCTTTCTTTGGCTGCTTTCCCTCATCCTTCTTCTGAGTTGCCCCAGAATCCTTGTGAGTAGCCCTGTTGGCAACGCACAAGTCAGCAGCCTTAGCTAACTTCTTTGGATCTATCTCCTTAGAATCAGCCAAGTGCTGTCTAAGCTCAGGAGATCAGGCATCATAAACAGTATGCAGTGATAAAATTGCGGCAAAAATGTCGCCTATACAAAATATCGTGGCAAAAATGCTGTAGTTTGACCCGGTAAGGGTGAACCCTGTTATACCATTTAAGGGGAGCGGGGGTTGCGGGGGTGTACTGCAATCCTTTACATGGATTGCAGCAGCAAATCCACTGTATTTTTGCCGTGATATTTTGTAACCACAGCAATTTATGCCATGATGGAATGGAACGGAATGATGACACATGGAACCTCACAAATTGACGCCAACACAACAAGATTTCTCATACCTTCATAAGTGTTTACACTGTAACCCTTAACCCAACCATCTAAGTTTTTCAAACATTCACATACCCAGGTAGCCCAAGGGGTACCATCATGCTTTTTGAGGGTCCTAAACCTCTTAAGGTACTGGGAAGAGGTCTTCCCAAATCTAGCAATTAAAGCTAGCTTCACACACTCATAATGCATCCTATCCACCTCCCCCCAATCAACTCCATCACAACATCAGATGCAACAGTGGGTAGCCTAGAGAAGAGCCAGGGAAGCAACTGATTCCCTGTAATGTCTTGAATCCCATGGTTATACTCAAACATTGCCAACCAATCCAAAATATCAAGCTTAGCCTCATAGATACCCACAATTTCTTGAGGCAAATGGGGTCTCTTAGGACTGGAAGACCTAAAATACTCTGGGTGAGAAGCATTTTCAATAGACACATTTTTCATTTCTAAGGCATGGTTCATCTCCATTTCTCTGAGCTTAAGTGCTTGATGCTTTTTTTCAGTTTGAGCATGTAAACGTTTAAATTCCAATTCAAGCCTCATCTTTTCTAGAGCAATGAATTCAGGACTGAGTGTAGGACCTGTAGGGGTTCCAGTGGGCAAAGGTTGAGGTTGCTGAGCAGGCAGAGGAGCAGTGAGTCCTACATTGTGGGACACACCTGCCTCATCTAACTCATCAATAATAGACACATTATCATCCTCAACATTTTCCACATTTGCTGAGGGGTTAAGTATTTCAGACCCACCCTCCAGACTTTGTTTCGTTAACAACCGTTCAATCAATTCAGACTTTTTGCCTTTTAAAGAGAGATTCCTTTCTCTACACATATTTTTCAGATAATCCACAGTGCAACTAAGGACTGTAGCTTTCCATATCAGACATGATTAATGTTACTTTTTAGTGATGTTTAGCCTTGTGGTTAGTTGATCCAACGTATTAGCAGCACTCTAAGTGTAATCACTATACTTGATCCTCACCGCTGTACACAAGTATTAGGCAAAATCATATGCAGTACCCTTTGGGAACAGCACACACAATTAAGACTACAAGTGACAGTACAAATTCACCTTTGGTACAGGACTGTACTTCACAGTAAAGTGGTAGCGATGGCTAAGCAGCCAGACTTATCTCAAAGTAAAGTGAGCAGTATCAATAGTTACACAAGGGACAGCAATTACTATGGTTCAAATAAACACTGACTCAATGTTTCTGAGTAAAAGAATATACATTTATTTACACATCAGTTATAAAACATTTCACTATTATCAAGCAGTTTAAAAATCACAATCTTAATACACTACACCACGCCCAATAGATTCTGGACAAGTTAAGGTCAAAATGAAGTGTGAGCAAAATGGCACTGCAGTAATTTAAAAGGGAGGGAAAGACGAAGTTAGAGAAATTTGAGCAGCACCAACAAGTAAGTAAGCAGGGCAATCTAGAAAAGGCAACTACAGTGAGGAAATCAAATTAAGAGGCCTGGGCCAAAGTCAATGGACCGAAGTCTTTGCAGAGGATCACATAGTTCACAGTAGTTCATGGTTAAATCTTTGCCAAGAGTTCAGAACGAAGTTGGTTGGTAGAGAAGGACAAGCACTCGGACTGGCAAAAGATTTTAAGCACTTTTATTGTGGTTGGGCGGAACGAACGACCGGATTTGAACAGTACCTTAAATAGAGAAGATGGCTATAGCTGAGGCGGACGTTCCTGGCAGATCATGCAGGCTCATGGTTCCTGAAGCGACTGTCGGACTAACACGAAGTAGGAGGACTGGAGGGTCCTGCACTGCCCAGGGAAGAAAGCAGCAGCAGAGCAAAGCAACAAATAAAAGGTGTGCTCCTTAAAACCCAAGCAGGGTCCGGTCCTCCTGCCTATCCGCTTCACTGTAGCTGTGCACAGCAAATTCGACCAGAGGAGGGAGGCCTGGCTTGCAGTTTGGTGAACTGGTTGTTCCCACCAGCTCAAGGGGAGAAGATTCCATGCTGATCTTCTCTGTCGTCGAAGTTTGGAGATTCGTATCTGCTGCAGGGCTTCACCGCGAGGTTCAGTCATTGTAGAGGTCCTCTTCTGTCAGCTTCTCTTTGGTTCTCTCGATCCAGTGGCGACTCTGCCTTCTCAGTCCCAGAGACCTGCTTTTATGCAGTTTTCCCCCATTCACACAGCAGGGTAGTTGTCCCGGCGGGACAGTCACCACAGCCAATCACACGGAGTGCGACATGGGTCTCCAAGGAGACCCTGTGCAGGGAGTCTCAAACCCCTCCCTCACATCCTGTCCCCCTCAGACATTCAGGCGCCTAAGGAGGGCTTCTGTGCAGAAGTCCGCCAAAGGACGGCGAACAACGGAACCAAACCTGGTTTGGCGCGCAGAGTAAAACACAATAAAGACTTTTCCAAAAAGAAATGGCGAATAAACCCTGCCGGAACCAAATAAAAGTAAATATGGTCCAGCGGTTTTGAGTTCCAGGCTACTAAGATAGCCTAAAACAATACCAAGGCTATTTAAAATAACCCCAGTAGGAAGAATGTGGTAGATACCACTGCCACCAGCCTAATCTTAATGAAAAGGGAACAAACTAATGTTCCATGAGAAACAGACAAAAAGGGATAACTATTAACTCTTTCCAGAACTCTATGTAAGATAGTTTTTACTGGGTCTGTGGGTTTAAAAAGACTAATACAGTCAATGGCAACTTTATATGTTCTGGGAGACAGTAGTCAGTCCCAGAAAATGAGTTTAAAGTGGGAAGTCTAAAAAAAGACAACCCTGTGTCACTGCACTGAAGGTGCTGTGTAACACACAGTAAAAAGATGTTGCCTATGGAGTAAATGAGGCTCCACAGTCTATGAACATAAAAATGTTAAACACAAACACACAGCAAAACACATGTAAGAGTGGGAAAAAAGGTTCACACACTAACCAGGTGAAAAAAAATGAATCCTAGAAATCCAGCAAAGCTGCTGAGGGACTCAGTAGGTAAGGGAAATTAGCCATTCTGTAGAATTCTCCCTAACACCTTTCCCTTCTCACTCTCTGCACTTGTACAATCCAAATGTTCACAAGGCCTATTAGGACCGCTTCTAAGTTTTGCTCATCTCTGTTATCATATTCCATTGTCCCGCTGCCTCCTTGTTCCCTTCCCTTTGCCCTTTGGGCACTTTGAAACAACATTTCTTGATGTACAAGCACCTTACAAATTACCAATAAAATAAATAAATAAAATGACTGCCTCTGTAATAAAAGCCACTATAAGATGGCCCCCTGTGAAGAACACACTGAGACAACCAAGATGGCAGTCGCTGAGAATGCTGTCAGCAACGTCCTGTTAACGCTCTATGCACACACCATAGGCCCAGGGCGATACAAACCACACCCTGGGCACATGCCAGTGTTTAGCATTCTTTCTACTCATCAGAACACTGACTGAACGCCCCCTGCATGTCACAGATTGCTGGTTCCTCCCACGGCCGACGCCTGCTTCCTGCACCACGGGCTCCAGTTCAGTGGATCTGCACCTACAAGGGAAGCAACACAAAGAAGCATAATCAGACTCAATATAAGTCATCCGACAAAGCGTACGTGAGCCAGCATTCTTGCAAGACATTATGAACACTTACCTGTTAAGAATCTTGCGCTGAAAACTGGGAGTCAAGCCAGCATTTTTCTGTGCATCTTTGCACCTACAAAGGAATGGGAAACCAAAGACATTACAAAAGCATACTGACAAAGTGCATTCATATGCGTGCTGCACCACAGACAACCTAGGCTTTCTGAGACATAAAAGCCAGAGAATCACGCTTCCATGCGTCCAGCAACACCCAAAGACCTAGAGACAATCCAGAACATTGCATTATACTTCGCAAGAAAGAATTGAAGGTGAAGAACCTCCCTGGTCGCAGCTAGACTGGACCAGGACCAGTGACGCAACTAGTTCAGTATCTGATAATCACCTGCATTACATGGTGAGTTCAATCCCCATAGGGTTGCCCTGAGACTGGGAGGGGAAAGTCAGGAACCAGTATTAATAGCTTCCCATTTTCTTCAGGGGAACAAGCTGACGAACAAGCTACCCAGGTGCAGTCCTCTTCACCAGTAACTGCACCTCCTCTCCACCTAAGCCCATTAGATCGCCTTTCAGTAGCACCTTACGTACTTGGGTAGGCAGGTGGAGTAGGACACTCGACGAAGAGACCAACAGGCCGATTCATGGAATTAATGTGCGCCGAAAAAACGGTGCACGCGTGCGAAAACGTGCGATTCGCAGAGAAATAGCAAAAATCGCAGTGCAAGTGCGATTATCGCACAGAAAACATTGCACATCAATTCATGGAAGTCCGTGCACGCGCGAAATGTGGGATGTGCGCTGAAAAAGTGCGCGGCGCACGCTGGCGCACGCTGGCGCACAGGTCATCGAACGCTGTGCGATAAGGCCACAGCGAATTCGCACATAGCGCGGCGCACATAACAAAAGTAGGCGTAACACGGGGGGCACAGGCCCATACATGTCCGCCACACGAAAGCAGGCGGTAGCGTCCCTGCGCAGGAAAAAAATGTGCGCCAAAGTCCTACACGCGCGAGAAGCCCCACACGTGATCGGGCCTGGGGGAGCGTGTGCATGTATTTCAGGGGGTGCGCGTGAAGTTCCACACGCGATTGGCCTGGGTGCGTGTATTTCAGGGGTGCGCGAGAAGTTACTCACACGCGATTGGCCTGGGCGCGTGTATTTCAGGGGCTCGCGGGTGTTTTCACACGCGATCGGGCCTGGGGGAGCGGGGTACGTGTATTCCAGGGGCTCGCGGGTGTTTTTACACGCGATCGGGCCTGGGGAGCGGGGTACGTGTATTTCAGGGGCTCGCGGGTGTTTTCACACGCGATCGGGCCTGGGGGAGCGTGTGCGTGTATTTCAGAGGTGCGCGAGAAGTTCCACATGCGATTGGGCTGCGTGCGGGCATTTCAGGGGTGCGCGAGAAGTTTTACACGCGATCTGGCCTGGGGGAGCGTGTGCGTGTATTTCAGGGGTGTGCGTGAAGTTCCACACGCGATTGGCCTGGGGGAGCGGGGTATGTGTATTTCAGGGGCTCGCGGGTGTTTTCACACGTGATCGGGCCTGGGGGAGCGGGGTACGTGTATTACAGGGGCTCGCGGGTGTTTTCACACGCGATCGGGCCTGGGGGAGCGTGTGCGTGTATTTCAGAGGTGCGCGAGAAGTTCCACATGCGATTGGGCTGCGTGCGGGCATTTCAGGGGTGCGCATGAAGTTTTACACGCGATTGGGCTGCGTGCGGGTATTTCAGAGGTGCGGGTGAAGTTTTACACGCGATCTGGCCTGGGGGAGCATGTGCGTGTATTTCAGGGGTGCGCGTGAAGTTCCACACGCGATTGGCCTGGGGGAGCGGGGTACGTGTATTTCAGGGGCTCGCGGGTGTTGTCACACGCGATCGGGCCTGGGGGAGCGGGGTACGTGTATTACAGGGGCTCGCGGGTGTTTTCACACGCGATCGGGCCTGTGTGAGCGTGTGCATGTATTTCAGAGGTGCGCGAGAAGTTCCACACGCGATTGGGCTGCATGCGGGCATTTCAGGGGTGCGTGTGAAGTTTTTCACGCGATCGGGCCTGGGGGGGAGCGGGGTACCACTCACCGTCTGCCTTGCGTGTAGAAGAACGTAGCCAACACCCGCTGCGAAGTAATAGCGTGTGAACCCCAACGGATGGAAAACAAACGCACCGCACGAAAAGCACGTACAGAGCAGTGTAAAGGCACGCGAGATCTCCAAGCCCTGCCAGGGCAACGCCTGTGCGCGAAACGTCACAGACGCGTTTACGCTGTAAGGGCCTTTGGTCCAATGAAATCGCGTACGCGTGCTGACGCGCTTACGCGCTAAGCCCCTTTCCTCGAATTTCACACTGACGTGCAGGATTTTCACGTGCCAAATCACTCCGTATCAAGCTGGCCACGCGAAAACACACGGAAGACCACGCTCCTGCCCAGAAGGCCGAATTACTGCCCCCCAGTGCCCCAAGCAGCCTCCCACGTGCCATCTGCTGCTGCCTGCCTGCCTGCCTGCTGCCACCGTGCCCTGCCATTTGTTGCCTGCACATCAGCCATCTGCAGGGGTCCAGTTGTTGTGTCCACCCCTGCTGGAACAGAAGACTCCCGACTCGGATAACATCACTCCACAGCCCAGCCCCAGGACCCAGTTGCCCACCCACTCCTGCCCCTGGGGTTGCCATGTCGGGCACATCAACATCTGGCACCAGTGGCAACCCCTGGCCAGAGGGGCAGAGGGGCACCAGCTTCACTGCCACCGAAGTTGGTGTCCTGGTGGAGCAAGTCCTGGGGCAGTATGATGCCCTCTTCGGATCGTCCCGCGCCAACAAGGAAGGACGGGAGAGGATCTGGGCCGACTGTGTGGTTGCCATCAACGCGGAGGGGGTGGCAACCCGCACCATCCGGAAGGTCAAGAAGCGCTGGGAGGACTTGAGGTCCAGGACCCTCATAAAGGCCCGGCGCCTCGTGGAGGGGGGCCGGGGCCGCATGAGTTCCATCCAGATGAGGGTCCTGGAACGCGTACACCCAGCGCTCCACGCCCAGGTCCTTGAGAGGGAGACCCGTCTGGAGTTGAGCGGTAAGTGGCCAAGCATTGCTGTGTGAGACAGGGCATGTTGCAGTGTGCTGGTTGTCTGATACTTGCCTGTATGTGTGACATAGGCCATGTACGCATGTATGTGTGCAGGGACATCATGGTAATGTATGTGCGACCAGTAATGTGTGAACCGCACGGTTGTTGCATGTGTTTAAATGCGACATGGGGAGCCCTATGCAGATTGTACACATGAGAGCATGGCAGTCTCTGTTCCTGGACATGGGTGGGGGTGAGGGATGGGTGCTAATGCCATGTACATATATGGTACCCATGTCTGTGTGCCTGACCTGCGTGTCTGTGACTTGTGAATGCCATGGATGCTTGACACATGTCTGTGACAATTTACAGATTCACTGATGCAGCCTAGTCATCCTTGCATCCACTGTGATTGGGGTGTACGGGGCCAGATGGATGTGACTGAGGTGAAGTGTGTGCATGTGATAGGCATGACCCATGATGCATGTGAGTTCCATTACATTGTTTGTTTCGAGAGTCGATTGGACATGTATGGAAATGTCCATGGCATGCACCATGACTGTCACTGTGTGAGTTTTGCCTGGACTGACACATGTGTCGTGGAGGGACATGATGGAAGTGTACTTTGACAGTGGCACTCATCTGCTATTGCTTCCTGTCTAGGGGACCATTGTACAGTACCCTGATGCTTGTGTTCTATGTCTCCCTCTACGCAGCGGCTAGTGAAGAAGAGGGCGGAGACGGCGCTGTGGAGCAAGGCGGCGGGGATGCCCCCACGGCTGCAGCGGAAGGGGTGGGTGAGCCCCCACAGGGGCCTGCTACAGCGGAAGACGGTGAGGAGCCATCCAGGTTGGTGGTTTCCACAGAGGAGGAGGAGGCCGCCACTGGGGCGCACATGGGGCCTGGTGGGGGCATCCCTGCTGGTGCAAGTGGTGCAGTCCAGGGGCAGTGGCAGCAGGCAGCACAGGTCACCGTGGAGGGGCCTGTGCATGTCGCTGTCCCTGACCCTGTGGGTGCACCACCATGCACCAGCAGGGATGCCCCGTCCCAGACAGACCCGTCCGCAGGTAGAGGGGTTTGTCCATGTCATCTGACTCCCCTCCACCTGCGGACGAGGGGACCCCTGGCCGTATGGAGAAGGTCCTGATTGGGGTCGCGATGCGCACGGCTGTGATTCGTGATGACGTGCGTGCTCCCAGGAGGAGCACGCACGTCATCACGAAGAGCTCCGTGCCGACTTGGCCCAATTGGGATCGTCCATGTTCGGGGGTTTCCTGCATGTGGCCGCCAGATTGGCTGACCTCTCCTCCTCTGTGGAGACTATACGCCAGTCGTTCTCCTTGCTGTCTTCCGGCCCAGATGCCACCAGGGCCCCCTGTGGACCTGCCCTGACCAATGCAGCCAGCTCGGTGGGGATCCCATCCCTGCCACAGTCGGGAGTTAGAGGTCCAGCAGGGGCGGACACCACAGCAACTGTACCCCAGCAGATGGAGGATGTGCCGGCATCATCAGGCAGGGCACGTGCACGACGGCGTCGGTGGATTCCATCAGCCTGGATACCGTCGTGCTGGCAGAGGCAGTGGCATCGGAGGCAGTAGCGGAGTCAACGTGGGAGGCATCATGGCTCGGGGCCATCAACATCGGAGGGGCAGGCATCGGCCGGAGGGCAGGGGGACCCAGGACGGGAAGTGTCTTCCGTGTGGCAGCGGTTGGGCCAGCATATAGGTGCGGAGCGGCGGCGGGCGGAAGAGGCGCGGTTCACAATGGTCAGGGCGGAGAACTCCATGCGGAGGGCCCTGAGGCGGGCCAAGTGCCTCGAGGCAATCCACAGGGGGTTGGAGGAGGAGACGGCGTCATCCCTGCGGACCCTCGGGGCCATGGAACAGGACCGCCTTCGGGACATCGAACAGGAGTTCGATGATGCCCTGGCCCGGAACACCACGGAGTAAGCCGCTGGACTTGCCCGCCGCCTTTGTATATAGTTATATAGTTAGTGTTAGGTTTCCTTTAATTTATTTTTTTATTTGGTTGCGATTGGACAATGCGCCACATTTTTGTATATTGTTCAGTTTTTTGTTAGTTGTCATAGTTAGGTTTCATTTGGTTGGGCTCATGGATTATCTTGTAAATAGTTCTTCAATGGATTCTTTTATTTTTTGGATTTTTTCATCGCCATGGAGCAATGGTTTTTGTTTTTCATTTACACTTGGATTACTTTTCTGACTGTGACTTTGGACAACATTAATTTTGATTGTGCTGTGTGTTTTTGATTTTTTTCATGGACATTCATCTTCTTTTGGTTGTTTTGCTTTGTGGTTTTTCTCATTTCATTTCCATTCAAGTTGATTTTCAATACATTTTTATTTTCATCCTTCAATGTGTCATATCATCTCATTGCTTTCATGCATGTCATGTTGGGTGTTTTAACATTCACTTGCAGCCATTGTGTGTGACAGACATGTGTTCATTTGCATTATTTACATTGGGTGTGTAACATGTAATTGCCTTTGATATGTGGGTGGATGTGATAGTTGGTTGGGCCTTTTGGCAGGGGAGGATGGCCATTACGGACATGATTGGGGATTGTTGGGACCCAGGTGCAGGGGGGCATGGATGGGACATGGGCGAGGGCCTGGTGGAGGGTGCCCCTGCACTGCTGGGGGGTGGGGGGTGGGGAACATGAGTTGGACATGGGTGGGGGCCTGCTGGCAGGTGCCCCACAGTGCTGGGGGGTGGGGGGGTGGGGAACATGAGTTGGACATGGGTGGGGGCCTGCTGGCAGGTGCCCCACAGTGCTGGGGGGTGGGGTGGGGTGGGAGACATGAGTTGGACATGGGTGGGGGCCTGCTGGCAGGTGCCCCACAGTGCTGGGGGGTGGGGGGGGTGGGAGACATGAGTTGGACATGGGTGGGGGCCTGCTGGCAGGTGCCCCACAGTGCTGGGGGGTGGGGTGGGGTGGGAGACATGAGTTGGACATGGGTGGGGGCCTGCTGGCAGGTGCCCCACAGTGCTGGGGGGTGGGGGGTGGGAGACATGAGTTGGACATGGGTGGGGGCCTGCTGGCAGGTGCCCCACAGTGCTGGGGGGTGGGGGGTGGGAGACATGAGTTGGACATGGGTGGGGGCCTGCTGGCAGGTGCCCCACAGTGCTGGGGGGTGGGTGGGGGTGGGAGACATGAGTTGGACATGGGTGGGGGCCTACTGGCAGGTGCCCCACAGTGCTGGGGGGTGGGGGGTGGGGAACATGAGTTGGACATGGGTGGGGGCCTGCTGGCAGGTGCCCCGCAGTGCTGGGGGGTGGGGGGTTGGGAGACATTGGTGGGGGCCTGGTGGAGGGTTCCCCTGGTGGCTGGGGGTGCAGGGGGACATGCGTTGGTGGGCAGTAGTGCAAGTTGACATGTGGGTTGGCTGGGGGGCATGGCCATGGTGGATGGGGTGCCTGCAGGACATGTGCAGGGTAGGCCCCTGTGGTATGAGCCACCTGCAGGGGCCGTGGAGGGTGTAGAGGGAACACCTGGGAGGACCCACACGTGCAATTCACGTGTGGTGCTCCCCGCACACCCCTGTAATACACGTACCCTGATGAAATCGCGTGTGGTGCTCCCCGCGCACCCCTGTAATACACGCACGCAGCCCAATCGCGTGTGAAACTTCTCGCGCACCCCTGAAATACCCGCACGCAGCCCAATCGCATGTGAAATTTCCCGCGCACCCCTGAAATACACGCACGCAGCCCAATCGCGTGTGAAACTTCCCGCGCACCCCTGAAATACACCCACGCTGCCAAATCGCATGTAAAACTTCCTGCGCACCCCTGAAATACCCGCACGCAGCCCAATCGCGTGTGAAACTTCCCGTGCACCCCTGAAATACACGCACGCAGCGCAATCGCGTGTGAAACTTCATGCGCACCCCTGAAATACACGCATGCAGCCCAATCGCGTGTGAAACTTCCCGCGCACCCTTGAAATACACACACGCAGCCCAATCGCGTGTGAAACTTCCCGCGCACCCCTGAAATACACGCACGCAGCCCAATCGCGTGTGAAACTTCCCGCGCACCCCTGAAATACACGCACGCAGCCCAATCGCGTGTGGAACTTCCCGCGCACCCCTGAAATACACGCACGCAGCCCAATCGCGTGTGGAACTTCCCGCGCACCCCTGAAATACACGCGCCTAGGGCAATCGCGTGTGAGACTTCCCGCGCACCCCTGTAATACACGCGCCCAGGGCAATCGCGTGTGAAACTTCCCGCGCCCAGGGCAATCGCGTGTGAAACTTCCCGCGCAACCCTGAAATACACGCGCCCAGGGCAATCGCGTGTGGGAGTTCCCGCGCACACCTGAAATACACGCGCCCAGGCCAATCGTGTGTGGAACTTCCCCCGCACCTCTGAAATACATGCGCCCAGGGCAATCGTGTGTGGAACTTCCCGCGCACGCCTGGAATACACGCACCCAGGCCATTCGCGTGTAGAACTTCTTGCGCACCCCTGATATACACGCACATCTCCCCCTGGCCCGATTGCGTGTGAATCTTCTCGCACACGCGTGTTCCCGACGCCCGTAATACGCGTTCCCCGCTTTTGCCAGTCCGGTAAACTGGTACAGTGTTGGCGCAGCCCTTTGCGATGGTTTTGCGATCTTGATGGCTTTTCCTTGCGCGAGGGCGTTCTTGGGGGCGTAACTGGCGCTGCTGCAGGGTCGCTGCGCCACTCTGCGCCACGTCTGCTTTTGGAGGCGGGAATCCATGAATACGCTGTGCGCGGGAATTGATTTTATCGCACGCGGCTGGCGCAGACATTCGCACGGGCACGCTGTGCGCCAGCCGCGTGCGACACTTTTGAGAGGAATTACATGAATCGGCCTGCAAGTGTCCCTGCAAGACATAAAGGTATGCATTGCAATGTCTGAAAGCACAGCACATATAGAATGCAACATAGAAGATTTCAACAACAAAAAAAATGATGATTTGCTTTTTTAGGAGCATGAAAACACACAGTTGTGTAAAGTATTAACCCAACTAGAATAAAACAATCATGACAAATGTAAATAACAATGTAAATCTCCAATCGGGCATTTATGGTCTCTGAATTAGAGAGAACTCTCCAGTTGCATCCCTGCATTTATAACACGAAAAGTAGAATCACAGGCTCCATAGTTCACAGGATAGCAAATGGCCGGGAGCGCTGCCCAAGAGCTAGTCCAGTAAACTCCCAGATCTGTTCCCAAGCACAGCCCCAGGTTCAGAAGATGCAAGACAATGCAGAAACAGCCAAAGGTGTTCCAAATTGGCATATATGTCTTGCAATTAACCATCTTTTTTTTTATTAGGGTGAGTATTGTGACCAATGAAAAGAGGCAAGCCCATCTTCCATTAGTCTATTAAAAAAGGGTTTCTTGCTGAATCACTATCAAAGACATGTTTACAATTTAAAATTGTAAGCAATATAGTGTTCCCACATGCTCTTTGCTTTTATGCAAATTGCCGGGCTTGGGTTCTATAAAGAGATCTTGTGTGAGCTGGGCAGATGGCAGACAAAAGGTGAATGGGCCCAGCCGTTTCCTGGTCCGCCACCTTCCCAATCTCTTCACATCACCCACAACAAACACACCCTCATCTCTCCTTGTTGGCTTTCAGGCAGAGTGGCATAACAAAGAGCAGTTGTAGCGCTCACTCACAGGGCCCGGCTTAACAGTTGTCAGCGCTCATGGGGGCCCTATTTCCAGTGCTTAATTTATGCTGCTGTTTGCCAGTGTCCAGCCTCAACACATATTTTATAGCCAGGGCTGAGCACTGGTACGTTTGAAGATTACATGAGCTCTGGATCTGCCTCTTAGGTGTGCAGACCTGTCTACAGCTGAATCACACCCATGCCCCCCTCCTTCCATCTGCTTCCCTTCTTGACACAGTTATGGTCTGCAGCTCTGCTCTGGGCTCCCAACAGAGATTTTGATGCCAATGATACACTGTTGGCCCCTCGACAATTTCCTCCATCATCAGTTCTCGGCAGCCTGGCAGACAATAAACAAACTTTATTGTAAATGGATTGAGCATGGGCCTCACTGCATTCAGCAGAGCCGTGAACAATGATTTAAAAGGCAAGTTATGTTTAATGGTGCCAGAAATGCCAGAAATGTACCCCCTTATACATTTTCAAAACAATTTGCTAATGTAGATTTAAGAATAAATAACACAAGGAATCTTTTACCATGTTTTTGTAGAATCCCATACATTAAAATGGTTACTGAAATGAAATTCCTCAGGTTTGCATATAGCCATTACTGGGAGATTTTTGCTTTAAGAAAACTAGTTCAAAGCCACATAAAGTGCTTTGCATTTGTATTGTTAGGATAGCTTCAACATTTTTCAATTGTCTAGCTATACTGTTGTAAATAGGAAAATACCAGCTAAGAATCTGCAACTCTTGTTTAAATGTGAATACTCAAATGGAAAATTCAATGATAAAATTTAGCAATCTGGGAGGACATGTTTCACAATATAATAATGGGGTTGGGGGGTTTCAGAGGACCCGAAAGAAGGATCACTGCAGTATCAGAGCAGGCACTACCGAGGCCCATATTGTGCCTTTATATGTGGTAGTCTGTGATCACAACATGCTATGCAGAAGGGTGCAAAGGGCCTGGATGCATTAACAGAACACTGCACAGGCCCATTCTATGTGAGGAAGCAGGCACTACCAAGGCCCATATGGTGACTATTGTATGTATCAGTCTGTGAGCACAGCATGATGTGTGGACGGCTGCAGAGGCCATGAATGCATGAAGGGAGCACTGCAGAATTACATGCTGTGGTTCTTCTAGGTGAGGGGAGCAGGTGCTATTAAGGCCCATATAATGACTAATATATGTGGTAGTGTGGGAGCACAACATGATGTGGGGAGGTTTGCAGTGCCCCTGGATGCATGAAGGGAGCACTGCAGAGGCCCATGCTGTGGCTATGTTAGGTGATGGGAGCAAGTGCTACCAAGGCCCATATTGTGACTGTTAAACATGGCAGTCTGGGAGCACAAAATAATGATGGTGGGAGGTTTTCAGAGGACATTGGTGCATGAAGGAAGCAGTGCAGAGGCCCATGAAGTGACTTTTCTGAGTGAAGGTAGAAGACGCTCACAAGGCCCATATTCTGACTATTATATATGGTAGTCTGGTAGCCGAATATATTAATTTGGATAGGTTTGCATGGCAACTGATGCATGCAGAGAGCACTGAAGGGGTTCATGCTGTAGCTACTCTATGTGAGGGAGCAGGCATTACCAAGGCTCCTATTTAGACTATTGTATGTGGAAGACTGGGCGCAAAAATGATGTGAGGAGGTTAACGGTGGACCTGTATGCATGAAGGGAGCACTGCAGAAGCCAATGCTGTGGCTATGTTACAATGGGGAAGTTTGAATTGCTAAAACCCATGCAGTGCCTATTTTACATGAAGAGTGAATGTACTGCTGAGCCACATGCTATGTATGTTACTTTAGAGGGACACCTGAACTGTGTAGGCCCATGCTATGCCTCTTCTACATAATGTGATGAATCTGATGGTATCATCACTCCTTTCCCTGTTGTGGCTTCCACCCATGTGACCAGGGGATGGCAGCTGCTACATGATACAGACCCTGGGGGTGGCTAAATGATGGAGGATCACATGGCGGGAGGTGATAAACAGTGGAGTGTTATTTTGTCATCAGATGAGATGCGATATCCCGTTTTGCCATTTACTGACACCCTCTTTAACCCCCATGCCTTAATGGCATGTTATTATAGCTCTCCTTATTCTCTTTCCAAAACTGCTGAGATTCCTTTTCTAAAATTCTGCCTCCATATTGCTTCAAACTGACTTCTCATTTCTCAATGAAAGTAGTACCACTGTGAGGAAACTGACTAAAGTAATTAAGATCAAGGCAGAGTGAGAACACAAGCAGCATTCTAGTAGTTATAAGGAACTGACAGCTGGCTGCACATTTAAATGTGAAAGCCAGCTGACAGAGAGAGAGGAGCTGGCTGGAGAGGTTGAATCCACTCAGCGCTGACCAAGTGACTACTGGGAGAGTGCAGGCATCATGGAGCTGCCCGACTCACAGAAAGGCAACGGTGAAGGTGCAGCGTGGAGGTCAGAGTGCCGCAAGACCACCAGATGAGGGAAAACATCCTCCTGGTGGGTAGCGGTATCAGGGAGACATTGCTGCAAAATTACATTCCAGGCAAGCATGGAGACAGCAAACAGAAACTGCAAGAGAGACGGTAACCACACGGTGGAGGCAGTGAACTAGAAAGAGGGAAACTGGACACCAAGGAGCCGCTGTGGACTCACCGCAGAGAAAACAGTACCTGCTATCACACACATCAGTGAGTTCAACTGAGGGAAAAGAGAACACCGGGGCATTTCGGCAATGGAGCCAAATGCAAATAAAGCTGAATGAAGTAAATGCAAGAGAAAAAAATTACCATATTACTTAAAGGAAAAGGATAGAAAGAATGTACAAGATTGTCAAGTTTATGTGTGTGTGCAAGCTGCATATGAAAAGCCCTGGCAGGAGAGTATACCAGGCATTACAAGTCACACGTTTTGTGTACAAGGGAAAGTGTTTGTCAAAAACGACCAAGAGAAAATGTTTGTCAATAATGAAAAGCTCTGGCAGGAGAGTATACCAGGCATTTCAAGTCACAGGTGTTGGCTAGGAAAGATCCAGCGTTTGTACATTTGAAAGGACCCCAGCAGGAGATTATACTGGTTGAGACTCAGTTGAGAAAATTCATAAGACTATGCTGTATGAGGACTGTAATTCAATCATATAAAGGAAGGAGAAACCTGTCGGGACAGTCACCAGGTAGTTTGTCAACAGTGTAACTGAAACCTAGCAGGACAGTGCACCAGGTAGTTTGTCAAGAGTGTAATTGAAACAAAACAATGAGAAACCTGGAAGGTGTTTTGTCTAGGTCCTAATGGTCAGCCAAGGTACTTTGCAATTTAAGTTTGTTTTGGAGCTCTCTGGATTTGTGAACTTGCGTCACACGGAACATTTGTGTTGAAATTAAGCAGTTTACTTTTGGAACATTTATGCATCTTCTAAGGACAAAGACATGTTCCCTTTTCACCTTGCAGTTGCTTTTTAGATTTCAGGGTCAGAATAGTACTTTGAATACTGGACAAAGGACAGACTTATTATTTTTGTTTTCAGTAGGTTAAATCCTCTTAGAGCAGGGACAGAGAAGACTTTTCCAAACCCATTCCTGTTTTATAAAAGTTTATGGACAAAGTCATGGATCACCTGTGTCCAAGTTTCATTCCTGACTCCTCACATATGGTGTTAGAGTGTAATCTGGCTCAGTTGATACAAACTGGGGTACCTTCAAGTTTGAAAAATCTAGCAACATAGCTTCCGATCAAGCTACATAACATTCAATTGGGTTTGAGTTCTGTAGTTGTAGGGAAGAGGTAATACAACCTGGAGACAGTGTGTTGATACTGTAAGGAAGCATTGTATCAACGGTAACACAGACACAAGTGACCACAGTTCAGGGGTGTTTATTGAACTTCCAAAAAAGGATGGAAACGCACCTATCTAATCCTAAATCTGTAGATGGGAGCAAGCTACGATCATCAAATAATAATAACTCAGTCCTAGTGGTGTCTTGTCAAAATGAAAGGACCTATTCTAATAAACCCATTGCCAATCCTTACTTCCAAATACAAACAGCGCGTGTAATACTGCTATGAAAATAAAGAAGTGTTCACAACTTGATAAGTCAGGATGTTCAGGCCGTTGGCCTCTCTTCCCCATGTTTTCAGCATGGGATAAGGCAGTTCACTCGAGCTTAGCACAGTCTCTGGCTTCTCTAGCTTAGCACGGTCTCTGGCTTCTCTATCACGAGTGTTAGGGAGAATTCTCATAAATGGCTGATTCCCCTTACCTAATGAGTCCCTCAGCAGCTTTGCTGGATTTCTAGGATTAATTTTATTCACCTGGTAAGAGTGTGAACCTTTTTCCCACTTTTACATGTGTTTTGCCATGTGTGTTTTTACCATTTTGGGTGTTCTTGGGCTCTAGAGCCTCACCTACTCCATGAGCACCAAGTTTCATGTGTGTTACACAGCACCTTCAGTGCAGTAACATAGGGTTGTCTTTTAGACTTCCCACTGACTCAATTTTTCTGGGGCTGACTACTGTCCCCCAGAAACATGTAAAGTTGCCATTAACTTTATGTAGTCTCTTTTAAACCACAGATCCAGTACACCCCATCTTACATGGAGTAGTAGAAATGGTTCATTCTTATCCCTTTTTGTCTGTGCCTCTTGGAGCCTTGTTTCACTCCCTTAACATTAAAACTTGGCTGGTGGCAGTGGTAACTACCCTAACCTTTCTACCACGATTATCTTACATAAACGTGGTATTGTTTTAGGCTATTATAGTAGCCTCGAACATAAACCCGCTTGACCAAATACATTATTTTGGCTCCGGCTGGGTTTATTTGCCATTTCTTTTTGTTAAAGTCTTTCTCGTGTTTTTCTCTGCGCGCCAAACCAGGGATGATTCCTTTGTTCGCTGTCTTTTTGTGGGCTACTGCACAGAAGCACTCCTTAAGGTGCCTGAACGTCTAGGAAGGCAGAATGTGAGGGAGAGGTCTTCAGACCCCTGCCATGGGTTCCCTTGGTAACCCAAGTTGCACTCTTGTCTGATTGGCTAAGGGGACTGGCCTTGCCAGACCAGCCACCCTGCTGTGTGATTGACAGCCAGGCTGTATGAATGGGTGAAACCTGCATAAAAAGCAGGTCTCTGGGATTGGAAAGGCAGAGTTGCCACTGGAATGAAAGAACCAGCGAGGAACTGGAAGAAGAGGACCCCTACAACGATTGAACCGCCCGGTGAAGCCCTACTGCAGGTCCAAATCTTCAGAATCCGATGACAGAGTAGATCCTCCAGGAAACTTCTTCCCTTGAGCTGGTGGGACAAACCAGTTCGCCCAAACTGCAAGCCAGGACCCTTCCTCTGGTCGAATTCGCTGTTCAGCGCTACAGTGGGCCAGATAGCCAGGTCTGCTTAGGTCTTAAGAAGCGCACCTTTTATTCGTTGTTTGGCGCTGCTGCTGGCTTCTTCCCAGGGTGGCACAGGCCCCTCCAGTCTTCCTACTTCGTGTCAGTCCAACAGTCGCTTCAGGAACCGTGAGCCTGCAGGAACCACCAGGAACGTCCGTCACAGCTACAGCTCCCTCTCCGTTTTAAGGTACTGTGCAAATCTGGTTGTCCGTTTCGTTCAACCGCAGGGAAAGTGCTTGAAATAATTTGCCAATCTGAGGGCTTGTTCTTCTCTTCTCTTTGAACTAACTTTTCTACCAACCAACCTCATCCGGAATCTGTGCCACAAACTTTACTGCAAACTACCCTGAACTGTGTGATCTTGAGCAAAAGACTTTTGACCGATTGACTTTGGCCTAAAGCCTTTTCTTGCTTATCTCCTCACTGAAGTTCCTCTTGTTCAATTGCCCTGAGTACTTACCTGATGGGTTGATTTAATTTCTAATAACTTTTACTTCCCCTCCCTTTTAAATTGCTGGAGTGCCATTTTGCTCCCACTTAATTTTGTGAGCTTAACTTGTCTGGAATTTAAGGGAAGTGGTGTGGTGCATTTATGATTGTGATTTTTAACTTGCTTAGAATAGCAAAATGTTATGCAACTGTTGAGTAAATAAATATATATTTTTTTACTTAGAAACCTTGAGTCAGTGTTTGCCTGAATCATAGTAATTGCTGTCCTTTGTGTAACTATTTGATACTGCTCACTTACTCTTGAGATACGCCTGGCTGCTCTGCTACTGCTACCACTTTAACTGTGTAGTACACGCCTGTACCAAAGGTGAAATTGTACTGTCACTTGTAGTCTTAATTGTGTGTGGTGTTCCCAAAGGGTACTGCATAGAATTCTGCCTTACATTGGTGTGCAGCGGTGAGGATACAAGTATAGTAATTACACTTAGAGTGCTGCTATTACCTTGGATCAACTAACCACAAGGCTAACATCACTAAAATCATGTGTCTGATATGGAAAACCACAGTCAGGAGACCCTCCTGAGTTACACTGCTGATTATTTAAGAAACATGTGTAAAGAAAGGAAACTCTCTGCCAAAGGCAAACAGATTGAATTATTTGAAAAGTTGTTAAAGAACCAAAGTCTAGGGAGTGGGTCTGAAATGCCTGACTCTCTAGCAAATGTGGAAAGTATTGAGGATGATGCTATGTCTGTTAATGATGAGTTGGAAGAGGTAGATGTGCTGAGTAGCAGTAGCAGTAGGAGGTGTATTGAGAGATCAATACCGAGCACACTTAGGTTCAACTGCGAGCACGGCGCATACCATATAGTAGGAGGGTGAATATGGGTGATCCTCCACCAAGCAGGGATGTACGTGCAGAGATCCTGGCCCTGGGCTCTGTCGGCACTGGACAGGCTCCGGCCAGGGTATTAGCCTTGGTGCCAGTACCTTCGTGCTGGGGCCGGAGTGCGCCTGCCGGCACGGGATTGGGTACAAAAAGGGGCGTGTGGCCACTGTGGCCCCGCAGCCCAAACCCATTCTGAGCACCTCTTCTCCAACACATGATGAACACATCACTGACCTTCCGATTGAAACCTCGTCGAGTACCAAACCACTGCACTGTACATCTGATGCATTCCACATTGACATCACCGCCACTTCCTTGCACGCCTCCTCCTGTGCCCCTGCATCTGCCTGGGACACACCTCTCCACTATCGCAAACATACTCCACTGATTCCCTATCTGCTCACCGGGAACTCAACCCAAGTATGTCCAGTATCACTCCCATGTCCTTGCAACTAAAATGAGGCCTAGTGAAGGCCAGATCTATCTCTGCACACTCTCATACAACTTTCTCTACCTGTAACCTCCTGACCACTAAACTCAACATCTCCCAGACATCCACAGTGACCATCCACCTGGTCAACAGGTGCCCCCGGCCCTACCCTCTCCTTTGAAGAAGATATCCTTCATCTTCTCTCTAATACCAAACCTACCACTAAAACCCTAATGCTGAGTGACATTAAACTTGGCTTGAACAATCTAGAGGACTCAAACACAGATTCCCTTGCCAACTCACTAATGGAGCTTGCCTTTGCTCAACGTATCCTCAAACCCACACACTCCAAAGGCAGAATACTCAATTGGCTTGCCAACATGAACTGTACTATCACATTTACAGTCAATAAGCCATGCCCTTGGACTGACCATAATATCATCTTCTTCAAGCTACCAGTCACAAAACCCCCTGACAATGCCTCCCCCTTCCCCTTACAATGACTCAAAGTACTAAAAACATCACCAAAACCCACATTCTGTTCTGCTAGATGAGTTAGTTCACATTCCCACTGGTATCTATGACCCAGCCACACTGGTCGATTGCTACAATACTACCCTCACTCACGTGATCAACACTGTGGCTCCACTTACCAAGAGGAAAGCTAAAGCAGTCCTGCACAATAACTCTTGGTTCTCATCTGAACTTAAAACCATTTGTGTTCTTGAATGACAGGCGGAAGTAAAGTCGAACCTCAACCTCACTGATGATCAGAACAAAGAACACGTCATCCTAACAGCCAGCACCTAGAGAAAAAGCAATCCTTCTGGGGGAAAAACAGCCTGTAACTCGAGAATTGAGAAAGCAAAATCCAGTACTAGAGAGCTTTTTGCCAACATGCGCAAACTTGATTCCTCAGTAGCTGCACTCTCACTGCACTCAGGAAAGCACCTGCTGCACCCAAAATGTCCTATTACTTAAAAATGAAACCAGCCACAAATGGACTACCTGTAAAAAATACTTTTTGAGAACCCTGGCACCAAACGGCAACTGCCCTCCTCGACGTTTCTCAGTTTTTGCTGAAAATCGATCACTAATTTGGAAGTCATTCAACTTATCAAAGGCCTTAAGCCCTCCTGTTGTCAAGGAGACATCTGCACAGCAACTGTCATTAAGGGCTGTGCGGAAACACTTGCATCATTCATTACGACCATCATCAACTCCTCATTTACCTCAGTTCTGTACCCTCCAACCTTAAGAATGCATGGGTCCTCCCATTACTAAAAATGCCCACCCTGGACCCCAACATCCCCATCAACTACCGTCCCATTACCATTGTTCCCTTCCTGCTAAATATCCTAGGCTGTGCTGTGTATTTCCAGATCCAAAGCAATGTGGAAACCCACAACCTCTTGAGCCTGTGCTAATTGGACTTCCGCCCTGGTCATGACACCAAATCCACCCTATTGGACTTAAAGATCCAATTGGATGAAATCAAAGATGCCAATTCAGCCCGCCTCCTGCTGCTTGACTTGTCAGCAACCTTTGACCCTGTGGATCACCAAATCCTGTTCTGACACCTGGCCTCAGCAGCACACTTCTCAACAGAGGCCATCTCTTGGATATCATCCTTCCTTTCAGAATTTAGCATGAGGGTGTTCTCAACTTGTCCAGCAGCCCTTCCAGCCCAAGTCACTTTTGGCATACCACAAGGTTTGTGCATGTCCATGACACTCTACAGCATGTTCACAAATCCTGTATTGAACTTGCTTGATGACAAAGGAATTACCTACATTGACTATGCAGACGACACAGAGCTCCTGCTACCCCTCACAGGAAACTATGCCACAGACTCAACCAGCCTACCAGTTATCGTGCGTATCTTGCCCATTTTACCGTGTACGCTTTGATTTATTCATTAAAAAAACATACTTTCCACCACTAGATGGTAATCTAGCATTTCCTTTGTCAGCAGCATAGCCTTCTTATGCATGATGGTGAATTTCCAACTGAAAGACCAAATCTGTGCCAGCTAAGCGAGCAACACAATAAAGCACGCACCCTTTTAAAATGTGTTCATACCCATAACGTATGTGTTGGATAGGTTTTACTCTCTTGCAGAGGAGAAAAACAATTTTTACTCTCTTGAAATTGCATTTACGCTCTAATTTGAAAAATCATGCGTAAAATACTCCCACCTCAAAATCTTATCTGGAGCACTGAACTCAACCAATCTTCTTTCAATCTATCACACCATCCAGGTGTGGATGGTTTCGCAACATCTCTGTTGTAATGGCAAAAATACTGAAATCGTATTGGTTGGGTGGCACACCACTTTCAACAAGCTCAACACTGCCTACAAATCCTTCCCCATTGAGGGCATCCTCATTCTGGTCTCCAGCAATATCAAGACCTTTGTTGTTTACCTTTACCCTAATCTCTCCATCTCAAGACAGGTTAATGCAATTGCCACCTCGGCAGCCAACACTTCCAAACTAATGAATGCCTGCAAATCCTTCCTCACCTCTGGAAGCTGTGTCACCATAGCCAGTGCCCTCATAGGCTTGCGGCTGGATTACTGCAATGACTTATTTGCCGGGACCTCTTCATGCAATATAAAAAATATGCAGATTGTTGAGAATAACGCCCTCAGCGCAGCTCTCAACATCCCTAAGGGAGAGCATATCTCTGTAGCAAGAAGAGGTGCTTACTGGCTCCTGTACAGAGCTCTTGGTGGCAACACTAAAGACATACACAAGTGAATATGTTTCAAGGGTGCTTATTTTAACAGTGTGCAGGTTGGAAAAATGCCTAATCTAACTTAAATCTAAGATGGGAGCAAGCTTTGACCATCAAATGAAAAATAAGGCAGTCCTTGTGGAGTCTGGTCAAAATAAAAGGGCCTATACTACAAAACCTATTGGCAGTCCTTACAATTAATATAGAAAGAATGTGGGATAAAAGGAACAATAAAGAAAAGAAGTGTTCACAAATAATAGTCAGGATGTGCTAGCGAGGGGTCTCCCTTCCCTACCTTTTGAGCACGGGATAAGGTGGTACTTCAGAGCACAGCACACACTCGAGATTTCCCCAGCACGAGCTCACAGTTCCGCTCGTAAGTCAGGCTGTTTGATGGTTAAGTCTCTTGGCACAAAAAGTCTATTTCCTTCGAGATGACTGCTGTATTGCAGAGCAACTTGTTCCTTTCAAACGATTGTTGGGGTGATAATGGTTCACCTCCGTCCCCCTCTTCCGGGCACAGACCTCTCTCGATTCTCTCACAACAACTTAATGTTCCATTCACACGGTAGTAGGGGTGAAAATTACTCACCCCTCGGTCCCCCTGTTCTGGGCATAGGCCCCCATCGATTCTTACCTCCTTCGGTCGGGTTCACATTGGCTCGCGTTTGCTTGGTTCCCAACGTTGGGGTGCAGACCTCTATCAGTTGTCAGCCTCCCTCGGTCGGGTTCACATTAGCTCTCCTTCACTAGGTCCCCTTCTTTTGGCGCAAACCTCTCTCGGTTATCAGCCTCCCTCGGTTGGGTTCACATTGGCTCTTCTTTACTGGGTCCTCCGCTTCCAGGTGCAGGCCCATCTTATTTCTCAGTCTCCCTCGGTCAGGTTCACTATGGCTCTTGTTCACTTGTTTCCTACTGTTATATTCTCCAGGCTTTGGGTGATGACTTTTCATCTATGGATCCCCCCTTGCTGCTGGACCCCTTCTTGACTGTTCGTCTCCCTCTTTCGGGTTCACTATGGGGTTTCGTGGCAACACGTGCTCCTGTTGTATTCACAGGCCTTAATGTCTTTTTAAACAATCACTCAGTGGATACTGCTCCACCTACCTCATCCTGGTTCACTACGGTCAATCACACCGAGTTCCTTCTTCCTTCACTCTACTTTGTTGGTCTAAGACTTTTGACCACTTTGACCCGTTTGGTTAAAGCCCTCCTAAGGCTTTCTGGTATCAGTAGTTCCAAAAATGCAGGATTCACGAGAGTCTTTCTAGTGAGCACCCATGTGATGTTGGACCCCTCTTGCAGCTGGCTTTCCCTTAATGTTAAAAGTTCTTTGAATTTCCTTTCTTTAGCCACTTTGCAACTTTCATTCAACACAGTTTGGTTTCTTATTGGCTCGCCCCTCTACTCACCAACTGTGATGAACTGCTTGGCTTCTTTGGCATCCAGAGTCAAGGATCGTACCATGGCAGCAAGTGTCTCACTCTGTCCTGCGTGTCTGCATAGGCAGGTCCGTGCACTGTTGATATCTGCCGCTACACACATTAGCTATTGTTTGCGGTCTTACAGTTCTTTGCAGGGAGGTTACACAGGTCTGGATTGGAAAGGGCAAGTATGCTTCTCTCCTTGTCATCCCGTTGGTGCTCGCCGCTGTTCTCCTCCTCTTGAATTTCCATGCTCGATTAGAAGTCTCGTGGTGCGGTCTGCCTTGGACTGTGCTCTCATGCTCCACCTTTTATCCCTGTGGGGAAGGGAAAGGGGCATCAGGCGTGCGTGGTTCTGGTCAATTGCCTGACTTTGCCTGACCCTTGTGTTGGGATATGTTAGGCAAACGGCTCTGGTGTGAGTCGCTGTCTTTCGTAGTGTGTGAAAGAGCTTGTGTCAGAAAAAGGGGGGGGGCAGTGTTTTGGAACATGGGGAAAAGGTGATGAAAGAAGGAGAGTAATGTGTCTCACCCATCAGTGTGCCACTCCCTGAGGACCCCCCATCTATGTGATCCGCCTTCACTGGTGCACCCCCAGAAATGGTATCCAATAGTGATGGCCGTTTCATGGCCACCTCGATGACAGATCACGGTACTAGATAGGAAGAGACCTTCATGTTTCTCACAATCCCCATCCGGGAGCGTGTAATCTTTGAATCCATACCCATTACACACAAATGTTTCGCAAAGACAGGGCCAAGATACCTCTCACACAAATTCTACAAATCTAAATCCACCAGACCCACCCGCTCCACTTGTTCTTATAAATTGACCATCCCAGGATTCAAAAGAATCCGATCTGGTGGGGCCAGCATCCCAGTAACTGCCTCCAAGAACTGGAATGCCATTCCTCCTCATCTGAGATCTGAACAATCTTATTGGACATTCAGAAAACATCTCAAGACCTTACGCTTCTCCGCCAAACTGCTATTTCGTCTAAGCAATTTGCCTATACAATTCCCCAAACATGCTCCTAACTGCTAGTCTAAGATCCTATTGTTTATCTTAATTCCTAATATGTATGTATCAGAAATATGAGTCTAATAACCACTAGCTACCCACCTCTAACACACCCAAAGGGGGCTACTTATCAGAAAATACCCTCACAGTGTGGATTTCATGAGAATATATATCTATCACCACGATCAAGGTAGTCCGTTTAACATATTTTAATCATTATTTCTCAACACTTAACAGTAAAAGAAAGGATAAAAAACCAATAACAGCGTTCATCATTTGAAAACAACAATGGACAGAGAGAGAAAATACCATTTCGTATTTTAGTTGTTGTTAACACCAATGTATTTCCAATTTATAAACATTCATTGGTTTGTGTGATGTTAGTAATAGTGTGACTTAATCACATTACAATTATACGTCAACATGGTATAATAGCGTCTACAATCTAATGTGTTTCTGGGGCAGGGGACAACACTGTTGTGGTCTAAAGCTCATCAGTGGTGGCCCGAGACCCGTCTTCAGGACGCAGTAGGTTAAGGTACAGGTTACGCTGGCAGCATGGCGCCTATGTGTCAGTATGGTAACCTAAAGGATGGATAAAAATTTAAGCAAATATAAGATTTCCTCAGATTAAATAAAAACCTTGTATTAGTGGCATCGTAGTGATATGGCAAATAAGTAGTCAACTTGCTAACCTTACAGTGATTTCTTATGGTGTGATGGGCGAGACGATTGCATTCGTCAATCTTTTTCTGGCGGCTAGAAAGTCCGTCCAAAGAGTACATACAGGCTGTGAATCAATACACAGTGTTTTTTAATACGAGTGTGACATTAAAGAAAATAGCCGTCGTGATTAAATCTACAAGACCATATATTTACCATTTAATATGGATCTCAATCATGTTTTTGGCTTCCCATTCTGGAAAGGGGGCCTTGCACATGGACAGTGTATTGGCCTTGAAAAAGGTGGTGCAGTTATATGAACACTACGTTTCCCACAACGCTCCTCAGGGTCTGTGAAAATTAAAAGCACATGTAAGTTCCAACTTGCTTTTTTGTTGACTGTGGGCATGCAGAGAATAGCAACCAAATAAAACACCACTTACTTAGCGGTAAATGTCCCTGATGTTATCTAAACTTTGGTATCTTATTCAAGTGGTTAGATTATCAACTCGCATGTCGCACACAGTAGGGGATGAATTCCTGCATGGGTGCAAGAAAAACAGGAAAAAACGGTAAACCCTCTGCTCATTTAGGGCTAGCTTGTTTAGTATTGTTTCCCAGATACCTTACTTTTCATGCCGATGTTCGCGGTAGAAGACGGAGCCACTGTGGAACGCGGCTGTCGTCACGCGATGCCTGTAGATGAAAAAAGGCTCACTTTGACATCAAGGAAAGGCTGCTGACAATGTAGGACGCGGCTTTTGTCACGTGATGTCAGAGTGTACGAGGAGCTCGCATTGACATCAAGGAAGGACTACCAACAAAGATATGTCCACAACCTTCAGTTAAAAAATCGAGGAAGGACTATTCACGTTTGTGAGAGGAGAGGCCATTTTGAAATGGAAAAATGTGCTATATTACAAGCACTAAAGGCCATTCAGTAACTATGGGCAGGCAAAGAAATAACATCTCTCAAAGATATTATTACAAACACCAAACTTTATTATTTCACGTGCTGAACCGTCATTTTATGGAATTAAAATGACAGCTAGTCTTAGCTTTAAACGGCTAGCTAGACACAAGACACACCTGTTGTTAAAGGCAGTAACCAAAGGTACACAATGTTGGTCAATTGGTGTCATAGTTATCAGTTTAATTAGGGTGGGTCGTAAATAAATGATCATACAATGTGGTTTTCTGTGGCTATTGTAACTGCCCGCTGGGACTATGTGCTCTATTGAGGAAGTTTGGATCTACTATGCCCCTAGTCAGTGTATAGGCTGTTAGTGGATAAACAGATTCCATTCAATGGCGATGTTTAGGCCGAATTGGACTGTTTTCAAGTTATAAATCCATTTTGTTCCAGTTTTTTGAGGGACAGATCCCTATTACCACCTCGTGGCTGAGCTTTTGTTGTTTGAATCACGAACCAGAACATCTCTTCACAAGTGTGTTTGGCCTCTATATAGTGGGCCACGAGTGGTTTGTCAGGGGTGCCATTTCGAATGGCTGAACAATGTTCTCCAATACACACTTTGACAGGCCTAATAGTCTTGCCTACATAAATTAACCCACACGGGCATTTTATCCCGTAGATCACCCATTTTGTCAAGCAATTTGAAAAAGATTGATATTTCCACATCCGGCCATTAAGGTCAATTTGTTTCAAATTTTTGGTCAGATGACACACTGAGCATTGTCCACATGCGTAGTGTCCGCTGACTGGTGGTAGTCCCCATAATGTGGGCTGAGTAAGTGACTCATTGTTATTCATCGGGTAGGTGTGTACCAATTTGTCTCGGAGACTTGGCATACGTTTGAAGGCAAATCTCAGACGTTTCGGTTGGAAATCTTCAGTTTGGACAATTTTCCAGTTTTTTAATATTACCCTCCTGAGATCATTACTTAGGGGGGAAAAAGATGAGACACATGTGATTCTTTCATCCTGTGGTTTTTCAAGTTTTTGCAGGATGACCTCACAATTTGCATTGCGTGCTCTTTTCATGGATCTTTTAATGATTTTCCTAGGGTATTGTCTGTGTCATAACTTTTCACTGAGTTCCTGACTATTAGTCTTGAAGTCAGTGATTTCGCTACAGTTCCGTCGGATTCTTAGAAATTGTCCATGGGGCAGATTTTCCCATAGGCTGGACGGATGGAAACTACTGTAGACTAGTAACGTGTTTTTATCTGTTGGATTTTTGAATAATGTGGTGCCCAGGTGATCATCTTTTTTGAAGATTTTCAAATCGAGAAAGGCTATGCTTTCACTACTATGAGACACAGTGAATTTGATAGTTGGAGTTTGGCTGTTGAGCCACACAAGAAAAAGATTCAGCTGAACGTGGCTTCCATGCCAGAGCATGAAAACGTCATCAATATAACGGTGCCATAAGCTGATGTGCTCATGGAAAGAATTGGTCACCGTATAGATAAAATTGGTTTCATAATGATCCATATACAAATTTGCCAGGTCCGGCGCAAATGTGGCCCCCATTGATGTGCCTTGTCTTTGTTGGTAAAAGGTTTGATTGCATAAAAAAAGGTTTTTTGTTAAAGCCAGCCTAACACATTCAATGATGAAATTGGAGGGCACTGTAAGGTCGGTCCTTTTTTCGAGATATTCATATAGTACTTCTATGCAATGGTCTTGAGGGATGTTGGTATATAATGATTCAACATCAAGGGTAACCAGTATGTCATTGGCCCCTAGGTGTAGACTGGCAATAGTGTGGATCATGGCTGTCGTGTCTTGTATGTATGATTTCATCTTAGCCACAAATGGTCTCAGAAAGGAATCTGCATAGATGAAAAGGGGCTCTAACAATGAGCCTATTGCTGACACAATTGGGCGGCTGGGGGGAAGGGTTGCATTCTTATGCATTTTAGGTAATAGATAGAAAGCCGGGGTAGTAGGATTAGGTCTAGTCAAGAACATAAATTCATCTTTGCAGATCCATTTCTGGTCATGTGCATAATTCATAAGGCTCATGATTTCTTCCGCCAATCCAGCAGTTGGATTGCCTGCCAATCTATGTTAACACAGTTGATTTCCCAATTGTTTGTCAATTTCAGTGTTATAGGCCTTCACATCCCACAGCACGATACCCCCTCCTTTGTCGGCAGGTTTTACTACAAATGAGGTGTTGTTTTCAAGATCTTTGAGTGATTTACGTTCTGCCTCGGTAAGGTTATCCTTTTGTTGATTTTTCTTCTTAAAAAGATAGTCCAATTCTTTTATTACTTTATTTTCGAAAGTCAGGATCTCAGGAGAAATCATGACTGATGTGGGTGTGAATGAAGAGGGAGATTTTAGTCCTGATATATTCTCATCTGTGATAGGCCTCTCCTTTGGATTGCGGAAAAAGTACTTGAGCCTTATCAACCTGAAAAAATTCCTCATTTCTGTCTCTTTAGTAATTTTATCTGCAATTTTTGTGGCAGTAAGGCAGTGGGAACTAAGGTTAAAGACTGGTATTACCAATTGGTCTGTGGCGGTTGCCACTGTCTGGTTGGCATTGTGCGGTTGCCCCATTTGTTCTTCCCTCGTTTCCCCTGTCCCTGAAAAAACTGGGGCTGGGCACCTCTTTGTGACTGGCCTCCTCGACTGGTTGAGGGTTGTGCTGTTGAAGAGTCCGAATCACTGCTGTTGGATGAGTTGGAAAAGGTAACAAATTTGTTCCCCTGCTTTCTATTATAGGGGGGGCCCTGGGCCCTCCCTCCCGCTTGGTTAGCATTCTGTTGTTGGAAAAAGCTCGGATTCAGGTTGGGGTAAGTGGATTCTTCCTTGTAGTTAAATATATCTTTTTTTAACTTCCAGATCTTTTTTTCCAAAGTGAAAGTTTTAAATTTTTTGATTTCATCCTCTATTTTTTCAAGCAGTGCTTTTGTTTCTGGGATCGTAGATTCTTCATTGATTTTTTTCTCTAAGGCTAGTAGTTCATTTTGTTTTTTAGATTCTTCCTCAGCTGTCTCAATGACTAGTATGGCCCAGTCTCTAGAGCATTTATTTGCTACCCCACTGAAAGTCCCCATGAACTTCGGATTGTCTAAAAAACACGGGGGATATTTTTGACTTGGAGACCCTCTGGAATCACTCCGGCCCTGAGGTATTCAACCATCAATTGGCCGTGTGATTCTGTACGTATCAACTTTTTCTTTTTTTGGGTCAATAAGTCGAGGTCATTAGTATTTTTTGGTGCTGTTACTGTTATTATAGGTGCCGGAGATGGACCTAAAATTGAAGGTAACTCCAGCCATTTTTTGTATAAATCATCAGAGAATGATATGTAGTTTACATTCTCCATAGTTTGATTTATGCTCCACCGAACAAAAGGGTCGTCCTAGAAGATAAAGAAGAGTTGTGAGCAAAGAGGTTTCCTCAGTTTTTTGTCAAGGGAGCTGTGGTATATGAGGAAGGATCCATCAGAAATATGAGTCACAACTCTTCTTTATCTAATATGTATGTAACCTTGTGTACACATGTAACCACTGCATTGATGCATCCAGGTTGATTGCACTTAACAAAAGCAAATAAATACATAAATCTCAATTCGACAGTTATCCCATGCCTAGGAGAGATGATATAACAGACTGATGGGTACCGTCCATGATTCATCTGACAATACGATACTGGCAAGTACCCATTAATACAGAGGAAAAGGAGTAAACAGCATTCCCCACCCCATTGGACTATTTCAGTTCAAAGTATTACCTCTTGAAATACACAGGGCCCTGGCCACTTTCCATGGATTCATGAATCAAGTTCTTCGCCCTGACTGCTCCTTCTGTGGGTCTTACATTGATGATATAATCATACACAGTCGGACCTGGGAAGAACAAATGCATAATCTATATTTGGTCACCAGAGCCCTAAGAAAAGCTGGGATCAAAGCAAACCCGAAGAAGTGTCACTTACCCAATCAGCTGTCAAGTAACGTGGTTTTATTGTGGGTAATGGATTAGTTCAACCCCAAAGCAATAAGGTGAAAGCTGTCCAAGATACTCTGGTGCCCAAGACTAAGAAAGATTTAAGAGCTTTTCTGGGTCTTGTGGGATATTACAGATGATTCATCCCCAGATATTCTTCCATGACATCCTGCCTCACTGATAAGTTTAAGAATATAGAACTGCAAAAGATAAAATAGAGAGATGAAGATCAGACATGCATTGATAAACTAAAGAATAACCAAACAGTCTATTTTGCTTCACATGTGGGGTTAGAGGCTGTCCTTTCACAAGGCCATGATGGCATAGAGCATCTGATTCTTTACATCAGCAGGAAATTATACCCCTGGGAGAAAAACTATGCCACCAGTGAGTTGGAAGCCTTAGCAGTAAAATGGGCAGTCTCCTACATTACGTATTCCCTCACTAGCAGGAAATTTATACTTATCATTCTCCATTAACATGGATGAGCCTTCATAAGGACACTAATGCAGGGGTCATACGCTGCTTCTTGGATATGCAGCCCTATTGCTTTACAATGAACATCGAAAGAGAATAGAGAAATGTAGACTTCCTCTCCCATTTCCAAATAGGGCTTGGGAGAACCAGCAGCATTAGGACAAGGGTATAAGATGAATCTGAAGGCATCATCACTCCTTTCTCTCCTTTCCCAGTCATGGCTTCCCCACATGTGAACAGGAGATGGCAACCATTACCTGATCCTGACCCTGGAGGCGACTATATAAAGGAGGATCACAAGGGGAGAGAGAACCCACAGGGGAGTGTTATAATATCATCAGATGAGATGCAGTAGCCCCCTTTTCCATTTCAGGATAGCTTGTCTATCCCTCATGCTTTAATGGCATGTTATTATAGCTCTCCTTATCCTCTTTCCAAAACTGATGACAATCCTTTCTCAAATTCTGCCTCCAAGTTGCTACAAACTGGCTTCCCCTTTCCCAATTAAAGAGTTACTGCCACAAGAAGCTGACTAGAGTAATGAAGATCAAGCCAGACCAAGAACGCAAGTAGCAATCTAGTTATGAGCACCTGTCAGCTGGCGGGCATTTTAATGTGTAAGCTAGCTGACAGAGAGAGAGAGAGAGAGAGAGAGAGAGAGAGAGAAAGAGAGAGAGAGAGAGAGAGAGAGAGAGAGAGAGAAGCTGCCTGGAGAGGTAGAATCCACTCTAGACTGAGGGACTACTGGGTGAATGCAGGCAACATGGAGCCACCCGGCTCACGGAAGTAACATGGAGAATGGCGGAGCTTGGAGGGTAGAGTGTCACAAGACCGCTAGAGGAGGGAAGAGGACCTCCTGGTGGGTAGCATTGTCAGAGAGATGCATCTAAAACAGTGCAGTGCAGGGAAGCGTGGAGATGGCAAACGAAAGCCACGAGAGAGATGGGAACCACACGGTGGAGGTGGAGAACCAGAAAGAGGGAAACTGGTCACCAAAGAGCCGCTGTCGACTCACTGCAGAGAAATCTGTACCCGCTATCACACACAGTGTTTGCCAATAATGAACAAGCAAACATGTTTGTCAATAATGAAAAGCCATGGCAGGAGAGTATGCCAGGGATTTCAAGTCACAGTTGTTGTATAGGAGAGAAGCAGTGTTTTTACATTTGAAAGGAGTCCGGCAGGAAAGTATCCTGGTGAGACTCAGCTGAAAACATTCATAAAAATATGCTGTATGAGGAATAAGCCTGACAAGAATATTCAAGTGAACCATAAGGACTGTAATTAAAACAGATCAAGGAGGGAGAAAGATAGCAGGCGAGTACATCAGGTTGTTTGTAAAGAGTCTAATTGAAACCTGGCAGGAAGAGTACACCAGTTAGTTTGCCAAGAGTGTAATTGAAACCAAACCAGGAGAAACCAGGCAGGAGAGTACACCAGGTATTTTGTCAAGAACCAAATGGTCAGCCAAGCTACATTGTAACCTATGTTTTTTGGAAATTAAAGAAACCTGTATAAACTTGAGTGAAGAAGGATCCAGGGGAACGGAAACACCCACTGGATTTGTGAATTTGCCTTGCATTGAGCTCTTGTGTTGGAGTTAAGCAGTTTAGTTTTGGAACATTTAGGCATCTTCTAAGACCAAAGACATTTCCCTGTTTCACCTTGTGGTTAATTGTTAGATGTGAAGGTCAGAATAATACGGACACAGGACAATTTACTTCGGACAACCTGACAAAAGACAGAACCATTTGTGTTGTTTTAGATAGGGAAATTCTTCTTATAGCAGGGACAGAGAGGTCTTTTCCAAACCCATTTCTGTTTAATAAAGGATTATGGCCAAACATGGATCACCTGTGTCCGAGTTTCATTTCTGACTCCTCACAATAAGCAGAGCTTGAACTGCCACTGCTTATACCGCTGTGTCTGTTTTTTGGAGGTGGAGCATGGACTACAAAGGGCAATGCTCTGACTGTTGTATGTGAGGTTAGCAGGCACTTCAAAGGCCCATAATGTGAAATATACTTGTGGGGTGAGATTTGTGGCATGCTGGAGTAAGAAGACGTACAAAGGGTTGGGATTATAACAGTATCTCTGTATTTAAATAATAAGAAAAAAGGCCTACCACTCCCTGTCTCTAAAGGGGTTTCACTACCTAACTAAACAATACTCGGGTGCTAGTCATCAGGGTGGTTGTCCAATTCACAATTATATCCATCCTCTCTCCTAAACTACACTAATCTTGCCACTTAACAAAAGACATAACATAAATAACACCAGAAGAATTACTCCCTTCTCCTCGTATAATAGGATCAGTCATATAATGGATTCTTTAAAATTGCTTGTTATATGTTCAAGTTGGTTTTGATAGAAAATACAATGAATCCCTTCTCCTGGTTCAGTAAGTTCAGCCCTGGCTGCCTTCGGATATCTTCTTCTGAACAATTTGATCAGCCTTCACGCTATTACCAGGTAAGCTCTTGCTTTAGTTTTGAATTCAACAGTCATACACAAGACCAGGACAATGACTCCCTGCTCCATGTCCAGTCAACCTCTGCCGTTTGTTTGATGGTTTCCCTGTAATAGTTCTCATCAATTCTTTCACTTCTCTCCAAGCTATTTCTAGAGTTGGTTTCACCCAACATTTCTTCCGCCACTAGCCATAGATTACGGACTTGTCTTATTTTCTTCAATTACAATGTCTCATTTGAGGCTAGACTCCTGAGATGTTCTTTCCTTGTCTTGTCTTTAATGCAACTACTGAGACAAGGGAGATCACACCTGACGCAGTCTTTAAGATCAGTACTCTTGTTATAACCTTCACTTGCGGTGTCACTCTTGGTATACTTGAAGCAATTACTGTGTTGAGGGAGATTACTCCCTATGCACTCAGAACTGATGCACTCTTCGCCGGCAAGGACACTCTTCATATGTTTCCAACAATTCCTGGGACAAGGGAGATCACTCCTGATGCACTATGCACTGTCTTCTAAGCCCCTACTGGATTTTCTACTGCCCCCATTACCTTCCGTCTGCTTTGGGCAGCTTACCGGTTCTTACTGGAGTACTGGGCTGCTTCTCCGGATGACATCGTCTTTCCCTGTTTTGAACTTCCCAGGGCTAACAGGCTTAACAACTGAACCTTTGTTCATCAAGTCTTTGTTGGTTTTTATCTCACATGGCTGGGTCTTCCCCAGAGGAGGGCCATAGTCCTTTATTTGTGTTCTTGGTCTATTCTTCATGCTTCCTGTGGGCCACTTCTTCCCAGTACCATCCGTTACCCAAGGAGCAGTTGGCATAACTCCTTTGATCATCTTCTTCACGGTACTTTTGAAAGGTGAAGTATGACCAGCCTGTACATTCACTTCTGTCTTCCTGATTTTCGTGGTATTATGTCTTACAGACAGAGAGGAAGGGGATTACAATAACATACAGTAGTGTTCTCAGGCTGATTCACTGTAGATCTTATGGGTTTCAGGATCTCGAGGTCAACAGGGTTACTGAGTTCCATCACAGAATGGGAGGCCTTGTCCCCAGGAAGGGAGTATCTCCCTGTGAGGTCCCACTTTCCACCACCGCTAGGGGGAATGTTGGATAGTGGCCTCATCTCTCTAGCCTCACAGGGAAGGGCTCCCCCGGGGAGAAGTGACGTGATCCCATGAATCATCACATATTGCACTGCTGAGGCCCGTACCTAACCTGCTTTACTTGCAGGGAGATTATACTTAGGACACACATGCTGTTTTACATGAGGGAAATGTGCACTACTGTGGTCATTCCTATGTCTGTCCTTTGTGAGTGGAGTTTGAACTACTAAGGACAATGCTAAAACAATTATATGTGAAGGAAGCTTGCACTGCTGAAACCCTTGTTGCAACCATTCTATATAATTGAAGCCTGCACTGCTGAGTCGCATGCAATACCTATTTTTATGATGAAAGTGTGCACTTCTGCTTTCTGGTTCTGTGTTGAAGGAAGGTAGCTTGCACCAGTGCAGACTGTAGGGCCGTTTTCTATTTGAAGAAAGGATCCACTGCTGAGGCTAATGTTGATTTCTTCTGTGCAAGAGAAGCTTGCACTAATAAAGTTCATGCTGACCTACTATATTTGAAATAACACAAACTGGTGTGGCCCCTTCTGTACCAGATCTGTTTGAGGTAATAATGCTCTTCTACCATGGCCTACTCTGTGAGGGAAGTTCATGTGGAGCCATTCTGTGTGTTTGTGAACAACTAAAATGCTGTAGTTTGGCTTACGTTACTGTTGCACATGATGTGACTAGTTGTTTTGTCATTAAAACCTGCATTGCTGCTGCCCATAAAGTGCCTGTTTGTGTGTGAGAGAAATGTGCCCTACCAAACCCACTGAGGCCACTACAACATACCTTGAACCAATGTTAAAAACTCTCCCACGTGTGAATTGGACAGCCATGACCATCCCTGCTTCAAAGATCCATTGCCACACCCTCCACACACCCAGTCACACATTTGTCTGGCAGAATTTAGGCTGATCACACTATGTATCAAAGAAGAACACCACAGGTCAATGTGACCTGTGTGAGAGAATCATTCAAAAGATTGCACTGCTGCTGGACGAGTTCTACATGTGGGAGAAGCCAGGGTTGCTGAGGCCCATGTTATACCTCTTCTGTGAAGATTGATCTGCTCCTCCTGCAACTTTACCTGTTATTTGATAAGGAAGCTTGCATTGCTGTTGAATGTGTGAGATCTGGATTGCTGAGCCCCAGAAAAGGGCCTATTCTACACCCCGCACTTGAAGATTGACCTCCTCCACCTGCAACTTTATCTGTTATTCAATAAGGAAGCTTGCTCTGCTTCCAACACCGCACCAGTTCTACGTGCCAGGGACCCTTTCTATGCTAACCGGTTCTCTACAAAGGAGGTTGCATGTATGTTGCTCATTCTGCATCTTTTTTATTTTCCCTTCATAAGTGTCCATAACACCTATACCCACTTAGTCCATTTTTTGGGGGAAATGATACAATAAAATAAACCATTATGCCCATGTTGTCAAACTCTTTCATGAATCTATAAATCCTCAAAATCTTGTGTAAGAAGTGAGTCTTGCTGGCTCTCTTCACTCGGTCAGACGATTTACACTTCCATCTTTTGCTCAAGTTCACCATTTGTCACTGCCTTTACTATGATAAAAATGATTATCCTTTTGTTGAATACTTGCAAGTTTCAAAGCTAAAAAGTCTTCCATACCTTCCTGGCCTCTTGTGGGTGGGGCGGTATAAAGCAGCGGTGGCAAATAAAGAAAAATGTTGAGCCCTGGCACTTATTGTTTTACAAATTAAGCACTGCCATTCTAACATAACTTGGTCCCGCATTACCTAGAGTTAGGTGGGGGGACAGAGTCCGTGGCACCCATGTGTTGCTTAAATAAGAATGGTTATGAAATAAGTGACGAAGCAACTAACAGAAATAAGGTCTGCGAAAATTCACCTGACAAATCTTCAATTAAAAATAGCAAGCTTTTGGCTAATGAATACCGAAGACGATATCTGCAAGAGCACTTTGAGCAAGGAAGATCAGTAAAATTGTCTGATAGATCATCTTATGACAAAGAGGTGTAGTCCACCGATGCTTCAAGATTTATGAGGAGACACCAGTAGCATGATCCAACTAGGAATACCAACGAGTGCTCTTTAATTACTTGGAATACGTGAGGCTTCCTTCATTTATTGCAAGACAATGAGCTAACCAGTGGGAACTATTCAGTGATTTGTTTGCAAGAAACATGGATGTGAACTATACCAAATAGCGAAAGATAAAAAATAATCGAGGACGACCATTTTCGGGACTATTAATACTGGTAAAGAACATTCCAGGATTGTGTGTGTTGAAAGCTGTTATGCCGATCTCATTTGTGCAAGGCACAATTATACAACGACCGCCTGATTCACAATCAATGAGAGAGCATATCCTGGTGGTAAATGTATACTGGAATCCTGCAACAATATTGACAACAACATTTTTTACGTCAATAACAGTGCTAATAGATGCTTCCATGCTGGAATATGCCAATCTCCTTGTCATTGTGTGTGGCGATCTTAACCATTCATGAGTCGATGATGCAGGGCTGATTAAAGAACAAAATCATGAGCCAATGACTATACGTGGGAAACGCTGAAAGGATGCAATGACAATCAGGAATTGCGAAATGTTAAATGGCCAAACTAGTGGTGATATACCAGCCTGTCCCACTTGGCCTAGGAACAACTCCTTCAAAACTCTTGATTATATATGGGTCTCACGTGAGCTTATATAAAAAATAAACACATTTTCTGTTCGTAAGATGACTAATAGTGATCATGATGAGGTAACAATGAGCTGGTTATCAAAATCTGGCATATTGTTGGAGAGAGACAAATATTGCTCAACACGAGAAATAAATCTAGGCCTAAATCGCGTAAGATTAAGACCAAAACAGATCACAGAGTTAACAGATATGCTCGAAAATGACAACATGAATGGTGAGAACTCTGCTGATTATGCACCATTATTAGCTCAGCTTAAAGTGTCAAGATCTGGATTTAAAACTGACCATCTTGAACATAAACATCCTTGCCCATCTTAAGGAATTTTAAAACAGCCTCCCTACAGAAGCTTTCTTGGAAATAAGAAGAAAGCGGTTACGGCAATATAAAAATTGGCTGATTTCGTTTAAAAATCTGCACGCACAAGAACAAGCTGAAATCATGCTAAAACTCATTTGCACAAGGCAGAGCTGCAAAACGTGGACAATCATAAATGCGGGTTCATTGACACAGTAAGCCAATATGATGGTCAGAGTAACTGAAGCAGTATGGGTTAAGCATTTTGCTGAAGTATTCCAAGCCCCCGCTATTCAAAACCACAAGCTGCCTCAAAGTTCACAAGCTGTCTGGAAATTTGAGCGGGGAAAGATAGAAATCGAGGAGGTCATCGCAAAACTAAAAAAACTCCAGAGCAGCAGGTCCCGATGGGTTAACCCACTTACTGCTACAGAAAAATAAATCACAGTGGGCCACTTTCATTGAATTGCTTTTTAAAAAAATGTCCTCGACCAAACGAAATCCCTAGCTCTTGCAATCGGTGGTAGTGGTGCCAATTTTTAAGAAAGGTGCCCGTATTGATCCCTTTAACTACCTCCTGATTGCCTTGCTTGACGTAATTGGAAAAATATTTGCATCATTTGTGAAACAACGTTTAGACAAATGGGCAACGGAGGCAAACATTATTGATGAGAGGCAAACAGGCTTCACTAGAGGGGTGGGCATTGAGGGGTGGGCGTAGAGTTAAATCTTTTTATTCTCAACATGCTGAAATTAGATGCCTTGAAAAATAACAAAAAGCTTTTCCTAGCATTTATTGATATGCGACAAGCCTTTGACCGAGTAAATAGGTCAATTATGTGGCAAAAGTTGCGAAGATGAAACTGTCCAAAGGACCTATTGCAAGTCATCATACAACTTCATTCCAACACAACCATTCGAGTCAGATTAAACACCAAGGGTGATATAACTGCAAGCATCCCAACAGAACGGGGTGTCAAGCAAGGTTTCCCTCTTGTGGCATTAATCTTTAAATTATATATCGCAGATATGCTGGTCGCCCTATCCTTGGTGAATGCTTTTCTGCCACGAATAAATGGACATCAAATTCGGTGGGAAACATATGCTGACGACCTGGTTCTGGTTGACACAACACAAATAGGCTTACAACGCCTGCTAACGAAGCTTGAGTCCTATTTAGCTGGGAATGACATGGATGTTAACGGAGAGAAGACTAAGATCCTAGTTTATGGATCTAAACTGGGAGTTAAAGGAAGAAACTTCAAATGCTTTATAGCCGGGAAACAACTGGAACACACTCAACAGATTAATATCTTCGGATTATCTTCAACACCTCAATAAGAGAAAGGCAGTGGTCTGAAGAGCTGATACGAAAAATGACTAATTTAAGACTACAAGGCGCTAAACTTCACTGCAAATTCGGAAAATTCACACTTATTCCAGTATTGATGTTTTATCGCCAGAAGATGGTATCCGCAATCACTTTCGGAAGTGAAGCGGGATTCAACATCAATAACACTCTGGAATCGTCTTGAAGGGCAGTTTTGGCATAAACTATTAAGGATGCCAAAAAAACATATCAATCGCTGCAATTCTTTATGAACTGGGGCTACAATCACTTAGTTCCATAATGCTGTGGAAATCAATTTGCCTGCTAAGAAATATGAATACGACTGATTCATCCTGTGCGTACATCTTAAAAGAAACAACTGATACAATTCATCATGGTGTGCTAAAAAAAAGGCATGCAAACTAACACTGCATTTTGAGCATGTTGGTGCCAATCTTGATCTATTACGAGCAAATTCCTGTGCAGTAAAGAAAAAGGTGAAGTACAGTGATTGGATCAATACTATACAATGCAGAGCAGAGTTGAAATCCAGCCTCAACATTGGTGTAGAATATCGAGGCATTATGCATGTCCCGAACTATCTACAACAATTTCCAACAAGATATCATCAGGATCAATTCCTAAGGCTGAGACTGAATCAATTACTGACAACCGAGATGCTCCTGCTAAAACACAACCAGAGCGCTAAGAATAGTTGCAGTCGATTCTGCGAAAACAAAGTAGAATCCCTGAAGCAATTGGTTGTTAAATGTTTGGCACTTAAATCAGAAAGATCTATGGCATTGGGAAAATTTGCCCCACTGAACAATAATATGGATGACTGGTGGTTGTGCATACTGTCTGGGAATAATCAGATGCTGACATGTGCAGTCATTAATTATCGCGACAGGGTATTACATCAAGAATCCTGGCCAAAAACATGAATAGGAATTGAGGAAAGTTGTGGGCGATGATTGAGTTCTTAGCCGCCTAGTTGTTTCTCTTCGATCTCCCTTCAAATTTCCTTGAGCCTTGTCTGTCTCTTTCTTCTCTAGTGACAGGAACTGCGGTCCTTGATTTTTATTTTTTTTATTTTTTTATGAAGGAATGATTTTTGATTTTTTGATGGATAGAAGATGATAAACGTGTAATCAGGATGAGTGATGGTTTGTAAAAAGTTTGTAATAAACTAAATACATATAAAAAATGGATACAAAGGAATGCTCCTTAATCTCACGAGGCAAGCAGCCAGATAGGAGCTGAAACACTAAACTGCCACTGAAAAGGTATTAATTGCTCTGTCAGCAAGGTACATATGCAGATGAAACCAGATTAAAAAAACAAAGAGATAATAACACTGCTGGATGATGGATGCTATGAAAGGCAATCTGTAACCCGATGCAAAGCACACATTTAAAGTTTTCAGTTAAGGTGACAGCAGCCAGCAAAGGGCAGCCTGCAACATGCACACAAAGTAAAGTGCTCATTTAATGTCATGAAACAACGAAATATGCTTCTATGTAGTAGAACTGCCAAAATAGAGTAACCTGCTTGTATGCCCCTCCCAAGGCTCTTTCACACGTACACAGAACAACAAAATCACAACACTCTGAGAATGTTAGGCATACAAGGCACTGGTATGTTCTAATTTGTCCTCCAGACATGTCCAGAAAAAGATATGCAGAAAGCTAATTAGAATTATATGGATTGATATGATCAGAAGCGACATCACAGTAAATAACATTACAAGAAGTGACATCGGTCTTCAATACTCTAGGACAACACTCCTAAATACATTAAAATGTGTTTTCAAGTGTAACCCAAAAGAATAATATGCTTTGCAATATATAAATGTTCACTATTATGCAACAACTCAATAGTTTCGTAATCCAAAAGGGGTTTTCTTCATAGGAAAGATCGCAAACAAAATAATTTCTAGCAACACCCAATGTCAGCAGATCAGCACACAGTGTGAATAAATAATTTGCTCTGGATCACATATTTTGCTAAAGTTGTGAAATCTGTATTTGGGCCGAGGCTCTGATTTAAGCACTTGACTACATATGTTCCTAGTGATAGGTCACATAAGTAGTTTTTCAAAGTTTCTGCTTCAAAAAACGAAATCATTCATTTTTCTATCAGTGCCAAAAACACTCGTATAGCTATATTCATCACCCTGAATGAACAAATCGAGAAGCAACCTGAAAAGGAATCTGGACCTAAATTCAATATCATTTGGTTTTAAAAAAGGCATTCATAGTGAAAGAGAATTCAATAAGCAGTAATCTGCTTGAGCCTTTATTTTACACAGCACGCAGTGTTATACTCCCCTCCCATTTATTATCACCCGCCAATCACACCTTTTAAGGGATAACAGTCCCTACCCGGGTGCCCCTGTGCCTGGGTCATCAACCTCTAATTCGTTTATTGAAATGAGGTTGACATAAAGCTGAATATGAGGATGCTGGGGGAGCAGTGGAAAGGCACAGTGCTTCCCTGCACTTTTAATTGTGTGGCATGCTGGAGGAAGGAGTCAGACAAAGGGGTGCCAACTCAATACTTTATTTCAAACAATAAAAAAGACCTACCTCTCCCTACTACTAAGGGTTTTCCCAACCTAACTAAAGAATAACTTTGGTTCTCATTCTCAGGGTGGTTGTCCAACTCAAAATATCGGTCCTCTGTCCAAACTATCTTACTCTGGGCCAGCCACTAAACAAAAGACATTAACATAAATTTCGCCAGGAGAATGACTTCCTTCTGGTTCTATATCAGCCCGATGGACAGGTTCAAGATAGTCTTTGGGTAAGGTTTCAACAAATGTAGACAATGTAAGCAGACCAACTCCCTTCTTCTGGTCCAACAAATTCCACTTCCAAGCGATTGTCTGGTAACCTTCGGCTATAGTTCCTAAATCAACAATGATGTAGGAAACTAGGAGAATGATTCAATTCCCTTGGTTCTAGTGGTTAAGCCTCTGGTTGTCTTCTTGTAACTTTCTGTAACAGTTCTTAATGACCCTTGTACTTCTTCCCATGTTTCTGCTAGGGCTTGTTTAAATGTCACAAAAAATCCTCCTTTGTCCAATATTTAGCTTGTTTCTATGAACAAAGGAAGCTACTCCCAAAATGTCCTTGATTTCTTCTAACCTTCGAATCAGAGAGATTGTTCCCATAGTACTCTTTGGATTCAGTGTCTCTCTTGAGATTAGTATGTTGAAGGGAGATTACTCCCTATATCTTCTTTATTTTTGGCACAACAACTGACATGAGGGAGATCACTCCCCATGCTTTCTTCACACTTAGTACTTTTAACCCAAATACGGAGAGGAAGGAAATTAGTTCTGATGCCTTCTTCACTTTTGGCGTCTTTAACACTGTTACTGTGACTCTTTCCAAGCCCCTACCGGGTCTACCATAGCTCTTGTTACCTTCTGTTTGCTAGGGCCATGTCGCTGATTCATCCTGGGGTGTTGGGTCACCTTGTTTCCTTCGGCTGCTCCTTGCAGCTCTCTCTCCAGTCCCTCCTGCAGCAACGCAGGGTCTCCGGTCTCATGGTGTTGGTATTGTTGAAGGACCACACAGTCCACCTCCCCGATGTCATGCAACTGTCTGCCTTTTTCCAGCTTTTTCCCAGGTCGGGCCTCCCTCCGACTCTGGAGGATTCCTCTGACTTCTCCACGCTATCCTCTCGACCAAGTACTTCCTCCTTCTTCAGACTTCCTCGTTCCCAGGTTTGAACTGCCTGGGGCTGACAGGCTGCACACCGGCTTCTCGCTTCACAGAGTCCTTCCTTGCATTTTATGTCTTGTAGCTGCCTCCTGCCCAGCGGATTACTACCGTCTTTCCTTTGTGTCCATGGAGTACTCTTGATGCCATGCACAATAAGGGTATGGACCAATAGATGGAGGATGACCAGAGAATTTTCTTTTAGTTCACAAATGTAATTTTATTTCATTAAACAATTTATTAAACAAACATAATACATGTATATATCCCAAATTCATTTATTCCACAGCTCATACCCATTCAGACATGCATCCTTACAATCTCTCTCTCTATCAATGCATGGTATTTTCATTAATGTACCCATCTAACAAAAACAACTAACACCAAGTTCATAGACCCCTTCTTGAATACAGGTGTGCCTGTCTGTATATGATATGATAGGTTATTTATAATGTGCTTATTACCCAGAGGTTTATAAGCATGGACCCGGGGATCAAACCCATGTTGCTCTGTGTCGTCTTGCTTCTAAGGCGAGCATGTTGCCGCTGTGCTATCATCCCGAGACGATAAATGTCATAAATGATGTACAAAAATGTCGACAGATGTTTTGGTTGTCTCAGGCTTTACAGCTGTAGCCCTTATGTTGGTCCAGTAGAAAATTAACCAGAGTTTGCATGGAGTGTGTGCTGACTGACATGCAATTTGAGTGTAACTGTTACAAATCAATAAGTCTATATTGAATATAGGAATCTGCACTCTATATGAACTATATGCAAAACAAAGAATTCTATTTTGGTCAATTTTAAGCTCCTCTAGAGCTGATTTATTTGATACAAATAGATGAGTCATATGTGCGGCCCTCCTGTTAGCCAAAACGTGTTTTGACCCACTCGGGTCCTTTTCAAGGCTTGGTCTATTTAAACAATACAACCAAAAGTGATTCAGTTCTGTTGGGAAAATACTGTCGATTGAGCCACTGTTGTTTGAAACACTCCAAAGTGCTTATTATTTTCAGACAAACATGAGAGGGCCAGCTGAGTGATCGAGGGAGTCATGAAGCTGCAGCAGGAGCGGGCTGAGGAAGCGCAAAGGAAGGAAGCCGGCGCCGTGGCGACTTTGCAACATCATTTCAAGTAAGTCGGCCGCAGTGCCGGGCAGAGGCAGCGGTGCCCGCTGCTCATGAGGCGTGGCTACATGAAATAGACTAAGCCTCTATTTGGAGGCAAGGCAACAAAACAAACAGGACCACTAGTACGCGGCCACCCTATCTAGACGGGGGGGGGGTGCGTACGCCACAATAAGGAGCTCCATTAATTTTGCTTCCAACATGGTCTGCAATAACGTTGACTGATTACTAAATGCCAGAAAATAACATTTGTAGCCACCAGGTTATATAGTACAGAGGTGAAGCGTCCCACCTACAAACCTGATGACGGGGTTTTGAGCCTTGCGGTCGTCTGGCAAAGCATAATTTCACGGACGACACTCAATATTGCTAATTTTTGGTACAAATTTATGACAAATCATAAAATTTAACAGGATTGGTGTCGTGGTTAGCATAATAACATTTGCACACACACCGCAGACCAGAAGAGGAGCAATCAAACCAAAAAATAGTAAATCATAGTTTGGTTCGACTAAGGGGTAGAAACAGGAGAATGTTCCCATGTTTATCATAATGACAATGGCACACACAGAACAGGCCATTAGTGGAGCAATAAAACCACGATGGACCCCAGCATTTCAGTCAACCCAGCACCGTTGTTTAATCGCCAGACACAGCACGCACCTGTGGGGAAGCCAAGAAAGCAAAGGGAAGCAAAGGAACAGAGGAGCTGAGCCCAACCCAACCTTGCTTGCACCACAGGACGTGCCTCTTGAGGAAAAAGTTTAAAGAAAACTCAAGTGGGAGACGATATGACACAAAAGCAAGGGGCCGACGTCCGAAGATAAGTGAATAAAGAATGGTAGTCACACCATAAACATGCTTCTGTGGAAACACGGGAAAGTAAACACCAAAACGTGATGCAATCTCACAATAGTTGAGCATGTGCTATTTTACAAAATCACTGCAGCATCCACCAGTACCCTGATACGGGGCACGGCACACATTTAGCCTGAAATGGTCAAAAAAGTTTTCAAGCTGCTGGTCGGAGAGCAAAGCGTTTAGAACACTCGGCTGTGGCATCCGCACAGAGCCTGCCAACGCAGCCGCGAATCCCGCCAGGCGCTAAACTCAGCCTTTCATCAGAGCCAAGCTCAGCTTTGCGTCAGGGCCAAACTCAGCCTTTCATCTTTCTGAGGTCGATAAATAAACTTCACACACCTGTGGGCATAAACGGCACGCAGAGGCCCGAGGGCTTTTACTGCCATGTAGATGCAAAAACAAACAAAATGAAACAATTGGTTATCATGCCCATGAGACAAGGGTTTGTTTATCTACATACCAGTACCCTGATAAAGGTCACAGCGAGACATAGAACATGCCACCCAACAAAGAGGGTGGACCCGGGACAGCACTCAACAAGCCAAATTGCCACAAAAACTTGCACAAACACTACAAATCAGTGTAACCAGCCATGAGACAAGTTTATATCTACAACACAGTACCCTGATACGGGGCACAGCAAGGCGTGGAACATGCAACCCAACAACAGGGGTAGGCCATGCACAGCATGCAACAAGCCAAATTACCAACAAACAAGGCAGTTTCTCGAATTGCCAAAGTGTTGCAGCACAGGCAGCGCCAAGACACAAGCCTCCCGCATAACACAGGAAGTTTGAGGGTACAGTAAGGGACAAGACGTTACCTTGGACCTCAGGAACGAATTGTGAAACTATTCGTACAAAAACCAGCATAAGCACAAAAAAATATTGTACACCCGGGCAGAGCATACTGCCGCAGTTGTGAAGCCTGGCAGAGATGACACACAAACCAAAGCGTATCAGCATCAGCCTGAAACAAAGGCCACAAAAAAGAGAACCTGTTGAATGGGATCTCCAACTAATTAAAGCTACCCAAAACGGAGCTGGCCAAATATTTCTGTAAACGCAGAATAAACACAAAACCCTGCAACAGGGTCCAAAACAACACACAACTAAGGAAAACCTGTACTCAGGGGACCCAGTTGCAACAGCACTACTGAAATAGTGCAACAGATCCAGACCACAGGCACGGAAGGGGGCAACGATAATACAACAAAAGAGCACAGAAGCATCCAGGACATTGGGGGCTAGCGGTAAGGTGCCAGGTGAAGAAGGGGCAATGACAACAAAGCCACCACGGCAAGGTAAGTCAGATAGCACCCACACTGGGCACCAGAAGACACAGATTCTGCACACCCACCAATGGTCACAACCAGCCAGGGTCCCCAAAGACATACACATGCAGGCAGACGAACCGCGAGCCAGCCCCATAAACAGTTCAAAAAGCTGAAACAAACAGCTAGGACAGGACAGACAACCTAAACAGTCAGGTAACATAGCAAGCAGAGCGTCTTGCAGCATCAACTCGCACCAGAGGTTGGTTCCAGAGCCCAGCCCAGCCCATACCAAACACAGCTCCACCTCAAGGGCAATAATAAATACGCAGAACCAAAGTGAGAGCCAAACGATTACAACAAAACCCAGAAACTAAGGCACCAACAAACGAGAAGTGTTCCAGACCACCAGGATCCCCCGCAACATGCAGGTAGTTCTCAAGCAGATGACTAGTTTTCCCAGCGGCTTGAGGTGGCCGAGATTGGAATAGAACAGCATCAACACAGGTAACAGGACAAACAAGCACAAACCAGGGGCCAGAATAAAAACCCAGGCTTGCCGCTAAGGGCAGCCAAAGCAGAGGATAGAGGATATATTTCCAAAAATACAGTCACAGCCTCCAAAATGGTACAGCGAGTCAGATAGCACAGCAAGTAGAGCGTGCATCTTGACATCAGGGCAGAGCCTGCTGACGCAGGGTCGAACCCCGGCAGGGCCGAACTCAGCATTTCATTAGCTCCTAGGTCGATAAAATGAGCACCACACACCATGGGAAATCAGCAGTGCTCAGATGCCTGTGGCTCCGTAGCGCCATACAAGTAACAAAAAGAAAACATGCGATGCATGTGTGTCAAGAACAGAATAGAGAAGGAAAACCAAAGAGGTAGCGGAAAATACAAGAGAAAAAGATGTATTTTGTAAAGGAAAAACTATTAACATAAGGGTAGCATCACAAGTCAGGCTGACAGTACACCAAGATGCCAGAGAATAAGGTAACACAGCCTATCAGGCAGCAAAAACACACAGAGGAAAATACCAGCGAGAAACAGAAGGCAAAAATTCAAACAACCAAGGGCTGAGGCCTGAAAACTGCAAGTAACACTCAACCCAAAAACGGGTTCTACAAAAGTAATAAGCAGTGAGGAATAAACACCACACAACACAACAGGCCGACGCCCAAGGGCCGAGGCCAGAGTGCTGCAAGTAGCATGGAACCTGAAAACAGGTTCAACAAAATTAGGATGCAGTGCGGAACAAACACCACATAGCACAACAGGCCAGGGTGCCACAAATAGCACTGAACCGCAAACAGGTTCAACATAATTAATAAGCAGTGCTGAATAAAACACAGCGTGGTACAACAAGCCAACGCACGATGGCGGGGGCCAGAGTGCTAAAAGTAGCACGGAACCGGAAAGCAGGTTCAACAAAATGAATAAGCAGTGGGGGAAAAGCACCACACAGCACAATACAACGGGCCAACAAACGCCGGAGGGCCAGGGCCAGGGAGCTACAACGTAGTTTTGGAACCAATAGGCAGGTACAAAACTACCTCTCGTTAACATACGAGAAAAACAGGGGTGGACCGTCCCTTAGAAAACCCATGAAATTCCACAATGGTTACCGAACATCGGAGTACTTGGGGGAGCTACCCCACCAAGTTAAGATACAGTTACCTTGGTCATTGGAAATATGTTCCAGGGTCCAATATGAACAAATACTCCCAGGGCTCCACCCCCTGTTCACAAATCCACCTCAATAATGTTTCTAAGATAAATAATCAGGCCAACGCCACAAAGGGCCGGGTCCACCCTTCTAGAAACCTCAAACCATAAAGTTTTTTTAAAAATAGACAAACGGGCCAACGCCACAAAGGCCGGGGCCAGAGGCAGTTAAACTACAGATTAATGTAAACAGTTTTTTTTTTTTTTTAGCAAACACTGGAAAACAGGGGAACCAAGAGGGGCTCCCTGGGAACATGCGCAAACACTAGCATAAGGTGGGAATCGAAGTATAAAACAGAGACAGCGTATGGGCCATAAGGCTCCCCCAAACTGGGCCATATTAAGCACGGCACCAGGCACGATCAAAGTAATAGCCAAACTAAGGGGAACAGACAAGGCAGCTAGGACAAAGCAAGCAACAACTTTTGGGGGAAACCTAGACAGCCAGTAACCCATCCAGGTTGTGGCGGCACGGGCCAGAGGGGGTATCCTCAAGAACCGGTGCCCAAAAGTATGATATTATTAGGATATGCAATTATTGTTATTGTTTCCATAACCATATCTGTAACAAAAAAAATCCTACGGCCTTTTATTGCCAACACTTGACAAACGTGTGGCCTAACCTTTCTCTGGGGAGGGAAAGGGTCCCAACAGCCCACAATCACCGTTACGAAAAGCACTGAGGTAAGTTGCGTGCATATGGGTCCAGCAGTTATTTATTTCACCTCCCTTTAATCCTATTTCCCCTGCATTTCCCCTCACTCTTGTGCCTCATTAACTATTGGCCCATTCTCTTGCCCTTCCTCACTCTCTTTACCCATTCACTTTTTTATCCTAAGCTAGCTCATTTAAATCACCTTATCTCCTGCCTCCCCTAACTCTCAATATTTTCCTCACGCTTCTGCCCTCCTTCATTCTCGACTCTCCTGTCCCATTAGTGTTCATGTTACCTGTTCCTTCTCTACTTTTCGCCCTCACTATCCCTCCATTTCCATTCACTGCCCCGCAGCAGGGGCAAGTCGAGCTGGAAGAGATATGGAGGTTGTAGGTTGAGGTTAAGGGGTCTTTGAATTGCCACAAGCAGCAAACACAAAAAGGTAACCTCTGGTATATTTTGAGAATAAAAGGTGAACTCTCTTAAATCGGTGATGTTCAATGACGTGTTAAGTGTGTGGGATAAGAACACCAGCCAGGGACATGCACACAATGGTTCTGCATGCTGTAGGAATTATTGAGTGATCTGTTATGTCCCTTCCTATTGCTCATGTTATTACTCATTGCATCGAGCTATATAATTGCCAACATTAGCTTCAGGCTTGAGCATTCAATGTTACCACCATTAACTTCAAAACCTGGTGAGGTGGCCCAGCTGTCTCTAGCTCGAGTCAGACAACCAAACACAGAAATCTGTCAAAAAATAAAAAGTAAAACTTTAAAAAAATGACCATTTGTCCCTAAAGTTCATCATTGAGAAACTCCGCCCACTATAGACTCCAACTCCATGACACGCCCACGTGGGGCTCTCTGTCTTTAATCTGCCACTGGACCTGGGGCCATGCACTTCAAGCCTGCTCAAAGAAGAAGGCGTATTCAATGTTATCCCTCCACCCACACATGTCTAGCACTGAATTCATTCCCAGATTAAAATAATACTTGACATTAAACAGCTTCCGAGTTCTGCAGCGCGTTTTTTTTTTATGTAACTATTTCAAATGATTTAGGTCTCAGGAAGCACAATTTAAAGTTGCAGACCTTTAAACACAAGAGCGCTGCATCTTAATGCATCATTCCATTAATTTCCTTGTCCTTTTTGAAGCACTGTCTCCACCCAACACACGGATGTCCCCTCCCAGCAGTATTATTACGTCTGCCGCAGGTACATTTTCTTGTGCCGTCCTTTAAAACTGCTCCGCTTAGGTCACGGTTTACCCACGGCGCCGTAGAAGCAGGGTTAAAATTCTGGACGCAGTTGCTGCTACTATCAAGCTCAGACGGTAAATTTTGCAGAGACGTACTCGCGCGTTAGTACCATTCACGATAACAATGCGGTATTCGTTTTTTTTGTGGCAGATATTGTATATTTAAATTACGATTACGTGCCATGACAATGTTTTTTTTTTTTACTGCTTAGTCGCCATGGAGGTCTCTTGCACACCTTACGTCCAGAATTAGTGCTAAAGCATATATGTTAGCTTTTCATGGACTTGCTTTTAAGCTTCTTGTCATACACGGATGGCGCTCTCAGGTTGTGACATGTCGGGTGAGACTGGCTCATCCATTCCTGTTTGTATGGTTTTCTTTCCATTGTTGTAGTTGTTTCAGCGATTGCATAGGGGTGGGAGGAGCAGAGTTGCCAGCACCAGATTGGGTCACCATCACACTTGTATCAGGTGTTGATACCAGGCATAGGTCAACGGGAGTTATTTACAGTGCGTAGTTTAGAGGTTCCCTTGCTTGACCGCTTCGTCAGACTTTTTTAGGGACGAGGTATAATCACATGGTGGGGCGTGTTGGCCCATACTTGGGGGAAGGGGGTTTGATGGTCCAAATTAGGTTGTGTATTAATGTAAGGCTATTTGCATGCTAGTTATTGTACTATCCCTAGATTTGCGGGCGTAAGGAACCGAAAATGTAACCGAACACTTGGTGCAGAAAACAAGAACAAAATGGTATCGTGAAAATACGGTGTATATTCATAAAAATATCACGTTTCAGTACACTTTTGGATGTAATGGTAATTATGGAAATACGTGCTAGCATCTTCATAATTGTCATGGTGTGTAAGAGTGACTTGCTTAGTTTATCTTCCATTACCCGGAAATGAGTTTTGCTCCAATCTGCGCGCGCATGCACAATGCGAGTCACTTCCAGAGCTAGTGAACAGGTGGCTGCCCGCGCATGGCTTCCTGTCAAACCAGTTTACATTTTGTGTGATGTGCTTACTTACACCTTAAATTGGTGCTTGCCCTATTGTGGCCCCTTCCTTAGCAGACTTCGAACACAGTGTGTGTTCCTTGCAATAACCGATTAGTTGCACAAACTTGACATATACTGAACTGCTCGAATCGCAATGCACACAGCTCCCTTTATTTTATTTATTCAAACCGCAGGCACAGAGCACCAACAAAAACACAGAAGGACATATAATAAGAACTGGAAATAGAAAACCAATTCAGGTCGTTAAACTGTTCATTCCAATTTAAGCTTGCAGGTTAATTGAAAAGCAGTGTTTTCAGACGAGCCTGGAATATGTTAACATGTGTTTCTAAACGGGGCGAATTCTCCACACCTGCGCTGTCCTTGTAGGAAAGGCACTACCTCGCCAGTGGCCTCTCTTTAACCCGAGAGAGAAAGTCGTTCCCAGGTAGATTGACGCTTGGGAATGTAAAGAAAAATGCGGTACTCAAGTGCGCCGGGGCATTTCCATAACGACACTTCTGCACTAGGGTGGCTGTTAATAGGTAGCCAATCCAGGGATACCCTCCCTAATGAAATATGTTTCCAGCTAGGGATGCCCTTAATAATCCTCACTGTTTCGTTCTGGAGCGTTTGCAATCGGTGTGGAAACGTTTTCCCGCCTCCAATAAACAAAGAGTTACAATAGTCAAGTAGTGGGAGGATAATGGCTCGGCCAATGCAGGCACAGTTCACCTCTGAGAGGAATGGCTTGATCAATGTGAGTTGTAACATAGAGTTTCACAGTAACAAGTATCCAAATAAACACACTCAAGCTCTTGATTAAACAATTATTTATTAATTTAAGTCAGTTTGAATATGCCTTCAACACTTGACATATACTTCGAAAAATACACCCTCTCAGTTTCAATAACTCAGTAGATACCCATTGGTGATGGCACACAGACACTTCCTACACCCTGAGGTGACTTAAATTACTAGGACATTGATATATCCCTGGTACATTTAGAGCAATACTGTGTTTGGTTTCAAAATGAAAAGGTTAGGGAATAAAACAATGGTTAACACCTACTCGTAAGCAGGTAAGCACTTTTGAACCCCACCCCCCATGCAATGTAGATCAACCCGTTCCCAACTATACAAGTAAAGAATGTATGACTTTTTATAGGGATAGTTGAAACACAAGGTCAGAGGTTAGAAGAGTCTCCATGGAGCCAGGACAGCCAATGTCAATTGAGCAAAGTGTAGGGGAGCTGGAGTTCTTCTTGAAGGTAAGTAAAACGTCTTGCACAATGTTTTATAGAGATCTTTGTAGAAAATGAAATCACTGTTGGGGTGGGGGGGCACAAGCTGCAAGGCTTGTGAAGGGCTGAGCTGTAAGGAATTCTGAACAAAGGCAGCCAAGGCAAGTCTCAACTGAGAGCTAGCAAGGCTAAACAACAAGAGGTAAGTACCCCTTAGTTAACAGTACCCTAGGTCTGAAACAATTGGTTCCAGCTGGCTTCTGTTCCTGTTGTAGGTCTTGCAGATCCTGTTGTTCCTGGGCCTCAGTTGTTGGGACAAGAGGGAGGACGTCTGAGGACACCTGCACTACGGTTCAAAGGTCGGCAGCAGCAATGGGCAAAGTTCAAATCGGCAGCGCTTCGCGGTTTCTGTTTCTTGCGAAAAGCACCACCGTGGTTCTTGGATACCTTTTATGGGAGATCCTCGCATCTGGGGTCCAGTACTCAGTACTCTGCTGAGGTGGCTCAGGCTTAGGGAGTCCAGAGGATCTTCCTGGAGCTCGGGTCTGACTTAAAGACGATGTACTCGATTCTGGTGTTCCTCTCCCTGGATCGGTTCCTGCAGCAGCAATGGAAGTACAGCCAGCTCTGAGAGGATTTCAAGATGAGTTTGTCTTGGGGTCGATTGGTCCCACCAACCCAATGGAAGAAGTCGTCCGTTGCAGGGTGTAAAGGCTGGAGGGGGTGTCTGTATTCCTGCTCTCTATATGGCAGAGGAGAGGCACAGAGGACCCCAGCCAAGATTCTCTATAGGGTAGCGCTGGTCGAGCAATCAAGGCCTAGCTTATCGGGAGGGGATGCAGGCTGGTTCTTAAGTACATTGTAGTCCCCAAGCTCCCACAAAGGAATGTTCACACACTGAATTAGTTAAAACAGTCTTTATATAATTAATATTCAATGTTATGTACACTATCACAATAACTCACTTTGTGCTCAGAAAATCCACAATGACAAATATATACAGTTTTAAAGTGGCGGAGTTGTGACGCAGAGTCAGTCTGCATCAGTCCATATTGTGTTTTCTTGAGAGGAGCTGCAGCGACGTGCTTCGACCCCTTGACTGCTATTGGCACTGTGACTTTAAGAACTGGATGTGCCTATAAAGCAGGAAATACCATGCAGAGCCATGAAGCGGAGGCAGTCTGCGACAGTCCGCTGTGGGCGACTGGGGGAAATGACTGCAAATACTGGCCCGGTCACCTGGTGAAAGACCTTACAGCAGCGTTGGATAATGAATCCCTGGACTACTTTGAAAGCTGTTAAGGCCGCTAAAAACTCGAAGGTAAGCGAATTGCCATCTATGCCTTCCATGTTAAAATCAATGTCTGGCAATACAACTGCGCCTGGACACATGGATGGCTTTGTGGCCGTGCCCGCTTTAAGGCTCTCACCAAATGCTGGCATTCTAATTAATTACATGGACCCGGTCTGTTTGCAAAATAACGTTAGTTTGAATGAAGATGCTGAAATTGACCGGGCCATTCTTGCCGAGGTCGAGGCGGGATTTGAAGTTGCGTTGGTGCCGGACGTGACAGTCTCACTGGCCCCGAAATCACAACAAACCGTTTTACTATCTTTAACCGGTCTGGCCCCGCTCCCTCAAGTCCTCGGGCCTCGTTCAAGTCTGTGAAAACATCCTTGAAGTTTCAAATGCCCGAAGCCATGGAAGTCTTCTATTCTCCGTTTTGACCTTACAGATGAGGAGCTAATGGAATCACAGACTCTGAACAAACAAATGATAAACTTGAGCATTTGTCTGAAACTGCAACTCTCGCTAACACGTTGGAAATCGATCATGACGCCAATGTTGTCATACAAAGAGCTAGTGAGGCGGAGAATGCAACGATGTTGCAACTATCACCAAAGAATGATGCTACAGTTGCGCTCAAAGCAGCATTACTGGAAAGGCATTCTTTGGATCAAGTGAAATCAGTCGAAGTGAGTGACTCACAAGCAGCTGCAGTCAAAAGCGATGCACTGGGTTCAAATAAGGTCCTACGTGATGCACTTTCGACAGCTCAAGTAGATCATGAATTCATATATGCAAATAAGAACTCGATCGCATTCCAAGAATCAATTATAGGCAAGAAGAAATGTTTTAAACTTGCCTATAAATCAAGTAACCAACTTTGTGACCAGAGATACGAATTGATAAAAATCTTACGTCGTCACAAATTTCAGTTGACGTATCTATGCCGCTTGTAATCACTGAGTTTACCTCAGGCATCGCATCTATGGCAAAACTCCAGCTGGTAAATCAACCGGATCACACTATGACTTTAAAACATCATAGAAAGGCCTCTTCCAGTACACCTTTAAATTCAGGTTCAAGTCCAAGAAACTTGCATGTATCTCGAGAAACAACCATTTTGACGACTGAGAATGCTTCCGTGATTGGTGATCCACACTCAGACACTGCAAACAGCACGCATCCTGGAGTCGAAGCACACTGGGCCTAGCTGGAAATCGAGCCTCTCCGCTGCCGCCTCGACCCAGATTTATAACCATGTTTTAGCTGCCTCCTCGACGGCAATGCTTCCTTTTATCAAATTATATGAATCCCTACGTGAAGCGTTCAAGGACCAGACAGCGATAATTTTTACTCTAAAAGAAAAAAATGGAAAAAATTGAATCTTTTAATATGTTTCTGAAAAGTCAAATCTCAAGAGAGGCCGATTTGACTACACGTTGGCAATAGCATTTAAGTGATTTAGCTGCCCGACACCACTGTCAGAATGACACCCTGTCTGAAGGCCTCCTGGAAGCGGTCAAATGGATGCGTCGCTCCACTGACACGATGCTTCACAAAGTTGTCCATACCAAGTATGGCTCCGCTAAATGTTACCCCGTCAAGGTTAATCAGGGAACCAGCCCAACAAAATAATTTATTGACTGCTGATAGCCCAACAAACATTCAGACTTTAATAGGAAACACTGAAAATAGACAATCTTCTGAAAAAGATACGAATAAGGATATCCTCGTGCATATTGAGAAGTTGGATCATCGAACAGTAAGCAGGTCACTAGCACCACTGCAAAGTTCTCCGGCCTCGTTTGGTATTTTTGTGGGTGCAGCCAAATCTGTCACCTCCATTCAGAAAGAGCCTTCTCAACCCACTACAAACTTATCAAAGCACCAGGGTTTGTTTACATTAAATGAGGCGCAAGGCACCAAAGTTAAGAAAGGAAGCCTCAAACGAAAAAGAAATTCATTATAAGTTTGTTGATACCAACAAAATCTGGATTGCCGTATAGAGCAGAAATCACAAAACCTTGTCAGTCAAAAGTTCCACCGACTGAGGATCCTTCTAAACCTACGCTCAGGCCCCTTACCAAACAAACAGCAAAGAGTTGATTCAGAACTTGAAAACGCTGTGAGCGCCTCACCTGGGTCAGCAATAAATCTTTTTTGATTTATCAACATATTCCCATGAATAAGACTTCTCTAGTACAAGTCAAACAAGTGCACCTGTACATCTTGAGCACAAGAAAACTCTACCTCCTGTATAAATTCGACTGGAAGGACGTGCCTTATTCAAGGATCAGAAACTGGCAGTTCCAAGTGAAAAGCACAAAGAAGGTACTACAGAAGTCTCTGATCGAAATTCTCCCTTGACCACAAACTTGAATCCCAAACTAACTTTAACGCAGAAGAGCAAGTTGGTACACTATACTTTACGTGCCCATGAGAACTCTAATACCAATATGGTAAGGCAAACTTGCCAACTCAGACTTCAAAACATTCAATCTGATGATAGTGAATTCAACTTAAATCGTCATAATGTCATGAAATTATTTAATTGTATCCCTTCATTATGTACAATTTGTATCTGACGACATCAAGATTGTCGAATACCAAACAGAAAACAGTTCTGACCAAGTTCTCATACACATCGCTTCTGCTTTGGTCCGAAACACTATTTTGAAAGCAACGAAGAACTGCTCGTCTTTGGATTCGACATAATGCTGGAACCTATGGCGATGACAAACATAGTAGTGGAATCGAGCTCAAGGCCTATAGACCAGGAAAATATTGCACAAATAAGTGCCCATTTACAGAAAGCTATGATTAATTAACCTCCCACGCTATATCGCGATGGTCAATATCATCGAAGGCCTTTGAGATCGAAAAATAATCCGGCCCACTACCAGTCCCGTCAATAGCCATGACGGGAGGTGCATGAGTGCCCATGTGTGTTCCTATCTTGGAACACACGAGGTTTCATGCACTTATTTAACGAGTTTGAGGTTGATTTGGAAAACGTCATCGTAATCTGCCTGCAAGAGACCTGGTTAAGTTACTCTTCTAAATCCAGCCAAAAACCCCCCAAAAGGACGGCCATTCTCAGGTCTTCTGACGTTATTAAAAATAAATTCTGGGTTGTCAATTGCGGACTCATACAATCTGAATCCATTCATCCAAGGAGTCCTCTTGCAGACAAATAATTTAGACACCACAACACGGAAACATCTGCTCATTATAAATGGGTACTAGAACCCTGAAAAAATTAGCACTAGGGTGTTTCTAAACTCGCTTGCTCAGCTTATTGATAAGGTCTTAGTTACATTCACAAACTTATCGATTATCTGTTGTGGAGATCTAAATTGTACATGGTTTAAATTTGATCATGAGAAACAGTCATATATGTCTGCCAGCAGATGAAGTATCTGCAAGGGGCCAGCTCTGGACGGCTGCACTTTTAAATCGAAATTGCAAAATGGTAAACGGAAATGTGAGAGGAGACCAACCGCCCAATGTAACCTGGAAAAACTTCAAGTCACAAAAGATAATAGATTACCTCTGGGTGTCTCGAAACCTTTTTGAACAAGTAATCAGTCTTCAAGTATGTCAGATGAATTACAGTGATCATGATTTACTTCGATTTACGTTGGAAATTCCACTCTCGGTTAATGCAGGGGGGAATCGCCTTCGAATAAATGTATCACAAATCCAAAATTTGAGGCAGAGGTTTCTAAATCAATATGACGCTCAGTCGGTAAACTATGTGCCTCTGCTCACAGACTTCATAACTGTCAACGTCTCACAACGATCTAATGGTGTTACGCATAAGCATCTGTCGAGCAATATTCTCTCATCTGCTCAGAGAGCGATGCAATGTGACATAAGATTTTTGAGGAAGAAAAAAGGCTCAATAAAGACTGTGGCTGAAGTCAGCATTGAAATTAGACATTGATGTCAACAATACAGGAACTGGCTGAAATATCTCAAAATTATAATTGAACGAGATAGAGCTGAGGCTATGATGAAACTTTAGTGTCTAAGAACTCTCGTCAAATCTAGGCTATTTTGAATACAAGCAATTCTAGATGTCCTGCATCTCTTTCTAACAACATTCCAGCAGTTAAATGGGAATCACATTTTGTGCAAATTTACAGCAAACCCCTGAGTGAACCAAGGATCCGATAAAGAATTATCAAAATAAATGGGACCTAAAAATAGACTTGCAAGACATTGAAAGTGCAATATGTGGCTTGAAGAAGAACTCACACGCTGCAGGCCAGGTGTTGATCACCAACGGGATGCTGAAAAAAACGCATCTCACTGGGCAATATTCATTGAAGCCCTGTAAGCAACACTTTCCACTACAAAGCAGATTCCTGAGTCTTGGCATGAAGCTATAATAGTGCCAATTTATAAGAAGGGCAATCGGGCTGAACCAAGCAACTATCGCCCGATTGCCCTTATTTGCTTCATTTTTGTGACAGAAACTAACTTTGTGGCCGTGGAAGGTCAACCTACTGATAAGGAATATACTAAAACTTGAAACCCTAAAGGCAACAAAAAAAATTGTTTCTGGCCTTTATCGATATGCGTCAGGCGTCTGATAGAGTAAATCGTGGAAAGCTTTGGCAGAAACTATCAAACTGGTATTGTCCCTCAAACTTACTTGAACCGGCGAAAGCCTTACAGCGATCCGGATTCGCATAAATAATCAGGGCGACTTATCAGAAAAAATACCAACTAAAAAAGGGGTTAAACAGGGCTGCCCCTTAGCGGCTGAACTGTTCAAGTTATTTATTTCAGATCTGCCAAAACATCTTGAAGTGCGATACTTTCCTCAAACTAAATAGCACCTCGTTTAGATGCATAACTTATGCCGATGATCTTGTTTTGATGGACTACGCAGATTGGCCTACAACGATTATTAAATAAACTACATGAGTATTTAAATCTCAATGACCTTGAAATAAACACCGAAAAAATGAAGATAATGACCATTGGGGCAACGGGTACAAAAAAAAGTTTTTAGGTGGAACATTGATGACAAACTGCAAAGTCCTGCAACCTCTATTCGATACCTCGGTATCATGTTTAACATCTCCTTAAATGAACATCACTGCAGGCTGGATCCTGTCAATTGAATCATGCAATTCAGCATACAAGGTGCTAAAATAAACAAGAACTATGGGAAATTTACACTAGCACCAGTTATTATGTTCTATCTACAAAAAGTAGTGACGGCCATTACCTTTTGGTGCTGAAGCTTGCCTGAATATAGACTCTCTATTTTGGCAAAAACTAGAGGGCCAATTTTGGCGACAAGTACCAAGACTACCCTTGTACATTTTGATGACAGCTTTACGGTATGAACTATCCTTGAATTTGTTGCATTCATGGGTCATGTGGAAATCCATAATGCCCATGCGTAAAATGAGTCTGAATCCACCAATTCCAGCATATCAAATATTCTCGAACAAGCCAGGATGTGGAAGGTCAAGGAGGGGGCTTTTGGAGGATATCCTGTCAAACGCCGACCTTAATATTTTCGACCTGATCAAACAACGTAAAACTGACTTGTGCAATTGTTGAAAGACAAATTTTAAATTGATGAAAACCTGTCAAATTTAGATGACAAGGACACCTAGTACAACCTTTTCTTGTTTCTTCTTTCCTCATTTCCCTGTTTGGTTTTATAACATTAACGTGATGTTTAATTTTCTTTTCTTTTTTTTGCTGGTTGTTTTGCTTTACTTAGAAGGATTGGATCTTTGATTTGTCTGTTTGTAACAAAAGTCTAACTTGCTTGCTTGCTATTACGATTGTTGAACTGAAGTTTTCAATAAAAAAAAAGTGGTACCACAATTAGTATCAGATCTCATTAAAGTGCATCAACTATACTCTGGTCAAATGTCACACAGATCAAGGAATAAAAGTAACCAACAATATATATAGGAGGAAAGCAGTTGGTTAGAACAATGGGCAGAATATTGACCCTACCAACTAGACACGATTCTGTGGGGAGATCCCCCACCTGGGCAACCTGTAAATTAAAGATATATCACAAGCCCAGTCCATATATTGTTCTATAAGTCTTATTTCCTTCTATAACGTTTCTACCCACCAATGTACCTGGTAGAGCAGAGTTCTTCGATGAGGCATTGATGGATCCTTCTTGAATGACTCCCTTTAAAGCAGGTGCCACGGATCGTCAAGAGGCATCAAAGAAGGTGAGCTTGGCGTCAATGAAAAGTTCAATGGTGCCAAGACCACGGCATCAATCCAGGCGGTGCTCCTCGGCGACGTCCTGCGAGGATGAGGTGTCCAGGGCACCTCGGTGTTTGATAGTTCAGGACCGCAAAGAGTTTCTGAAGAACTGTCGCCCGACAAGGGTGTTGAGTCGTCAAAGTCTTTGTGGTCTTCGGGTGGCGGGAAACCCACCGGCGGATGCTCCTCGGCGCGTTGATGGCCTGGCCTTCTCCGGCAGGATAAGGTGGGCGGCGGTGCAGACGAGCACGTCTGTGAATCAAAAGTCTTAGGCAAAGGATTGTGCGGCTCCAGTCGTTGGTGGCATGACATCAAATGGTCCTCTCTTCTGGGCAACCTGGCTTCAACGGGCCTCCAGGGTTACGGCGATACTCAGAACCCTGGTCAAAGGCAATGGACTTCGATGTCCGGGTGCTTTACTTCATTCTCCTCGGCGGTTCCCGTCTCCTGTCAGCAGCCTTTCGAGGGTCTGACTTCCAGGGAGCCTCTGGGCAAGGTTAGCAGTACTCGATGGTCCCTCGGAGCACAGGAAGAGGGCGCCTAACCAGGTCCTCTCTCGGATCAGTCCTTGATGAACTCGACAGCTTTCGGATTGGGTCGAAACAAATGCAGCAGCAGTTCTTCTTCCAGATGGGCGTCAACGATAAGGAGTTTCAGTTACTCTTCAAGTGTCAACTCAGCTTATGAACAATTTCCAGTGGTGAGAGATCCCCAGATATACTATTCTGTCTCTCATCCACACTGCTGGGTCACACTCAGCAGCCAATCATACAGAAGGGCATTCAGTCAGCCAATCAGGCACACCGTGCATTCAGGCCATACTCCTCCATCTCAGACACTCACAACAAGGAATGTGTATTTGTCCAAATACCCAGCCATTCAACACTACACACTGCATTCATACCTGTTTCGGGCAGTGCTGTCTCAGTCATTGTGTCATACACCAGAAACCAGACATCCACAACAAGAAGTGCTTATTGGTCACAGACTCCATTCACCCAGGTCGCACCCACAGGGTGTACCCATGACATACAGTCACAGGGAAGGCTCTAGACAGTCTGGCCTGGACTTCACAACAACATCATATATGGAACTTCCACCCAACAGCCAGTCAGGGGGAAGGGACAGAGTCAGGGCTTCCCAGGACTTTGGGAAAACAAGGTAACAGGCAATAGAAAGCAAGAGGCCACAGGAGCCATCTTGTTTCCTATCAGGAATCAACTGAGTCCAATGGCAGGGCCTGGATATCCCAAAATGGAGGATGCTCGGAGCACCTGTCAAATTCAGCGTGGAGCTGCCACCAGCCCATACCCTGCTCTGTGGGCCACACACAGGTGCCCAAAAACATACACTAGGGGCACAGGGTTGCACCCCCACACAAAGGTGCCATAAAGGTATCCCATGGGTCTGTACACCAAACCAAAAACGGGAAGAGCTGCACTGCCAGGAGTCCCATATGGACTCCTGGGCAGAAAACAATACAGAACACAAATGAAAAAGTGCTACAGTACAATGTCATGATCTCTGCTTCCAAAAGGTCAGGGTTTTCCCAACTCCCTTGGAAGCAGATCCATAACCCAGGTTCTGAGTGCCAACCAGTCCCAATTGGGACCTTTTGGACCCAGTCCTGGCGCCAGTGGCACCAGGCTCATAAATATGCCCAGTCCCAGCGCTGGAAGCGCCGGGCTCATAATGCTTGGGTGGAATTACCTGCAGCAGACCATGCTGCTTACTTGCCTGCCAGTTGAGCCTCTGATCCTCTTCTGTTTGGAACTACTTTTCCTGTTGGGTGGGGCAGGAGCCACTCCCTAGTTTCAGAACACTGGAACTCTTCTGGAAAGCAGGAACTCTTTTCTTACCTAGGCGTGGCTGTGGAAGGAGACACCTAAGCACTACAGGAGGCTATTTAAACCACACCCGATGGATGAATCTTGCTTTGCGTTATTCTGCATCCTCTGCAGCAGAACGCTCATCGTGTCTTCTGCATCTGATCCTGGGCCTAAGGAAAAAGGCTTACCATCCTGAATCCAGTCTTCAGCAACACCTATAAAGACAAGAAAGAACAGGTTAGCATTACGGGCTTCAGTGACAGCTCTTCACTTACCTGGTCCATCGGCTGTCACCAACACCTCGCGCTGCATTCCGGCATCTGAAAGACAAAGGCTTACCTACTCTTCGTGCGCTCCGGAGGTCTTCACACTGCATTCCGGCATCTGAAAGACAAAAGCTTACCAACTCTTCGCACGCTCCGGAGGCCTTCGGCGCTGCATCCCGCATCTGAAAGACAAAACAAGGTGCGTTTAAAGACATTGGGGAACTTTAATACTCACGTGCCATTACTCCTTTCCACATCTAACCCAGTGGGTATTCCGGCACCCTGCAGCCGCTCCGAACTTGTACCTGCAAAATAAAAAGACAGTTAGAGCGCATTGTGAAGCAGGCAACAAGCGCTTACTTACGTGCTTCCAGGCGCTTCTATTCATCACACGGGCTCCATCTTCAACTCACTTCAGCCCGTCATCCGCCATCGCCGGAACCCTGCAAAACAAGAAACATCATTACTAAAGACTTTAAAGACATTAGAATTACTCGAAACTTACCGTTCGTGCAGTAAACGACGGACAGCAGTCCTCTGAAGTCAAGAGGCCTGCTCCCCTTATCCAGTGAAGAAACTGGTTACAGCACCCTGCCCCGAGGCAGATGGAGAGCACGGCGTTCACTTACCTAAGACATGTTACCCTTCAAGTCAGACATACAGTGCACAGAGGTCCAGCCCAAAGAGCCAGCCGTGTGTTACACATCACCTTTGAAGATACGGTATACGCCCAGTCAAGACCGGCGCCTCTACGGGAATCAGGTGAGCGTTACAGAACGCAAAGCCTACCACAAAACTCCCGTCCAGGCGCTATGGAAACCTCGGATACCGACCAGCTAGCCCAGTTACTTGGGGAACTAAGGGCAGAAGTGCATGCAGCCCGTCAGGAAACTAACGCTCTAAGAAGGGAACTGATTATTTCCAAGGAGCGAACAGATAATCTCGCTAGACAATTGCTACAGTCACAAGCCGGACAGACCCCGTTACCCGCATCTGGGGGAAATCTTCCTTCTACATCCTCTATGAATCCAGTGCAGATCAACCTACCTGGGAATGTACCTCTGGCTCCGCCCGAGATTTTCTGGTGACCCAAAGAGGTTTGCAATATTTATCAATCAGTGCCGGTTGCATTTCTTATGCCGGCCAGCAGCCTTTCCAACTGATCAAGCTAAAGTAGCTTTCGTGCTTTCGTACCTTAGTGGCAATGCGGCAGACTGGTCGATCCCTCTAGTAAATCAAGATGATCCGGTCCTCCATGATTTTCAAGCTTTTCAGCTCAGTATGAAAAAACTGTTCGCAAGACATTCACAGGGGCAGGCCTTGGACAATGAGCTTCTTTCGTTGCGACAAGGTAATCAAGACCTTTTGGCTTATATTGCGTCTTTCAACAGACTGATAGTGGAAACTCAATGGCCTGAGGACAAAAGGATTACGCTGTTTTATAGAGGTCTACGTGGAGAGCTCAAAGATGTGTTAGCCCAAGTAGTGAATCCCCCACAAGATTGTTCGGACTATATAGACTTAGTTGTTCAAATAGATCACAGACTGCAGAACAGGAAGGCCGATCGTTCCAAGTTTGATGCTCGAGTATTTTCCAAACCGCCAACTCCTTCCAAAGGAGTAGACTCCGGGGAACCCATGCAAATAGGGGGTCTGAAAGGTCCTCTAACACAAAAGGAGCGGGAAAGGAGAAAACAGTTGCAATTATGCCTCTATTGCGGAAACTCAGGGCACTTTCTTCGAGACTGTCCGGTGAAACCTGCCAAGAAGGCAATAGGAGCTGCAGTTACCAAAGTTACAAACTCTGAGCAGGGAAACGACCTCGCCCGACAAGAATATAGGTCCTCTTGCCGAGCGTGAAAACCAGTTCCGTGACCTCGCATTTCGTGATACCTATGGTCCTCATTAGCCCTGATAATCCGGATCAATTACATGCAATTGAAGCTTACGTCGACAGGGGTGCCATCGGCAATTATGTGGATCATGAAATGGTTTTGAGGATGAATCTAACTCTTTGTCCCAAGGCTGTAAAGGACGTCATTACTACGGTGGATGGTACGGAGATAGCCTCCGGGCCAGTAACGCTTACCACTCAAGAGGTGACGCTAGTAAGTCAAGATGGACACCATGAGAAGATCGTGTTCGATGTGATCAAGGCCCCTCAGTTTCAGATTATTCTAGGAATACCTTGGTTAGAGAAACACAATCCTCTGATCGATTGGCGAGCAAGAACGGTCCAGTTTCCAGAATGTGTCTCTACTTGTCACCCTCCACCTGGTGTTGCACTGGCAGCAATTTCTTCAGAGACTCCCCAGTTACCTCCCGAATACCAAGATGTTTTCCGGAAGGATCAGGCTAACTCTCTACCTCCTCATAGGTCTTATGACTGCCAGATAGACCTGATACCTGGATCTACTCCTCCTTGTAGTAGAATTTATGCCCTCACCGAGCCTGAGAACCTTCACCTTCGACAATACCTGGATCAATACCTGGCAAATGGGTTTATTCGTCCTTCCAAGTCCCCTGCTTCTTCAGCTTTGTTCTTCGTTCCAAAAAAGGAAGGAGACCTTAGAACTTGTATAGATTATCGCTCCCTGAACCAGATCACCATTAAGAATAGATATCCGTTACCTTTGATCCCTGAACTCCTGGACCAAGTCAGAAAAGCATGCATATATACAAAGCTGGATCTTAGAGGAGCTTACCACTTGGTATGAGTAAAAGAGGGCGATGAATGGAAGACGGCCTTCCGCACCAAGTATGGGCTATTTGAATATCAGGTCATGCCCTTCGGACTTTGCAATGCCCCGGCCGCCTTTCAATATTTTATGAACGATGTCCTCAGAGAGCTCATAGATGTGTGTGTTGTTGTTTACATTGACAACATCCTCGTTTATTCTTCATCGGAATCTGAACATCGGAAACACGTGAAAATGGTCCTCGAAAGATTGCGTCAAAACAAACTTTTCGCTAAGTTGGAAAAAATGTGTTTTCAACGTGACTGAAGTTGAATTCTTGGGATTCATATTATCACCTGGCGGAGTGCGTATGGATTCAAAGAAGGTCGATGCAGTTCTCAAATGGCCATCACCATCCTCCGTAAAAGGTGTGCAAAGCATGTTAGGCTTCGCTAACTTTTACCGCAGGTTTATCCCCGAATTCTCTCGAATAGTCCAGCCCATCACTGCCTTGTTAAAGAAAAACAAACGTTTTGATTGGTCTACCGAGGCGGAACAAGCTTTCCAGGATTTCAAGACTAAATTTATCTCTGCACCAATCTTAAAACACCCTCGCCCCGAACTCCCCTACATCGTGGAAACTGATGCTTCAAGCCTTGCCATGGGGGCAGTTCTATCACAAAAGGAGCCGGTAACCAATCAGTTGCATCCCGTGGCATTTTGGTCCCACAAATTCTCGCCTCCTGAAATCAATTACACGATTACTGACAAGGAACTTCTGGCTATCAAGTCTGCCTTTAAGGCTTGGCGGCATTATCTGCTGGGGCCCGACACACCGTTACTGTGATTACGGATCACCGAAACCTGCAATATTTGAAAACCGCAAAAGCCCAATCCTCTAGACAACTCCGTTGGGCATTTATTCTTTGCCGAGTTTGACTTCATAATTACCTATCGACCTGGTACAAAGAACGGTAAAGCTGATGCCCTTTCTCGGATGGGAGTGGAAGAACACTTGATCAACCCTAAACCTGTACCAATCATTCCCGAACAAAGAATTCTGGGTGTAATCGCCACAGAATCCATAGAGGAAGTTAAGGATAAAGCCAGGCAACTTGTAACTCCAGCAGACATACAGAATTGGCATCTGCAGGGAAAGGACTTTGCAGTAAAGGACAACTTATTGTATTTCCAAGAACGATTATACCTACCCAGCACAGATTTACAGAAAAAAGTAATCTCTTGTTATCACGATTCTTTAATGGAAGGACATCCCGGTATGGCCAAGACCTCAGAAAAGATCAAGCGCTACTTCTGGTGGCCGTCTTGGAAAAAAGATATCAGAGACTTTATAATGTCCTGTGGAGTATGCGCCCAAAACAAGAGTCAAAAGGAAAGACCAGCAGGCCTCTTACGCCCTATTGACATCCCACCTCGCCCTTGGCATACGCTTTCTATGGACTTCATCACCGATCTACCTCCATGCTCCGGATACAATACGATTCTAGTAATCGTGGACTTATTCTCCAAGATGGCGCATTTCATTCCGCTCAAAGGCTTGCCAACAGCAGCAACTCTGGCCCGAGAATTTCTCGAAAACATCGTCCGACTGCACGGTTTTCCTTCGGTTCTAATTTCGGATCGAGGTAGTCAATTTATTTCTCATTTTTGGCGAAGTTGCTGTCGGTCGGCTCAAATTGATGTGAGACTATCGACCAGTCACCACCCTCAGACCGACGGACAAACCGAGAGGACCAATCAAACTCTGGAACAGTATTTACGCTGCATGCTGCAACAAACTGAAAAAACTTGGAAAGACATCCTTTGGATAGCCGAATATGCCTACAATAACTCTGTCCATTCGGGAACTGGGAAAACCCTGTTTTTTCTTTTGTACGGCAGTCACCCTCGAACCTCGGAGTTGGATCCCCTCCAAGATCTTGAAACACCAGCAGTAGACTACCTGCATTCTACAATCACCCAAGCCTTTAAGGAAGCTGTTTCTCACCTTCAAAGGGCTAAAGAACAATACAAGAAAGGAGCAGATCAACATCGGAAGGAAGCCCCTCAATATCAAGTAGGGGATCAAGTCTGGTTATCCACCAAATATCTACCTCTAAAAGGGCCACACACATTCAACCCAAGATACCTTTGTCCCTATTCCATCACTACCATAGTAAACCCAGTAGCGGTCAAGTTGGACTTGCCCCCGCACATGAAGATACATCTGGTCTTCCACGTCTCTCTATTAAAACCCGTGCAACCTCAAACCCGACTAACTAAATCTCCAAAACCTATCCTAGTTGATGGAGAACTCGAGTTTGAAGTCAAAAGCATTCTGGACTCCAAGATCTCCAAATCTAAACTATTTTACCTAATTGACTGGAAAGGCTATGGCCCCCAAGAGAGATCCTGGGAACCTGCTGAATATGTCCACGCTCCTCGCCTAATCAAAAGATTTCACCGAACATTTCCTGACAAGCCAAAACCCCCGGAGAAGCCCGGTTTGGGAGGGGCCTTGAGGGGGGGTACTGTCATGATCTCTGCTTCCAAAAGGTCAGGGTTTTCCCAACTCCCTTGGAAGCAGATCCATAACCCAGGTTCCGAGTGCCAACCAGTCCCAATTGGGACCTTTTGGACCCAGTCCTGGCGCCAGTGGCACCAGGCTCATAAATATGCCCAGTCCCAGCGCTGGAAGCGCCGGGCTCATAATGCTTGGGTGGCCTTACCTGCAGCAGACCATGCTGCTTACTTGCCTGCCAGTTGAGCCTCTGATCCTCCTCTGTTTGGAACTACTTTTCCTGTTGGGTGGGGCAGGAGCCACTCCCTAGATTCAGAACACTGGAACTCTTCTGGAAAGCAGGAACTCTTTTCTTACCTAGGCGTGGCTGTGGAAGGAGACACCTAAGCACTACAGGAGGCTATTTAAACCACACCCGATGGATGAATCTTGCTTTGCGTTATTCTGCATCCTCTGCAGCAGAACGCTCATCGTGTCTTCTGCATCTGATCCTGGGCCTAAGGAAAAAGGCTTACCATCCTGAATCCAGTCTTCAGCAACACCTATAAAGACAAGAAAGAACAGGTTAGCATTACGGGCTTCAGTGACAGCTCTTCACTTACCTGGTCCATCGGCTGTCACCAACGCCTCGCGCTGCATTCCGGCATCTGAAAGACAAAGGCTTACCTACTCTTCGTGCGCTCCGGAGGTCTTCACACTGCATTCCGGCATCTGAAAGACAAAACAAGGTGCGTTTAAAGACATTGGGGAACTTTAATACTCACGTGCCATTACTCCTTTCCACATCTAACCCAGTGGGTATTCCGGCACCCTGCAGCCGCTCCGAACTTGTACCTGCAAAATAAAAAGACAGTTAGAGCGCATCGTGAAGCAGGCAACAAGCGCTTACTTACGTGCTTCCAGGCGCTTCTATTCATCACACGGGCTCCATCTTCAACTCACTTCAGCCCGTCATCCGCCATCGCCGGAACCCTGCAAAACAAGAAACATCATTACTAAAGACTTTAAAGACATTAGAATTACTCGAAACTTACCGTTCGTGCAGTAAACGACGGACAGCAGTCCTCTGAAGTCAAGAGGCCTGCTCCCCTTATCCAGTGAAGAAACTGGTTACAGCACCCTGCCCCGAGGCAGATGGAGAGCACGGCGTTCACTTACCTAAGACATCTTACCCTTCAAGTCAGACATACAGTGCACAGAGGTCCAGCCCAAAGAGCCAGCCGTGTGTTACACATCACCTTTGAAGATACGGTATACGCCCAGTCAAGACCGGCGCCTCTACGGGAATCAGGTGAGCGTTACATACAAGGACAGGGAGGCCCTGTCCCTCTAATGCATTTTCAGTATCACACAGGGCTTCTCTAGTCGAGGCGAATTCAGCGCTCAGCACTGGAGCAGGGCTTCACTGGACATACCAGCATTCCAAAAGTTGCAGCAAGCGTCTCTTCCAAGTACTACTTTGTATTCCTTCGTCCAGTGGTCGACTTTGCCTTCTGTCTAAAAGACCTTGCCTTTTATGCAGTTTTATCCCATTCATTCGCAGCCTAGCTGTTGCTCACACAGCAGGGTGGCTGTCCTCCAAGAACAGCTAGCTGGCCAATCACCTTTGGGTGCATTCCTGTAACCAAGGATACTAAGCAAAGAGATTTACGGCACCTCCCTCGCTTCTGCCCTGACAGACACGCTGGATCCACAGGCTGGTCTCAGCACTGAAGCCCGCCAAAGACAAGACAAGACAAAACAAAGAAATGGACCAAACCTAATTTGGCGCACAGAGTAAATATCAAGAAGGACCTTTCAAACAAGAAATGGCAAAAAAGACCGGGGCCATTTTGACAAAATGGGCACCCATGGGTGCTTTACTGCAGCTGCAATTGCAGCCCGCAGTAGAAACACTCACTGGTATTAAAGTACAACACTGCCACCAGTATTAATTGTAGAAAGGATAACCTAAAAATGTTACATGAGAAATTAGACAATGGCAATACTAAGTATCCCCTCCAGCTCCCTATTGTAAGATAGTGTGTACTGGGTCTAGAAAGTTACAAATGAAAGTAAAGTCAATTTCACTTCACTGCTCTTGGAAACAGTAGTTTAACCAAGACAAGGTATTTAAACCTTTGGGAAATCTGAAAGACTTCCCTGTGCCACAGGACTGAAGGTGCTGTGTGTCACAATGTAAAATATGATGCCTATGGAGTTTGTCAGACTACAAAACCAAAACAAACACAGTGCTCAAATTACAGAAAAATACATGAGAATGTGGGAAAAGGTCTCACTCTTCCCCAGAATAAAAAAAAAAGAAGTCCTAAGGTCCAGCAAAAGAGCTGGGGGTCTCTAAGGTATAAGGGAATGAGCACATTTCTGAGAATTCTCCCTAACCGGGGCCTGCCTGAAAGGTGTTGAAAGGCTGGGCTCTGGGCAGGACAATTATCCCTGGCTGGTGCATGACCGGAATGTGGGGGTGAGGTTTGAAAACAGGGGCTACAATCAAGGGATGGTTAAACTTTGAAAGAAGCGGAAGCCTTTCAAATGAAAATAATGTTCCCCTTCAGATAAGAGGACAGGCCTCGTGAAATCACAAGTCATCCCTGCTCATTAGCTGCAGTGGGAGATCTCTGTATAGAAAATGCATCCCATTTACGATCTGCAGCCACCAACTTCAAACAACAAAGAGACTAATAAAACACTATGGTCCCAGGCTGGCAGAGAAAGACAAATGGCCTTGAGGGCATAGAGCTCCTATTGGCACAACATGAAGATGTATTATTAATTTAAAAGGACTATTATAATTTTGGCTTTTTTCCCAGCAACCATAAGTCGTACTGCCTTGATATGTGTCCATTTTTAGATAATTTCCAGGCAATGTTGTTGAAATATCCCCCTGTGACTTAGGGAACTGTAATGACCTGCTAAAATGGGTTTCTGGCTGATCTGAAAATGTCCCGAGTTTAAGAGTTGGCAAACTGTTTGTAAAATTAGTAATGTGGGGAGTAAATTGTGTGTTGATTATTGTTATGCATTTTGTGCAAACGGTGAAAAATTGCCACACGGACGTGCAGCATGATGCAGAAATGGATGTTGTTTTATTAAATTTCCCATGAGTAGCTGAATCTTAATATATGAATATTGTGGTAGCTACCCGTAAAATTATGAGGTTCTGATACAAAACAAAATTTTGCCCAAAAGCAGAAATAGAAAGGGGGTTTCAAATGGAAGTTGCCATATGTCTATTCCAGACTCCTACACACGTCTAGAGAGGGGCTGGATTTGGGAGGATAGAAGGGTAACTGTCCAATCCTGGGTGCGGGAACTCTTGCAGTGAACTTCCCAAGATTGTAGACTTGATGGTGTCATCCATAAAGTAGATGCTCTATGAGGAAAGGGAGCGCTCCTAAAATTACCATTGTGAAAGGATCTGATAAAGCATACCATCTGTCGGGCACAAGGAAAAACCAAAGGGATTTTGCAGAGATTGCCTCTGGGTGGAGTTGTCTAATGCTGGGAAGGTATACAAGCTGACTGGGTCCTATTGTGGAGAGCTGGAGGCCATCCTTGAGAGTGGAGTGACCAGACCTTGCCCTGCCTTTTCACAGGGTCCTGAAATGCAGCTGGCTTTCCTGATCTTTAAACAGAGGTTTTCAGTGCGAGTAGAATTGAGCTGTTTGTAACCAAAAGCTGGGGGAATCTGTTGGTCTTAAATCCTTTCCCTTTATAGTGGGCAACACTGCATAGATCCTTAGCCTTTTAACAAAGCTAATTTCCGGTATGCACTAAAAACTAGACTGTTATGTCATTGGGTAATTCTGTTTTTCCGGTTAACACCAACTTATTTCAGGAAGAGGGGTGCCTTTTTGTTGTGTTCCATCGCGTCCTGTGGTGCCACTTCAGGGTATGGCCAAATAACATCACTTCCTGTGATTCTAATAATGAAAGAAGGGGTTGCCCCAATAGTGGTACAGCTGTGGTGGGGTCTAGAACAAAAAAAACTTTGCAAATCCAAAAAGCTGTAGAGAATGATTCTAACCTAAATCAAGGATTTAATCCATCCAGTATATGTTGCATTTGGTATCACAGATACAATACTTTCCCTCGGGAACTAAATTGTAATCAAAAAAAGTGGATGAAAATGTAATCAAAAGAAGTGGATGAAAATGAAGAAGAGAAGAGCCTAGTGTTTCTCAATTTATTCTAATTTACAAAAAAAAATCGATAAGCAAAAAAACAAGAAAAAGGTCAAGCACTATTGAATTCAGAAAATGCATGTGCAGAGGGTGAACAATAAGTGAACAATAAACGGTGAAAAAAAAGGTCATACATACATTTATAATACAGACTGTGCTGAAAATGTCACAGGTACAATTTGCATTCAAATTACAATATTGTGAAGAGTTAAATTCCATTTCATAACACAATATTGTTGGATAACGGGTCTGCAGACATTTTCAGCACAGGCTGTGATATGAATTTATTTATGATTTTTCCCGATTGAATTGGTGACATTTTTGCACAGGCTGTATTATAAATGTATGTATGACCCTTTTTTTCACGGTTTATTGTTCACTCTGCACATGCATTTTCTAAATTCAATAGAGCTTGACCTTTTTCTTGTTTTTTTTGCTTATTGTATTTTTATTGTAAATTAGAATAAATTGAGAAACACTAGGCTCTTCTCTTCATTTTCATCCACTTCTTTTGATTACAATTCAGTTGCTGAAGGAAACTAAGTGTGGGTATCTGTGATACCAAATGAAAACATATACTGGATTAAATCCTTGATTAAGGTTCAAATCATTCTCTACAGCTTTTTGGATTTGCAAAGTTTTTTTTATCACTTCCTGTGATGTCATCAGAGATCAAGGGTCATGTGAGGTTACTTCCACTACCCCAGGCTTTTTGGTGAAATGACTTCCCTGGTGCCCCTGTGCACAGCGGCACTGGTGACAGCAGGCAGCTACAAGCAGGCACGGATGGGCAAGGGAGCCAGTGCAGCCACCAGCAGCAGCAGGGGACTGTTGGTGGCAGTGCCAGGGCAGGATAGCCGAGGCCCGACAGAGGGCTTTTTGGTTAAGCCTGGGGTGCATGCTTGACTCAGTCTCAGGCCTCAGCCCCATAGTAAGGCTCGCAGGTTACTTAGCTGCATTGAAAGGGGCGGGAGGGCCAAGCTTACTTGTGTGGGGATGTTCTCTGCCAAGGCATGTTTGTGGATACTAGTGTAAATTTGGAAGCAAATTGTGCAATTGAAAACCTATTAGGACACTGCTTCTTGAACATGATCCGGTGTCAGGACAAAATGCACATTTCTATTGTTACTTGTCTGCATGGTAATGCTGTGGTTGGGGCGTGACATATTCTCCATGTCCAGCTGCATTGTAGTGTAATCCCATTTGAGTCTTGCTATTGTTGGCGTTTTGTTTTCATCATAAACTAGATTTTTGTGCGGCACTTTCTTTCTATGGACATTCTTGACCAAATGTGGTGGCTTAGGGTGTCTAACTTCTTTACACGTTCCAGTGAGAATCTTGTGGTGAAGTTTCAGTATTTAAAGCAGTTAACCCTCCCGTAAGACCAGGCACTTGGGGGCTACTGCGAAGATAAATTGTCCCCTGCCCCCTCCTACCCATCCACGCACTTCCCAGACATGCAAGTGGTGGCACCCCATCACCATTTAAATTGCCTAAAAAATGTATATATGTGAAAAGCGCAGTTGCTAATGATGAAATGTTTTATAGCAGTAATTGTTTGTTTATTGTACTCACACGTGAGTAATTTAGAAAATCGGGGTGGGTTCAGATTTACTGAAACCACCCTGACTGCATTCACACCTCCAATTTACAGATTGCACGCACATGTGTGCAGCAGGTCTGTTATCCCACTAAGCTCTTTATTAAAGAGTCAAAGTAAAGAAAACAACCTGTTATGCTTTTTTGTTTGCTCAGTGGCAGTAGCAATTGGTTTTTGATGTAATAATGGTTGATTTCCAAATTGGTTCTACTAAATTTAGAGGGGTGAAACGCTCTGATCCTTAACCTCTTTCAAAACCTTGCACTAGTTATGGGTGGCATACATGTCTTCAGCACATCTGTTAACTCAAACTATTTTACGGGGCCACTGTGACCTACAAGGAACATCATACATCCTTGTGAGGCCCTTGAACCTGTCAAGCTGCTTCTAAGGGTCCCTCTTCAAGCTCGAAGATTGCAGGACATTTTGTGAAGATTTGAGGACAGTCACACTGGTTCTTGACCCCTCCCTCCCCCTTCAAAGGTCTTCTAACAAAGTTCTTGGGCTTTCTGAACTTCATTTCTGAACATATGATCATGTGTAAACAGTACTGTGAGGACTTGTCATCTGGTAAGGGTGTAGAAGATCTGGCTTTTTGATTTTTATCAATCAATAAAATTATGTGGATAATGCCATCTGTGAGCGGGAAATCCGATGATCGGATTCCCTTTCATAGGTTCCATGCCAAACGCACAGTGTATACGTGTGCCCTGCTGCATCAGTATCCTAATAATCTGGGCCTGCTGTAGAAGTGGCACTGAGCAGATTCAGAGGTCACAGGTGTCCATTTCACACCTGTAGTGACGCCAAGTCTCTGCAGTGCACGGGTTAAATTTAAGATTGCACTCTTGTATCAAAACCCTATAATTAGTCTACACTCTAATTATAAAATATAAGCCATACCTCAGTTATGCTATGGTGGGTGGTAGTTCTCATAATTATTAGAAGCCACAGAAATATGGTATCACTCGTGCCAGCCATTTGAGCCCAGCTCAGTTGTGAAGGTATTATGTGTATTCTCCCCAGAAAGGCTGCACCTTGCCACTGCTCACAGAAAGGTAGCCTGGGGGATTGCCTCTGTTTGTTCCTTTGTGACGGCAAGTAATGCCCCCATCCCCCCAGAGAGACTGCCACTCCACCGCATGAAGCTGTACTGGGACAGGGATCAAACGGCACACCCATTCACAAATGTCTTGGCCTCACTCCAGGGTGCTTCATAACTAAAGACCTTTGATTCTGTTGAGAAGGGAAGGGGAAGGGGTTAGTGTAGAATGATATAGCTCATAACAGCTGGAGCAAGGTTTCACTCTATCTGTCCTCCCTTCTCTTCCGTTTTCTTAAGCACAAAGCACTGTGTGAGTGATGCCAGAAGGCAAAGTCTACTTGCTCTAAGAACAGGGATTGGACCCCCAAAGATGGCTAGCTTTAGTCCAATTGCCTACATTCTTTTGTCTTTAAAAGAAGGTATCTTTCACTCTTTTCTGGATTCATTTTTGGACAAACACTTAAGAAATGATTCATTGGACCATTGTTGTGAGACTTGATCTTTCCAGAGTCCCCTTCCAGTGAGGTGAATCTTGAGTGTCCAAGTCAGAGGGAAGCTCTGTCCCCCTAACAATCCCACAGGGCCACCTGCCTCTTTGCCAGTTACAATTGTACCCACGGCATCACCAGTCTTTCCACTGTTTGGAGGCTTGAGAACATCGACTGAATGCATCATACAGAGATCCACGACAGTCAGGATACCCATTTATCGCTGCCTCAAACTGCTTTCGCTGCATTTTGAACTCCAGGATCTGACAGAGCTGCCTTTGCCATGCTACCAAACTCTTTGAACCACCATGCTTGCACCTCCAGCCAGCTTGATGCTGCTTCGTGCCTTGTGGAGCCCATCACCTACTCAGCTCGAATCAACTGGTTAATGCTAGATGCTGACCTGAACCGCTCGAATGTCACTCGCCAACTCGAATCAGGTATTATACAAACTAATCGTCCCGGCTCGATCTCGAACTGCTGCTTCATTGAACTGCACACCGGAGCAGAAGTATCACTTCTTTAACCAATCACCATCCCTTGACTTGAAACAATGGGGCATCAGTCCCCGACCCTACCCGGAGGTGACAAGTCTGACTTCAACCTGCTTGGCTCTGAGTGCTCCAACCTACATCTCATGAACTCGCTCTTCGAACCGCTCTAAGCAGCACATTTGCCACACCACAAAGCCAGTTAGCCGCTTAGATCAACAGGACTCGCTGCACCTGCACTAAGCTGGAACTCTCTGCTCAATTACTTGAAGCCTGTTTAATCATTCAGCTCTACGTTATCAGGCGCATGAGAAAGCAGCAGCCTGATAACACAGGCCACAGTCTTTGGATTTTTGTTAACACGCTACTCCGCTTGAAATTTAGGCAACGTTTTGCTAAGGAAAACTGTCACTCATTCGCATTGACTGCAGGAACCTCTTTCTAGCAGAGGAGATATCAATCTTGTTAAAGATAACCTTTAATTTTGAAAACCATAATCAGCAATTTTGAACCAATGTTCTTACACTTTAATATGGTGTGTGTGATTATTTGGTAGGCAATAGTTCATGGACTCTCAATAGTCAGAAGTATTAGAATTTTTGCAGAAGATTGCACCTAATACTAACTTCAAAGATGTCACAGTTACAGCATTTCGTTGTACATTAAGAGCTCTGGTGCAGAGCGAGGTTTTCTCAAAATGCCTTTTGGCTCAGTGCTTGTTTTGAGCCTATCAGGCCTTGCTTATTTAATGTATGTATTTCAGGTATTCAACTTACATTTTGTGAACATTAAACATGCTCAGTGCTTGTATAACCACTGTTTCTTTCAGGTTCACAATTTTTGTTCTTTACATATTAACATTTTAGTGAGTGAAATCTGAAACTTTAATTTCCAATGTTTACATTTTTGTAATTTGGTACGCTAGGGACGTGTGCCATACTTAAGAGTTTTAGCCAACACTGTTTGTGACCTGAGTAGCTAATCTGTGCATTGTTCAGGATAGGATATCCCTAAACTGCTTTTAGTCTGGTTAGATACTGGTGAACCGCAAAAAGGTACTATTGACTGCAAACTACCCCCTTCATCAGTTGTTTTGGCCCTAGAAACTTGTTAGGTTAGTTTTATCCCTTTTGTGCACCTAAGAACATATCATTTTCAAGAACCCAGAGTGTTGCATCTCATTTTCAAGAACCCAGAGTGTTGCATCTTTCTATCTTTGATGATTTTGCGTTCTTTCCTCAGGGGTAGGTTTTGTTTAGTGTTTTCTAATTGGGTATTATTGCATATGGTGTGACGGAAGTAGATATATATTTTTATAGAACCCTGATTGCACATTCCTTTATTTTTGACTGTTGTACTTCACTGTTTGTGTCACTACTGATCCTATTCACGCCCCTCTTGAGAGTATAGCACTCTCTTGGGCCACGTTACCTCAAAAGTTGAAGGAGGTACATCTCTTAACTGCACCTCTTTTACCTTTTATGATTGTGTTGGCTCTTGGTTTGTAGAAGTTGTAGGGATGCACGTTCAGATCCCAGCCCCTCCCAAATGATTTAGATAACATGTGGGGAACGTGTACATAGTGTAGAGGGAACTGTATGGGCAAAGGTAACTGGCAGGAGATCCATAAAATTAACCATTTGCTATGCGACAGTGTCATGTAGAATCTAATGCATGAACACGACAACTATAACATGAACAAACACTGTACTCGAGAGTAGGCCAGGATCCTCGCAGGCCGGGTTGGAAACACAGAACAACGAGGCTCCTTCTCTTGCTCGATTATTCCAATTCCCAGGCACGGCAAGGAACATGCACGAACACACACATACAAATGTATCTGGTTAGCACTCTATACTAAGGAATGCGATGTGACAAATTAGAGTAGGGTTGCATCCCAGTACGAAGGCCATGCTCATGGGAGCCGAGGCAGAGGTCTTGAGCTGCCGAAACACGAGCTCCGATTTAGAACACCAGCGCCCCCCAGAATAATGGTCATTACATTTGATCTACCAGATGCTCCGGAATAAGACTCTTAAATCCTTCATGAATTGGATGGATTGGTGGGATATGTAGGGATTTCAGACCTACTCCTTCAGAGGAGTAGCTGATAAAGGGAGTTGGGGGGGGGGGGGGGAGGGGCGGGGTGCAGAGAACAACAAGGTCCATGATTTGTACTAGGGAGAGCAACCTTTATAATATTGCAGCGGGGAGGCATGGTGGGGGCACTTGCATGTCTGGGATGAGAAAAGAGTTGCTTTCTTTGCAAGGACCAGGCTGACATTGACGTTATCCATCAAGCTCATGGTGATGGCCAGGTGCATATAACTTGATTAGGCCTAAAGACAGTGTGGTGCATTTTAAAGTCTAGCCAATTATTTACAGTAATCCAAGGTGAAGAGACTGTCGCCCACGTGTTGAGAAGATGACACAGACAATAGGAGAGGGGTCTTTATGTGAATATTAGCATGTAAGTAGGCAGTAGGTAATGGGGGGGGGGGATAACCACTCTATATCCAACGCATCCTTAATGACAATTGTTATGTTTTATAATGTTTTCTTTGATGGAGACGGAGAGCTCTGTGGCAGTGGACTTCTAATACCCTGTTGCTAGTTTCCTTTTTGTATTCAAAATAAAGCTCTTGTTCTTTTTCCTAGCCGGTGTTTCTTTCTGTATCTGTTTCTTGTGAGGTTACCTGACACCACTGGTGAGCCCAAAGTGATCCCAGACTCCCCCACGAGGACGGAGGATTCCTGGCCACACATCCGCTGGTGCTGCACCCACCTGCAGCAACCAGTCCCCTTGTGCGCACCTTCGAGAGGTTTACAGGAGCTGTGTTAACAGAATTACTGTCTGTTTTTTGGAGCAGGGCGCTGTCCCCGGATTGTGCAGGCCATTGATGGAACCCCATGATTGAGGACTCAGGGTGAACACATAGATGCAAATGCACCTTTTTCAGAGAAAAACAAGTGGGGCACAGGAAGGCAATATGAGTGTTTGAGTATGCAAAGGGTGGAGTGAAGGAGTGGACGGATAGGGTGAAAGACCATGTGGTATTTTACATAAATTAATGTTATTTTAATATAGAGCACTGTGGTGTAACAGGACCCTTTCCTATGTTATTAGGGAAGAAGATGGTGCCATTTAATGAGGAAAAAAATACAGATGCGGGTCCCATATATTTAGTGGGCCTGGGATCTCTCTGTCCAGTTTAAGGGGGGCATGAGTATGACAAATAGTTGTGGTAGAGGCCCTTGTGGGCCTGGGATCTCATCACCTGAGATAGAGGGTGTGGTGGAACAAAAAGGTAGTTTTATTGTGGTGAGTAGACGTCGAGGGAGTGCCTAATTTGTTGCGTGACAAGAGGTTTGTGAGTAATGTCAAGATGTGTGTGTGTGTGTGAGGGGAGTGTGAAAGGTTGTGAGTATTGATTAAAGCAGTGGGCATCGATGGGGGGAGTGTGGAAAAAGGGCTAGGGGTACTGGGTGATTACGGCTTTGCTGGTTTGGGGCATAGGTTTTGGTAATATTATATAGTGGTGATAAAGGTGTGGCTATGATGGAGCAGACAACCCAGTTGTTGTATGTGTGCAAAGCACTTCCCATGTATCGAGAGTATAACGAGGAATGTTTGACGGAAACAAAAGGAGAGATGTATAAACCATGACCGGAACAGGAAACATATAAAAGAGACATAGTAAGTCTTATGTACACATTTTTGGCAGCCAAGTACAAAAGGAGAAAATTGAAAAATGGAAAGGAAGTGTTAGAATTTTGGAAACTGGTGGAGGATTTTCAAGATGTTCCCATAGATTCCCCTAAAACAGTGAGTGAGTTGCCCACACCCTCTACCCCGGTAATGACCATGCCTGCTGTTCCGAGTGCCCATGTGCCCCCCATGACGGTGTCTGTATCCCCCGCTAGGATGTTCTCCTACACTTGCTGCGTCAGCATATACAAATCCCAGATATGTTCCTTTGCCCACTACAGCTCCCCCCACCACCCACACAGGCCCAATATCACAACCTCACTAATCCTACGGCATCTGCGGCTGCAAGAGGTAGGGCACCCGAAGGTATGGACAGAAAGCCAAAGAAGGAGTTGGTAGATGTGTTAAGGAAGGTGGAAGAAGAATTAGCTAGATTGAAGATGGATGGGCAACAAGTATCTATGGGAACAGATAAATTGAGAGCAGAAGACCATTTGTTGGGAATATACAGTACTGCTATTACGATGTAAATATAGAGGAGGAGGAGGAGGAGGAGGAGGAGGCAGGCAGAAAGTATGGATTGTGGTATGGTCGGACAATGAGTATGACCGCACGCGAGAGGGAGATGAAGAGTGGGTGTTAGGCAGAATTATAGGCAGTACCTTTTGGGAACACCACACACAATTAAGACTTCAAGTGGCAGTACAAATTCACCTTTGGTACAAGCCTGTACTACATAGTAAAGTGGTAGCGATGGCTGAGCAGCCAGACTTATCTCAAGAGCAAGTGAGCACTATCAATAGTTACACAAAGGACAGCAATTACTATGATTCAAACGAGCACTGAGTCAAGGTTTCTGAGTAAAAGAATATACATTTATTTACACACCAGTTTTAAAACATTTCACTAAAGTAAAGCAGTTGAAAAATCACACTCTTAATACACCACACTACTCCTAATAGATTCTGGACAAGTTAAGCTCAAAATGAAGTGTGAGCAAAATGGCACTCCAATCCTTTAAAAGGGAGGGAAAGACAAAGTTGGATAAAAATTGAGCAGCACCAACAGGTAAGTAAGCAGGGCAATCTAGAAAGAGGAACTACAGTGAGGGAATCAAATCAAAAGGGCTTAGGGCCAAAGTCAATAGGACAAAAGTCTTTGCTCAAGATCACAGAGTTCAGGGTAGTTCGTGGTTAAGTCTTTGCCAAGAGTTCTGGACAGAGTTGGTCAGCAGAAAAGTTAGTTTAAAGAATAGAGAAGGACAAGCCCTCGGATTGGCGAAAGTTTTCTGTTAGGTCGATTAGGGCAACGCCTATGTCATGATGCCTACCCCCGGGGACCCAGACCAAGTCCAGCAACCCCGGAAGCAGGCATCAAGCTATCCCAAGCAAGCCCAACAACCCCTGCTAGGGGCTATTTGGGTGCAGTCCTGGCGTCTATGGCGCCAGGCTCATATGTAGAGTCAGTCCTGCTGCCGTAGGTGCCAGGCTCATAGATTAAAACTTACCTGATGCAGACCATGCTGCAAGAGCTCCAAGCCGAAAGGAGCTTGGAAGGGACTACTTTACCTAGGGACTATTTTTTTACTCGGGTGGGGCTGGGGAGGAATACTCACCTGGGACTACTTTGGAGGCTATTTAAACCACACCCGAAGAGCAACGCATGCTTTGCGTTATTCTGCATCCAGCAGCGTAACGCTCACCGTGCCTGCACGTCTGCATCCAGTCTTCTGCCACGCCCGCCTCGAGTCTGGAGCTCATAGAAAAAGGGAGAAAGAAGGACAAAAGGTAAGAACAAGAGCAATGCCTTTGATCCTTACCTGAATTCCCGATCCATCGCGCCTTCGAGCTGGAAGAAGGAAGTTATTTTATGCGCATCGCCTCGCCTGCTGCAGCGCCGCGCTGAACTCACCGGCCTTTGCAGCATCTTCACATTCTACCGCATGCTTCTGCATGTACCCGCCACACTCCGGCACCTAAGGGGAAGACCAGAACAGCAAGGTGAGCCAAGGGAATACACAGAGGCAATATTAGTTACCCCCCATAGACTTACCTAATTTTACCACCAGGGGTACTAATCCTCTTCACGGGTCGGTGCAGCTTCCACTGCATCTTCGCCGAACCCCGGCCCCTAAGGGGAAACAAAAGGACAGCAAGGTGAAACAAAGGGACAAACAAAGGGAAACCTCCTCACCACAATAGACTTACCTGATTTTACCGCCAGAGGCATTATTCCCTGAGACTTCATACTTTCTCTCAGCGCCTGAATAAGGGAGAAAGCAACGGGTTACATATTGACATTATTTTATTGAACTGTGTTGGATAATACAAATCCTTACCTGAACATTACTGGTTGCCATGAGGAACGCATTGCTAGGGTCAAGCTGCAACCTGCAAGGAATCGGACAAGAGTGAAAGTCAGACATTTGAATTCTTACGAACTGCATACTTACGGCGTCTTGCCGGGAATCTCAGAGTCAATATTGTTCTAGAACTCACAGATTCCTTTGAGCGAGTGAAGCAACTGGTTATCTACGCGCCCCTGCGCTCAATGCAGGATGGAGAGCTCATCTTTCCAAACCATCAGGTGAGAATATAAGAGGGGACATCAAAGGTGATCAGTGGGGAGAACAGCGGGAGTGGGGGGGGGTTAACACTCAACTCCACGGGTGGTTAATTCCCTTTCTCCATTTGCAGAAGAATATTCCTACGGGCCAAGCAAATGAAGCTAGGTGGGCCAGTCCAGTCCGTCGGCTGTCCAGTTCAGATCGACGCCCCTGTGGGAGCCAGGTGAGCGTAACAGCCTACCCTCCCGAACCTTCTCCTCACCTGAGGATTCTGAAGAGCTGTAGCGATGCTCGCGTGTTCCCCTGGAGGAAGTCCTCTTTGGATCCTGGAGCCTTCTTTCTTTAGGTTTCTTTTCTTTCTTGTGTTGTAAGTAAGGTCTGGCTCCCTCAGAGGCCACCTTGGCAGGATTAGGAACCTGTCCTCGTTGATCCCCCCCCCCCGGAGCCAAACCCCAAACCAGGGAAAAAGCTGGTGGCACAAAAAACCCTGGGTCGCAGAAGCATGGTCCTTGGTGTTTGGATTGCAAGAAGTACAAGGTCTCCCTGGTTGGTCTCTGGAGGAGCAGTGCCTTCTGGAAGATGTAGTATTCAACACTGATTCGAGGAGCAGTGCCTTCGGGAAGATGTAGTATCCAGTACCGATTCACGGAGCAGTGGCTTCTGGAAGATGTAATATCCAGTACCAAGAGATGGAAACAGGAGTCTCGAGGAGATATAGTGCAGAACAGTCTGCACTTTGGGGAAACGGGGCCAAAATAAGAAAAGAAGAGGAGAGGGAGAGTAAGCCCCGAAAGAACGGAGGATCCGAGGCGAAAGGAATAGAATCCTTATGTTACAGAAAGGGGCGGCAGCAGCAAGGAAAGGAGGTAAGTAAGATACAGGGAAGCTCTCTATAACAGAAAGAAATTAGACTGAAAGTATAGAAGTTTAGGAAAAGAATAAAAGGTACGCCAAGAGGGTGCAAAATGACCACAGGAGAAAGAGTAAGAAAGAAACTCACCGTTAGTGTCCGCGGCCCAACTCTAGGATGGGAAGTAAAGCAACTGAACTCAACGTCCCAAAACAAGGAAGCGAACAATACCTGGCTCACCTGGAAAACAAACAAGCTGAACCACCGGCCCAAGTCACCTGTGCACAGAGGTACCTTCCCCAAATTGAGAGAGAGAGAGAGAACACAGGAGGTTCGGGAACAGGAGCAGGGAAAAGGTAAACGGAGGAACAATACAGTGCTAGCACAGCAGCGTTAGAGTGTCAAAATGATGATACAATGCGCTGTTCTAAGGGGCGTGGTCTCCATATATAGCTGTGGTGGCCATGTTGGGGGAACACTAGAATGCTAAAACAATTCCTGTGATCTAATGTTTCCAACTCTGCCAGAGCTTCCAAGGACTGAGTCTGACAGTTCCATGCACTTTCACCGCGGCTGGTTGAAACAAACAACAGGATTTGAACAGTACCTTAAAATGGAGAAGCAGCTGTAGTTAAGGCGGACGTTCCTGGCAGGTCCTGCAGGCTCACGGTTCCTGAAGCAACTGTCGGACTGACATGAAGTAGGAAGCCTGGAGGATCCTGCACGGGCCAGGGAAGAAACCACCACCAGCAGCAGAGCAGAGCAACAAATAAAAGGTGCGCTCCTTATAACCCAAGCAGGGTCTGACCTTCCTGGCTATCCGGTTCACTGTAGCTCAGTACAGCAAATTCGACCAGAGGAGGGAGACCTGGCTTGCAGTTTGGGTGAACTGGTTGGTCCCACCAGCACAGGGGAAGAAGATTCCTGGTAGATCTTCTTTCGTTGGAGTCTGAAGATTTGGACCTGCAGCAGGGCTTCACCGGGTGGTTCAGTCGTTGGTAGGGGTCCTCTTCTGTAAGCTCCTCTTCGGTTCTCTCGTTCCAGTGGTGACTCTGCCTTTCCAGCCCAGAGACCTACTTTGTATGTAGTTTTTCCCCATTCACACAGCCTGGCTGTCAATCACACAGCAGGGTGGCTGTCCTGGCGGAAATGTCACCTAGCCAATCAAATAGGAGTGCGACTTGGGTTACCAGGGGAACCCATGGCAGGGATCCTAAAACCCCTCCCTCACATCCCTGTGGAGTAGGTGAGGCTCCACAGTCTATGAACACAACAAATGTTAAACGCACACAGCAAAACACATGTAAGAGTGGGAAAAAAAGGCTCCCACTCTTACAAGGTGAAAAAAATGAATCCTAGAAATCCAGCAAAACTGCTGAGGGGCTCAGAAGGTGAGGGAAATTAGCCATTCTGGAGAATTCTCCCTGACAGTGGGACACTAGACGAAATGGGAGAAGAGGAGCAGCCACCGGTGAGCTCCCTGTGAGTGGAAAGTTTGTAGGGACCTAGGTCACGAAATAGATATGGGCGCATGGCAGTGGCCAGGAAATCGGTGATGGAGAAAAGGAGAACGATAAAGACAGAAGCTCAGTTTCCATTATTACACAAGGGACCAGGGAGGGCACGGTGTATACCATGGGTCCATATGGACAAAAATGATCTGATCAAGGTGCTCTCATCTCTCACTCCCAGAGTGCGTACAGTGGATATATGCCTTTGAGAAGCAAAAGTCCGGAACGACTTTGGTCATATGGGACCTGAAATATTTGTTTCAATACTGGGGGAATCAGATTGATGACATGATTCAAAGCTTGGTATCCCGGTGGGAAGTTCGGTGATGATAGTCATGACGAGTGCACTTTAATGATATAACGCTGCAAGTGTGAGCGGCGCTATCGCGCACATACCCAGACAGGCCTGATCTTCAATAGATCATGCAGAGAAAAGGGGACTTCCGAAGGTATTGCAAAAAGCCAGTAAATGTGAAGGACATTCAAACATTCCTTGGTCTGTGTAGTTGGTGTAGAGCATAGAAGTTTGACTATGTCACTACATGTCGAACACTCAACCACTGCTGTAGGCCCTCAAAGAAGCACAACGGACAAAAAATATAATTATTTAGATGGAACCCCTCTGCAACCACATTATATAATTATAAACCCAAAACAACCCACTATATATATATAAAAATAACATCAGTCAATTGTACAGAAGGTCAATTAGGACCACTGTAATTTGGTCAGTTGTGTCAAAAAGTCAATTGTGATCTATCAATTCAGGTAATACCAAAGTATTGACACAACACAGTCCTATGGGCCCTAGACCTCTAGCATAATACAGTGGTATGCTGGATTCTGTTATGCAAGAACAGTTCCCTTGTGAACAATCATTGGCTGCAGCTACTTTTGCCATAGAGAAGTCGGTCACTATTGTTGACCTTGTATGTTGACAATGTAGTATTTGAGATACTGGAGAGGACAAAGTCAACATTGACTTCACAAAGGGCCTCTTCATATGAGGTTATTCTTTCCAGCCCATCCATTCATATTGTCTGTAACAGTGAATCCTGCTACCTTTTTGACAGAACCCATTACTGATGATGATGAGGTCCATGATTGTGTTACTGACGAGGGTCCTGGGGATGACATTCCCAAAGCATGTGACTATGCTTTAGATGATGGAGAGGTATTCTTTGTTGATGGGTCGCCAACTATCGACCAGGAGACTGGTCAGCGACATAATGGTACCGCAGTAGTTCAACTGGTTGACTGAGAGTATGAGTTTTTTTTTTTGCAGCTAAGATTACCGGGCCATTATTTGGCACAAGAAGCAGAACTGATTGCCTTTATTGAAGCATCTAAGGTGGCGCAAGGGTGCCAAGTAACAATATATTCTGATTTGGACTATGTTACAACAACAGTACATTTAGGGTTGTGAGGGTGGATGAGAAGAGGGTTCCGCAGAGCAGATGGCTTTGCGGTGCAACCTGCAGCTCTCTTGGGCAGGTTGATTCATGCCCTTTCACAGCCCACACTTGCCGCAGACTTCGCACAGCCCACATATGCCACCCATGCAAGTGGAGGAAACTTCAACTCCCTCTGGAACAAAACAGCAGACACAAGCAGCGGACTGACAGCTTTTTGCCAGTACCAGACATTCCTGAACATCCAGCACTTGTTAAAATGCAGTTGCAATTACAGGCTCCATATACAGCATTACCTGTCACTCAAATCATTGATATACAATGCAAAGCACTGCAAAGTGAGAAGTTCTTTGTGGCAGGGAAGTGGGTGTGCGATATCTCCAACTGATCTGGTGTGGAGACAGACTACTACCAGAAAGGTAGTCATGCCCCAAGAATTGGTGATGGTAGCGTTGGATTAACTTCATTACCCTGCCCATGTGTCTATGAAGATTAGTATTTGCCTAACATTCAGGAATTGCTGTCTATGTTTACGTCCAGCTGTACTGTCTGCCAGACATACAGTACTGGGCAAACTTTGAAAACTTTGAGTTACATTGCCCAATCCGATTTGCCCTTTTCAGTATCTCCATATAGATTCTGTAGATATGGGTGAGAGATGTAATACTTTTCGCTCTCTCATAGCTGTAGTGTTCTTTCTCCCATTGGATCAAGACTGGTCCATGTGCACATCCTGATGCCAATCGGACGCCAAGTTCTTGGTGAGAGAATTGTTTCCCCAATTGGGGGGGGTGTGCGAAAAACTGAAAAGTGAAATGGCGCTCACTTCTTTTATGAGCGGTTTAAGGAAATTGCAGCTCTTTCGGGAATAAAACACAAGATTTGCTCCATTATCAGCCTCAAGCCAACAGCATTGTGGAAAGGATGATCAGCCTTTTAAAAACTAAGCTTTTCAAATTGTGTGTAACACTAAAAAATAATTGGGTCTATTGCCTGCCCCTGACCCTATTCAGGTTGAGGGCCCAGCCCTGTAAGGATAATCTCCTCTCCCACATGAAATAGTGACAGGGAGACACATGCACATTCCATAGTGCATCTGATGCCCACGGGGTTGCATCAATTTTGGGGACCGAATTTCATTTGTATCTGACTCAGTTAACAAAATGTATAAAATACCTTTTTCAAAAGATTGTCTTACGTTGAGCAGAAGGTGAAACCAGCACGGCAACGGAACCCGTGAGCTCGCCACCATTGCAATTTTCCTGAGGACAAGGTTTCCGTGAAATATTTTGTCTGCAGGTGAACGTCGCCCCCAAATGCGCTATAACGGACCTTTCACGGTAGTGTATGCTGCCCCGCTTGCAGTCAAAGTAAAGGAATTGTGGTTTGGGTGCATCTGTCTGATGTTAAAGAAAGTACCACAAATGTTGCCTCCTGCAATAAGTATTTTATCAGAGTGTTTTTGATTCAGGATTGTTTACCTATGCAAACAATTGTTGCAGCATTTTTGAAGATTGCTTTTTGCTAGGATTTTTTTGTAGGTGTGATTATTTTGTTTTGGGCATTTGTGTTTTTCTTTTTGTGACATGTTTAAAATGAGTTTTTCTAATGCTTGTGGATTTTCTTACTTTTTTCTCATACTGTTTTTATCTGTTCTAGTCTTTTTGCAGTAGAATATTTTTTTCCTCTTAAGTGCAGATTTTTCTTTAGTCTGTTCTTATATTTGTCTAGTGAGTTTATTTGATTACGACATATAAAGAGGGGTGGAGGTGTACTATAAGGGGATGTGAAAACAGTAAATTTATTGATGCTACAATTGATGATCATATCACTACAGTAGTAAAAGCATGCAAATACATGACACATTAATATCGCAAGTAAAGTTGCAGGGGGGAAAAAGATGAGGAAGATGAATCCGTACAACTGCCTGGTTTTTGACACCATGTCTGATGTGCACCATCCAGAATTAAGCAATATGTGGTATAGTCATATGTTCTCGGTAGGGACACATAGGTATAACGGGAGTTATGTCTGCTCCCTCAACCCCATTGTGTCAGGAGAGCTCAAAATGCTAGTGCCCCAGGAGATGTCGCCCCTAGAAGCCCAGTGTCTGGTCCATTTCACGCTGTCAGGTTGCAGTTTGTTCCAGGGGCACAAAGTACAAGTTGTACTAATGGACAGAGATGGAGAAAATGTGGTGAAGAAGATGGTACACCTCCATGCAAGCCACGGCCCATGTTACAAATTGGACAGAGTGTTGTTTGTGTCAAACAGATGAGAGAAAGCAGTGGTGAGCTGTGCGGCAGGGGGGCCCCCTGAGTTTGAAGAAGTGATATGGAACATCAATAAGAACTGTTTCAAAATGGGGACTGCATGCATATCAAAAATAACATGGATTGAAGCACTTGAAACTCCAGTAAAAGTTCAACCAGCTTAAGAATACCTGTTCTGTTTTCGAAGGCATGGGACTGTTCCTGTGGGCATTAATACTAAGTGCAACAAGACAATGTTCATTCTGCATCTTGCAAAAGGAACAGCGGCTCTGATGGATCTTTACTGTGTGTGCGGTCAGCAGTTACCTGCACCTCCCTCCCTCCTGGCAAGGAGCATGTGTGCTAACAACATTGCACTCAGCTATCCTTGTGGTGCCTGAAGCTCAACTGACTGTAGCATCTACGCATGGTGCATCGCACAACATCCCAGCTTCAATCCAACCCCCCCCCCCTGAGGTGAGGAGGAAGAAGAAGAAGTGATCACTGAAGTTGCGAAGGAATATATGGCTGCAGATCGTTCGATGGGAGGTGATCCAGTGGGCAAATGATACTGAGCAAGCCCTAAAGGCCATCATGAGTGAGTTGAGGGCAATCCGATTGATGACACTCCAAAACCGGTACATTCATTCCAGATCTTCTGATGCCGATGGAGGGGGGCATGTGCAAAAAGATAGGATTGTCCTGTTGCCTGTACACCCCCGCACCCCCAAAATGACGCAGAGGATGGGTCCCTGAGGCATACTATAGAGGCCTTTTACAAGCTAAAGGCTGGCATGGAAGGTGAAGCAGGAGTGCAGGCCGAAGATTGGCTCGACAGAACGTTCTCATGGGTGCCATCCTGCCTCTGGGCAGTGGTGAAGATATTGGTTCTGATTATTGTGCTCCTGTTGGTGTTGTTTTGCACATGCCAGATGATACTTGGATGTTGTGCAAAGACTATCCCGAACAGCACAATGTAGATGGTCACCATTGGTGCAGGAATGGCTCTACCAGCTACAAAGGATGGGCAGGCTCAAACTGAAGAGCAAAATAAGCCATGGATGGTCAGAATTGAAAGGCCCATACACCCCCTCCCTCCCAATCTGGGGAAATTGACCTCTTCCCCCACCAGATCCAGAGAACTACACTGAACATTGGGTTGATTTAGTAGTGGGTGATTTATACCACATGTACTCCAGAGACGTATGCCCAAGAGGGGGGCAGTTTGCGCTATGTGTGCAGGGCATGGGTTCCCATGGAAGAAGCAGATATAGAGACAAAGGGGAAAGTTAGTTAATGTAGGATTATCTAAAGGAGGGAATGTAGGTATGCACGTTCAGATCCCAGCCCCTCTCAAACAATTCAGATTGTGGAAAATATACTAACTTGTGGGGAACATTTAGAGGATGTTGTGGAGGGGGGAACTGTATGGGTAAAAGTGACTGTTGGGAGACGCGTGAAACTAACCATTTGCTTTGCGACGGTGTCATGTACAATACATTGCATGCACACGATATCTATAACATGAACTAACACTCTACTCGAGAGTAGGCTTGAATACTTGCTGGCTGCATTGGAAACCGACGAACAAGGCTCATTCTCTTGCTTGATTATTACATTCCAATTCCCAAGTGCGGCAAAAAACATGCACGTACACACACCTACAAATGTATCTAGTTAGAACTCTTACAATTAAGAAGGAATGCAAGCATCCAAATGGGAGTAGGGCTGTGTCCCAGTACCAAGGTCGTAGTCCTGGGAGCCAGGGCAGAGGTCATGAGCTGCCAAAACAAGAGTTAAAAATTTAGGAAACCAGCACCCCCATAATAATGGTAATTCCATTTGAACTACCAGATGGCCAGGAATAAGACTCTTAAATCCTTCATGAATTGGATGGATTAGTGAAACATGTAGGGAGTTCAGGCCTACCCCTTGGGAAGAGTAGCTGATAAAGGGGGGAGCAGAGTGATTTGTACCGGGGAGAGCAAAGGGTGATGCCAACGTTTATAATATTGCAGAGGGGAGGCACATGCATGTCTGGGATGAGAAAAGATGTGCTTTGTTTGTTAGGACCATCCTGATCTCTAAGCTATCTATCGAGCTCATGGTGACAGCCAGTGCACATCACGTGATTAGGCCTGATGACCGGGTGGTGCATTTTAATTTACAGTACCCCAAGGTGAAGAGGCCGTTGCCCACAGGTGGAGAAGATGGAAGAGAAGATGACACAGCCAATAATAAAGGGGTCTATCGGTGACTATTTGCATGTAAATAGGCAGTAGCCAATGATGGTGTGGGTTGAACATTGTATATCGAATGCATCATGAATGACGATAAGTAAGTTTTATAATGTGATGTTTGCTTTGATGAAGACAGAGAGCTACGTGGCAGTGGACCTATAATACCCTGTTGCCATTCTCCTTTTTGTATACAAAATAAAGCTCTTTGTTCTTCTCGTAAAAGAGTGCACAAAGCTTTTTTTTCCCTAGCAAGTTGTTCTTTCTTTGTATGGTTGTTGTGAGGTTACCCGACCGTGTTAGCACTTCACCTCTGCTCTTTGCACTCCTGCACTTCAGAAGTACATTTGTCACAAGTACAGAATCAGACGCTGCTCTGAGCTAATTGGCAGTATGCAGCTTTGGGATTGGGGCTCATTTAATGGCCATGCTGTGAGTGAATATATTAGTTGGGGACGGGTGTGGTTTGTCATAGCAGTCAGTTGCATCTGTGTCATGTGTGGTCATCCGCGAACTGTAGCACTATACCTTTTAAAGGGTAAAATTGGAACTCCTCATGCAGAATAAAAGTATGATTTGTAGTTTTCAGCATTGGTGAATTACTACCAATCCTTTAATACTGAGGGATTTTTCTAGCTATAATGCTACCTTTCACTTCTTAAGTGCAAATAAAATGGTAGCTCGCTTGCTTACATGGCAGGAAAAGAACAAATACAGAAAGCTTCAATAAACCGAGCCACAGGGTGGATGTCAGGGGGCTACGGCCTAGTCCGTAGCCCCCTGACAAGGTCTGAAGCTCCCCGTGATGTGTTCTGTGGTTGCATGGCTTTGAGGACTTTCTTGAATGAGGGTGTGCTTCGATTAATAAATTCCCCCCGTCCCCTCACTGAGTGTGCTGCCCTGTGCCTCTCGAACCATTGTTCCCCATCCATATTCTTTTTGGGGTTCAAATAGTGTTGTGAAGTTTGCCAACAAACCAACAGTGGTTTCATCTGTATAAACCTCTCCTTCCTAATCCCCAGCCCGGTGGTGAAAATAAATCCCTTCGTATGAATAGGTGGCAGCAGGAAGAACCCTAGATGAGCCTAAAGGACTAAATCAGAATTGTGGGATATTACCTTTGCACCAAAAGTTCCTGTGTTTTTCAGGTTCTGCTGGGTGAAGGGGTAATCGTAAACATGTGGCAGTAAGGAGGGCATGTGCCCCAAGTTGACCGCTTGATCCTGAATTACCAGATGCCATTTCCTGGCCCATCCTAGATAAAAGCAGACCCCTTAACTCAATCCTCTCCTTTATCGGATAGCTGTTTAAAAGTGGACCCTCTTTGGATGCAATGCAGACGGGGATCTAGACATGCTTTCCTGTTGCTGTCTGATCACAAAATGGCTTAGAGTGGTGCAGCGCAGAGTCCTGAGCAGTTCAGAGATCCTAGGTCATGCGTTGGATTATGTGCGGCAAGATCAGTGGACACATGGTGTATGCATGATCGGTGGCTGCATACATTTATTTATTATGCATTTCGGCAAGTGGCTTTCATGCCCGAGCTACAAAGCTGTTAATACATAAATCCTCATGGGGCGCTTTACAGATTTGGCTTAACCAAAGTATTGGATTGAGTCGGAAGCGGATGCTTTGTGATTTCCTGTTGCAGTGCGGCTTGACTCGGGGCCCTTTACTCGAATCGCAGCATCGCCGTCGGACTTTCCTTGGCGGATCTTGCGGATGCAGTGGATTTCCCAGCTGATTTTGCGGCTTTCCTTGGCTCTCTTTGGCTGCTCTGGGCTCTTGGTCCCTGGTCTCTGGCTCCCAAGTGGCTCCTCAGCTGTGGCGTTGCAGTAGCGGTCCGTGGAGTCAGTTAACTGGTCAATCAGTTAACCAAGGAGTGAACTAGGGGTGAAGGAGTCTGCTGCTGCTATCTGCTGTTTGCTGCTTGCAGGTAAAACGCAGGTAACCGCAGTAAGCGGCAAGTTAAAGTGAAGCGCACCGCAAGGCGGCCATTTAGCAGGGGGCGTGAGAGGCAGGTCAATCAGTCTGTCATCTGCCATTAACTAACTATCTAATCATTAACTAGTGTGGAGTGTGTTTCTTGAGTCGAGGGGGAGAGGATGTGCACTTTGCCTGCAGTCTTTTCCTTTTTCTCCCTTCCCCCTCCACTGTTCCCTCCCCTCCCCCACACCACTCCCACTCCCTCTCTCCGCCGCCCCTCCCATTACGCTCTCTTCCCTTGAAAACATCTGAGAAGGGACGGGGACACACAATGTCTGGTAGAGCATCAAGCCGCAACAAAATGGCAGGAATACGGCGTAAAAAACCCTATGGATTGCAATCTAATAATAAGCAGCCTATTCTTAATGACATTGTAGGGGCAAAGGAAATTGGGGAAAGACCCCAGGCACCACAAAAAAAGGCCCATTAGATGCATTTTTCCCCGCAAAAACATCTGAACCTGAAACTGCTGCTGCAAATCAGGACAGCAGCACACCACAACTGGTGGATGAGGGCAGTTACGTCCTGTCGGACTTGGATAACGATTCCCTCCTACAACTGTGCTATGCCTTGCAGGACCGAGTGACCACGCAGGCGGCGGCACATGCAGAGGAAACCATAACCAACATTGCATCTACTGAATGCCACCCATTGAAAATAGGAGAGGTGGAGAGCGCACAAAGCCCTGGAGACAAGACGCAAGGAGATGAGTAATCTACAGAGACAAATGTAACGCAGGATATGCCAAAAGAGGTCCCTTTGGAATCGCACAATGGGCCACCGCAGGCATTGTCTCCTGCTGGGGGTGGGGGAGGGGACAGGCTTTCTGAAAGTCCAAACATGCTATTTGATCAGCGAATCTAACTCGTGAGTCTACGTAAACTGAGTTTAGCACACACGACACCTTGCACACAAGTCAGGCGGTGCTCAGTTTTGCGGTGAAAATTCTATTGAAATTATGTGGCACCATCCATGAAGATCTGAAAAACCAGGGGAGGGTGATTGCTGCCCTCTATTCATATCTGGGAAGGGGAAACAGGGGCACATGCCCGCCTACCATTGACTTGAGGGGTGATACACTTCCCACTAAACCAACAAGTAACAATGAAGGTGATAAAACTACGTCAGCTTTGGACAAAGTGTGCAACCCTAACCTGAGTGTGGGGAGAAATGCTGCAAGGGAAAAAGGAGGAAAACCTGCCGTGGCCCCCGCATCCAGGAGGCAGACCCGACTGGCGAATAAACGCCTGACAAATGGTCGCAACCAACCGAAGTCGACTCTGCCGAACTTGGAAGAAAGTGTGCAGGTGGTGGTCCCACCCCCGCCGCAAAATTCAACCCCTCGCGCAATGGGCAATAACATATCAAAAAAACAACGTAAGTGGGCAGCCAGGAGAAAGAGAAGGTCAGCGCCGACTGTTGGCACTTTAATGAGCTGGCTACTAGAAGAGCAGCCGAATCAAGAAGTTCCCGCGCCTACGGGTCTGCCGCAGGGGGACAAGAGACTCAATCATATACATCCAGCTGACCCTACCCGTGCCCTCCATCGGAATCAGCTATGATGCAACCCTTGGACCCCGAGGAACAGTCATGCTCGACCTTATCTCAAATCATCAGCGGGGGGAGAGGTGCAGGGTGTGCCAGTCAGCAAGGTTGACCTAAGAAAGGTGACAATCTCGCCGGTGGACACTAATAAGCTTGGGGCCCAATTGAACCGGCCCTCCTTGCTTGCCCTGTTCGCCAAAATTCCATCCCTTCGCATACTCAATTCAAATGACGTTGACTTTGTGGAACCCTTACGGATACCTGGAGAAAAACTCACCACAATTCATTGCTGCCTGCCGGAAACTGCAGCAATGATAAGGGCGAACCAGGCGTCCTTGGGATACTTGGGATATTCTTTGGATCCACCCCTGCCCAAAGCCCCAGCCAGAGAAGAATGTCAGAAATGTAATTGTGCCATCACTACAGCTGCCACGTATTCAGGAAGAGGAAGAGCTGCTACTAAACTCACAGATGAACAAGGCTGGGAGTGGCTTCAGGAACTGTTTGCACAAAGGAAAGGAGGGTGAATTTCCACAGTAATAAGTTGATCCACTAGGGGCTTTAGCCATTGGATAAACGCGGGGGGCTCCCGCGATTGGCAATTGTCATCCGAGCTTTTTCTATTGCAGGAATCATGGGTCACATTTGATGTGGAATTTGAAGGTTATGTCACTTTTCATTATCTGGCAACAAAGGGTGACTTGGGCAGACCTTGGGGCGGCCTGCTGACTTGCGTCAAATCCTCCTATAACCCTAGGTTGATCCATGGGGGTTGCCCGGGGGGAAATGTATTGGTAATACAGATATCCCCTCCCGGGGGTTGGGGAGGGCACAATGACCTATTGGTGGCCAATGTCTATGAACCCCCAGGTGTATCAATCACGGAGGCTCTTGGGGACACATTGGACTCAATATTGACCTCATGGTCCATGGGAAAAGCTCCAGCACCTGTATTATTTTGCAGAGATTTTAACGCTAAATGCCTTGACCTGGAAGGGTGTGGAAATTACACCCATGTCTCTGATCGGTGTGGTCTTCCCATGGCTAGGAGCAACCCAAAAGGGAAAATATGGATGGATATTTGTAAGGAGTGGAACATGACATTGATCAATGGGCGCACTATGGGCGACTCCCGGGCAATTGCACTTGGGCTGTAGGGGCAAAGCGCACAGCGCTAGACTATATAGCAGTGTCAGAGTGCCTCCTGGGACACGTCTTGCAATTAAGTATCTCCCTGAAGAAATACAGTAACCACGCAATCTTAAAACTTAGCATGGAGGAAAGAATGAAGACCACTTACGCTGGGGCTTGCCAAGGGGCAACACCAAATCATGCTGGAACCAGGATCTGGTGGACCCAGCGTAAAATTGATGAAATGAACACAATCACTTTCCCGATTCAAATAGGAATTAAACAGTTGCTCTGGGGAAAAAAAACCCAGAGGAGATTGAACAGCGGATATCCCAAACTACAAAGTCACTGTTTAAGGGAGAACATATTTGTGATACATATTCATGGTACCTAGGATGTTGCTTGTGAGGTGACATTGGTCATGGGTGGGTGAGCGCAAAGGAGACTGGCAGGGATCCGGTTGTATTTCCCGATTAAGAGAGCAAGGAGATGATGGGGTAGAGGAAAAAGATTGGTGATTGTAGGACTGTCTGCCAGAGAAGCAGGAAAGGGATGGGGAGTGGAATTTACTGCAATGAATATTTTGTTTAATAAATCACTTTGCACCAGAGCCCTGATGTAATTGGAGTTGCAAAATGGTTTACCTTCAAGAGAGCACATGGGAGTGGTGGCCATACGTCTCGAGATAAATCCATGGATCGACTAGACGCGTATGATTTATAGCACGCTAGCAGTTGTATCCGTGCTTTGCATGGCAATTCCTACTAAACAAAAATGTGAAATAGTTATATTTATATTTTAGACTCTTTACATTGTCTACACCGTGGAACCTGTTCACATGCCAAATCTCAGGTTTGTGGCATGTTGGGAAGTATGCTGAACATTTCAAACAGACACACACACATACCCACACATTTCCCAAGAAAAAATACATTAAACAAAGGTATATTTTATACTTTTTACATTGTCTAAACCATAGAAGCTACCCATATGCAATCTGCTAGAATTCATGACCTAGAATCTTTCAGTGTAGAGCTCAGATTAAACTCCCTTAATGTGAAGACTCTTTCATACTGGGGTAAATTAGTAAATCGGAGCAGTAGGCACACAGAAGGTGCATGGACAACTGTCCCAGAATCTTAACAGAATGCCTCATTGGTGAATCTTCCGGCTCATTAGTGAAACCTCTGCCTCATTAGTGAATCCGCTGCCTATAAGAATGTTGCTTATGAGAAGGTTAATCAACAGCAAGATTCCACACATGACCATAAAAGGCCCAGCAATAGATGTTGCTTGTAAGAACAGACTGTTGTAGGCAAGGGTTGCTAAATTACATGTCCCCTTACAAGATTCATCTCGATGGAGGCAAACCCGTTTTCAATGACAACCAAGAAATAATCATGGCTATCTAGACCGATGTAGCTAATCGGATGGGCTAATATGCTTATACCATAGTAGAACTACTATGTAGTGGTTAGGAGGAATGCAACGTACTTTGTGCTGAAGCATGGAATATTTTATGCTACTTGTGCAACACCAAGCCTGTGATCTTCAACTATGCCGGTGTGGTGTTTCTGCGTATGTGTGACCTCTTTCATGTGACTGGTTGGGGTTGGGAGAGGGCACTGCATGCTAGGGTACTTGAGAGTAAAGAACATTTCCTCCTCAGTTGAAGTGTTTCTTTCAGGAATCTCTTTCCACCCTCTCCTTTTGGGTGGTACAAGGCAGACTTCAGGTGCTTTTGATGGCCATTAATTGTAGGCATTCAATTAGTTGATATAATGTACACCCATTTTTTGAAGCTGCTTATTTTGGGCTGCCTTTTCTTTGAAAATGTGCCATAATGGCATTCTGTAAAAAAATAATGTTTTGATACACTTAGAAGTGTAACCATTGAGTTTGTATTGTTTATCACAGATGTATGGGCATAAAGGATCTGGGTCCAAAAAAATCGATCCCCACTTTCTCCTAAACGTTTTTTTGGGTAATTCGACATTGGGGAGGGGCCGACGTTTGCAGATGCCTTTCCCCATCTTTGTATATTGAGCAGCAGTGCTTCGTATGTGGGGGTGCTGGTCAGGACTTAATTCTAAGCACCAGCACGTATTTTCTCAAGCTGAGTTTGCTTATGGTGTTTCTTTGTCAATTGTATTACTTTATTACTTTAACCGTCAGTCGCACAGCAGTGTGCAGAGGCCATGTTCCTCTGCATCCTGGGTTAAGTCACTATTGTTCATGAACCATATGGGCCAAACCAGTGCTAATGTGCTAGTTATTGTAAATATCAATGAACCAGAGGTGATAGAGCTGGGCACTCCTGTTGGCCATGACCACAACTGCTCCAATCAGAAATGGCTGCTACTCTTGTAACATCAGGAGTGCCACATTGGGAATGGAGGGGTGCCTCAAAGCACACATGGGCATTGCCAGGCAGCTGTGATAGTGTGCACAGCTGACCAGTTAAGTGGGCAGATAGGCCCTTGTGCCTGGCATGTATGGCCCTGGTTCTGCTGCACCACTGAGGACCGGTGCCTTCAGTCTGCACTTGCAACGCCTTGTTAAACTGGTCACTGACACTATCACTTCCAGTATGCAGCCAGCATGGAATGTGCAGATACACGGTTGTGTGCCAGGCTGCTGACTCCATTATTCTTAAATGCCCACCTACACGTGACTGCCACAGTTGTCAGTGTCATGGCCTAAGTAGGGCATATTGGCACCCTGCACAATGTCCGAGAACAGAGCCTACGATATTTGAGTGTCCCCTCCCCCATTAGTATTTTCTCTTTTCTTTTTACACATTCTGCAACATCTATGTTATGCAAAAAACCCTTGATCTCGGAAATCAGGAGATTAACCTCATTAATTGGTTGTAACAGTTTTGAGATTTTGTTGGATTTACATGAATTGGGGTCAATCGGGAGCAATTGTATAGCGATGCCCCTATGTAAAACTACCATACAAGATTGTAATGAAATATACAAGACTGTGCAAAAGTAAGCAGGCCTATACAAGGCTCATAGTGGTTACTATACAAACATACGGCTGCTAAACCATTTTCTGTGCAAACTATTATGCAGCCCATTAAAAGGTATTGTGCAAACTGGCTAAATAACAGTGAGATAAAAGTGCATGATGCGATAAAATACAATTGAAGCAATTTAGGCCGTGAAACTGTTTCAAAACAAAACCATTAAACAAGCTCGTCCGTCCGAAATTCCTAAAATTTAAAAGATGTAAAATGTAATATAAGATTTTTGCAGCAAGGTTCACTGACTAGCCAGCAATTAATAAGGACTGTTGATTAACAATATTTGCAGGTTCTAGTTGAACAAAATACGGCTCGCAGTCAAAGGTGAAATCGGTATGGAAAGAAAAGCCCTGGGAAGGTTCTTAGAATCTGTATAGGTGATAAAAAGTATGTAATATTAACTTCAAAATCTCAGTCACCAATCTACCAAAGGATCAGAGGAGGGTGTAAGCCAAGAGACCAACTCGATAGCCTCCGGAGCGAAGAACACCCGAGAGGCTTGAGGGGCACCAGTGTCTGATTCTTCCCACACCCCCTTTGCTTGCCCACCTGCTCTCCTCTCACTGTGCCCACTCAGTAGTTTTCGGCGAGAGGGACGGTTGTAACAGTGGGTTTCGCTGGCTCCTGCATCAATTCAGGCCTCTTGGCAATCTCTCTATGTGATTTGTTGCATTACTGCATCCCCACTCATGGGGACATGAAATATCAGGAAAACGTGGTGGACCTGGCAGAATATGGGCAGTGATGCCTTCCTCCCACCTCCTCCTCTGCTTCAGTCCAAAGGATCTTACCGGTTGTCTCTCTTCGATTGCTACGCCCCCAATTTTCGCTTCATCCTTTGTAGATCTTCAGATTCCAGACACTGGTTTTCCAAAGGGGTAGCAAGGGGCAGCCCTTTCGCCACTCTGGGGAATGAGGCTGCAATGTAAGTCCAGGGGGTGTGGCTTAACAATGAAGGGCAAAGAAATCCTGCTCTGCAGCGCCAACACTGCAACCTTGCGGAGAAAGAATGTCCAGATTAATCTAATTTCATACAAGTTAAGATTTGATTACATATGTTAACACTAACATCGTATCACAATGATGAGGGTAATAAGGATGAGAATAAGTCTAATTTTCCCAAATGCTCTGATGATGGTCCTATGATGCAGCTTATTATAGTGAACACATTCTGTACAGTTGGAATAATGTTCTGTGAAAGGAAAGTCTGCCCTGTTTTATATTGAGGCAATGGAGGGCAGTTATTTTTGCAGTTGGAAACTATTTTGGAATGCAGTGCAGTAAATCAATGACTGATGAAAGCCTGTCCGTGGAAATATTTGAGTGGGACACATCAGAATCTTGGGATTAACAACATTCTCTTTAGAGGAGCATGAAGTTCCAGAGGCTGAAGCACGATGTAGTTGTTGGATCAAAGCTGAATTTAATAACCGTCTGCATCATTTTTGTTTTAATTATATGTTTCGCAAAGGGTTATGGACAGTCCATTTTAGGGCTTAGCTTCCACTGAAAGCCACTTGTGCCAAAAAGCACTTCAGATGATGGATTTTTCCAGTGGGTGGAGAGACTTGAGGACATCAGAGGTGAAACTTCTTTTAGTGTGTTGAAGAGTAAATTGTCGGATGCAGGGGTGGGCAATTGAAGATGCAAGGCCCTTAACCGGACTCTGTGAGTAGTATTTGGTCATATTTGTATTTCAAGGCATTGACCACATAAAATTGAGTCTAGAAGGGTACCTGTCCTAACCTAAAACATATTGCTCCAATGTGTTGCTACTGCAGCACTGCTCGTGAGTAGTGCTAGCTCATCTTTACACACCTGCTACACCTTGCATGTCATGGTTACCACATGGTTGCTAACAGAGAGCACTGCACCAGTGGCACTGCATAGGTCTTCAGAGCTCCTGGTCTCCAGGTCAGGGAATAGGCCATCCTATTTAGAAGTTGTATTTGGTTTTGACCAGGACTCCTATATTTAGATGGATCAAAGACAGGCTTCCCAAGTTAATGTCTGGATTGAGAACGATAGTAAAGCAAATGGTTGGCTCAATACAAAGTTAAAATTAACAATCGTCCAGTTTCTGATTCATTGCTATGAAAGCCTTCATTGGACTTTCTGTTGTACTTTAATCGAATACATTTCCACTTGTAGAAGCATTACTCAACTGCCACACATATTATGATGCACCTGTAATTTGGCATTTGCAATTATTTCACACAACACAGACAGAAAATCTTTATTCATTTTTAACGTCTATATCTCTACTAGCCTGTCACTTACTAAATATCCCTGTGGAAAAGAGACTAGCTTTCAATCTCTCTAGTCAGCGCTGGTGTGCCACCTGTCAAGGTTGGGGGGATAGAAAAGAGACTGACCCTTCCCTCTCTCATTGCTTTGCTCACAACTGAAAACAGTTGCGCACAGAGTAGGAAGTCAAATGTATTCCTTCCTTCTTGTGTGTCTTATACAAATATAAACAACAAGGTCAAAATTAAAGTTAAAAACTTCCTTGTGTATTTATACTTCAACAGGTGTTTACAGAATTAATCTGCTAAGTGAAGTGATGTTTTCACCGAGCTCACTGCATGGGAGTCTCTGGGGTACTGGTTATTACCCCAAACCACTGCTTTGCTCGACTGGTTTCAGCGGGATCTATATCAATATATCCGCTTTCGTCAGGACCTCACCCCCGACTAAGCTGGTCAAAGTTTTTGCTTAAAAAACCAATCTCTCTGTCTCTCTGGCTCTCTGGCTCTCTCTCCCTCCAAATAAAAAATGGAAATCTTAAGATCTCTCAATACATAGATAGGTGTAACACAACTCCAAATAGATGTTTTACCATGCTTACCAATGTGTTGCCTTAGGTTAATAAGGATAAGTTTCCTTCTTGACACTTAGTTTTTTCAATTGATATGTTCTTCTTGTATTTTAGCCTGTTGAAAAGCATGATCTAGGTGAGTAAATCATCAGCCTTATCATATCACTGCTACTTTTGTTTCTTTTGATCTTCTAAGTGAGGCAACTCATGCTCCTGATGGTATCCTCCTAGTATCTGTCTAAACCTCTAAAGGTTTTATACGTGTTTTGCTTGTGTGTACTAACTAGCTACTATCAAATTTAACTGTGTACACAAGACCTCATTATGTATTGTTCTGTTATATACGTGTGTCTCATCTTTATCCATTTTTTGCATTCACACCTTCCTCTAATTGACGAGGCCATCATTTTCCAAACACAGATAGTTCAATGTGTTATATGCATAACAGGCAATCACGTGCTTTTTATTCCAAACATGTACATTTCAGGTTTCGAATCATAGCTTGTATGCACTCCCGTCCCATGTATGTCCATTGATAGCTTGATGTCCGCTCAGCTTATTATGCACATTAATTGGCATTTGCATCTCGCACTCTGAGCCTTCGATTGGAATCTCCAAGTGGCTCTGCGTGGTGTTCACGTGCGCACACAATCTTATCTCGCAATTACGGCTCATACAATTCATTACGGATACCAGGCTGTCCCCTGTCCATAGCTGAATGTCTGAACCGGGATGTATATTGCCCAGCGTTCATGGGTCGTTCTCATGACTCGCCTCGTGAAAAAGAGAAAAAAAATAATAATAATTGGGGTTTTGCTTGTGTCATTGTTCCAGAAAAGATTGTTATTATTATTTTTTTTTTTTTTAGCTCGACTGAGGCAGGGCGTTAGCAAATTTGCTGTCGGGTTTCCCTAGATCCTATGATTTAATATTATAATTAGTGGAACAAAAGGTAGTGCTTTAATTGATTTGTGGGTCTGGTTCAACTCTTGCACCAAAGTTTATGATAAGATATGATGAGTCATTTATAACGGGCCTGTACACAAGTGTTTCTAGTCGCGAAAATACACAGGGGGCGGTGGGGGAGACAGAGGGAGGACAAGACAAACGATCTTAGTAGGCCATGTGCCATTCAGATCGTGCAAGTGCGAGAACGAGAAGTGCAGGGGGGAAGGAGGGGGAGAAGTGGGAGAACTAGAAATGGAAGGGGAAAGAGGGGTAGGGAGCGTGCCAGGGAGAGGGACTAGGAAACAGGGCAGCAATGCTCAGGTAAGTACAGCACAGGGGCAGCGCGGCTTAGATAAGTGCAAGGAAGCAAGGGACTGTAGAGGTTAGTTATAGCCTCTAAGTGCATGGAAGGCCGGAGTCAGTGGAGGAGTGACTGATCAAGAGAGAACCTGGTACCCAGTGTGAGAGCAGCAGACAGGTAGGTCAGCAGGGAAGGGATAGAGAACGCAGAGAAGAGGAACGTTTTGAGCTGCTTCCGGCACTTCAGGTGGCAGGCTCAAGTTTGAGAGGGAAACAGAGGCCATTCCAGAGGAGAGAGATCTACCCCACTCTCTGGCTGGAGAAGTGTCTGAACTTTAGAGGGTTGGAGGTAGCTGAGGGCTCGAGATGGAAGGTATTTATGAAAATAGCATTGGATGTAGTGCGGGCCCCGGCCCCAGAAAGCCTTGTGTGCAATGCAAAGGGTCTTGAACTTGATCCTTGCAGCCACCGGGAGCCAGTGGACGGATTTCGAGGCTGGAGAGATACAGTCCCTGGGCTTGAGTACAAGGATAAGTCTTGCAGTCCTGTTCTGGATTAGTTGCAGAGAGTGGAGAGCAGCAGAAGGCAGATTTCAAAAGAGGCTGTTAGTCGTCCAGCCTAGAGAGAAGGAGGGCACTAGAGACAGTGAGATTCTGGAAGGAGGTGAGAAAGGGAAGAGTACCTTTTGAATAGGCGCAGCTGATAGTGGGACATCTTGGTAACATCCAAGATGTTTGAAGTGAAAGAGAATGGAGTCGAAGATGACACCAAGGTTTTTTGCCTCACAGGTAGTTGAAGAAAGAGGGCCCAGGGAAGGCAGCCAGAGTGAGAGAGGGAAAGTGGGAGCAGGAGTGCCAAAGCAAAGGATATCTGTCTTGCTGGCATTAAGGCAGAGATCATTGGAGGTGCACCAGTCCTGAATTGCAGATAGACAAGAATGAGCGAGAGAGGAGAGGTGAGGAGGCTGAGGGGAGCCTGAAGGAGAGTTGTGGGTCATCCGCATAACACTGAAAGTTAGAGAGGAAGGTAGAGATCTGGTAGGCCAAAGGAGCCAAGTAGAGGTTGAAAAACCAGGTTGAGATGATAGAGCCCTGGAGAACGCCAAAGGTAGGGAGTGAGGTGGCAGAGAGGAAGGAACCAAGTTGGACCTGGAAGGAACAGTCCAAGAGGAAGGATGTCAACCACTCCAGGGTCTGTTCCACGATGCCCAGGTATTCGGTCTATTAGGATGCCGTGAGTAACCGTGTCAAAGGCAGAGGACTGATCAAGGAGGATGAGGACAGGAGGAGTGCTGGAATCCAGGTTATAGAGCAGATCTTCACAGATGTTCAGGAGGGTAGTTTCTGTGCCTCTCGCAGCTCTGAAGCCAGGCTGATGGTCATGGAGACCACCAGCAGATGCAGTGTGGAGAGTAAGCTGGCAGATATCCAGCTTTTTCAGGAGTTTCCCCAGGAAAGGAGTGATGGGGATCGGGCAATAGTTTGCCTGACAGATAGTATCGGAAGACATATTCTTAAGGAGGGGGTGCACAACAGAGTGCTTGAGGAGAGGGGGGGAAAGTTGCAGTGGCAAAAGAGTGATTACAGTAATAGGCCAAGGCTAGAGTGAGGGTGTCAGTATGGTCCTTGATGGTTCTGGAGGAGCATGGAAGCACTTGTGTGGATGAAACTTTCATAGATCGGACTTGTCTAGAAACCTTGTCAGGTGTTGTCAGAGTGAAAGAGGAGGAGAGGGAGAGTTGGCCAAAGGGGTGGGCCCGAGAGCGGAAGAGGGAGGATGATAGAGGACAGTATGTCCTGAGTTTTTGTGGTGAAGTGAGGGGCCAGAGCTGTACAGAGGGCCTAGAAGGGAACTGGGGAGGTAGAGCCGGCAGCAGGAATGGCCAGTTCTTCACAGATTACTGTGCACAACGGTCTCCTTCTCTTACAGAGGTTGTGATGGGCCATTTCTGGAACAGGCAATCGGTGGGGACAGTGACACAGTGGAGTAACAATCATTGGTGGCTGTTCTATCTCGGCGGTGCCCGTGTCTTCAAACTCTGCCTTGGTGCCGTCTCGGCTTGGGCACGCCGAACCCCCGCCCCCGCTCCGGTTTGGATACGGAGCTAGTGCAGATATGTGCACTTTTTTCAAACGCTGTAGGTTTGCACATCGGAGCGCCTCTGTCCGTAGCCAGCTAGCAAATTTAACATAAGCTTCATTCTTACATTTTTCCTATCTGTTGTTTTCTAACACATGATAGCCTTCAATATTGCTTCACTGTCCTGGCTTTCCCCCTCAATGTCTACAATGACACCAAGAAAAATGTCGGCAAAGAAACTATCTGACTCTCCTGCCCCTCCCCGCTTGCCTGAAGGGGACCAAGTGGCAGAAGTCCTGGCTCTCAGTTCTCGCAGGAGAGAGCAGGTTCACGCCAGGCGTACCGAGCTATCTCTGGAGTCTGGATTTTAGCACAATACATCACCATCACCATCAGCTCAACTCTTAATAATTCCAGCATCCATGGATATTGTTAAAAAAAACGTCCTTAGTACGGCAAGTAGTCAGTCCAAGCCACTCTCTGGTTAGCAGTGCCAACCCTAGAAAGCAGTTGTCACAGGCAACTTTCTGTCGGGTGGACAGAGTGTCCAGACCTAACACGGCTCGCCTACAGCCCTGGCAGGTAGCGGGGTACTTTGCACTTTTAGCTTCTCATCATCTTCGCCTTTGGGGGGGGTGGGTCCCGTCAATATTAACCTTGCTTCTGTACTAGAGCCTGTGGAGGGCTCCGAAACTGACATTATCCTCGAGTCCTGGAGTCTCTGGAAGGACACGCTCATTAAAGAACTGAAAAACTGCTATTCTTCACAGGACTTCGACGCCTGGTTAGTTTCTCTGGACAGCTCGGCTGAGAGCCATCATGCTCTTATTGCTGAGAAAAATCTTCAAGCAGCCCTTAACTCAGCCGTAAATCATTAGCCGTCCTGTAAAGTGAACTATTCTTCTCAAACAGCTGAGCCCGAAACGGGCGCCGTTCATTCGGATCATCCTCTAGGCGGTACGAACTGCCGTTTGCCCTGCAAAATTAACTGTGCCTCACAAGCAGACCTACCCTTGCCTGACACTGCCTATCAGCCGTCAAGCATAGGGTTTTCGCTTGATGGTCGTGCTTCAAGGGCTGTGCCTTCAGGGAATGAAGTACCTTCATCTCTCTCCTTGTCCCTGGAAGGCACACAATCACTGTGCCACGATCTCACCTTGCCAGGGTGTACTATCGTGCTGGTGGAAGCAGCCACAGGGGGGCACTGCAAATCCGCAAAGCCCAGACCGGCTAAACTGAAGGGCCGGCATTTAAAAAAATCTAAAATGCTGATGCCTAAGATGCTGTCACTAGAGCCCTGATCATGGATAACAGAAACGTCATCATTACCAATGTTACAAAACCTCTTCAGTACAAACCCAGAGAGGCCCTTCTTACCACAATTCGTGCCTGGCTACATGCAAGATCTGGGCCGGGGGTTGTCCTTTATACTGATTTGAAGTTTCTGAACTGGACGACTGGTGTTCCCAGGACAATGGGGACTGTATTGTGGTAGGGTATGGTGCCAGTACCTTTCCCCTCTTGAGACTATGTAAATATCTGCCTATGGGCTCCCCTGACTTTGGTCTAGTGGTTTAACCTTCGCTGAGTCACGGGAAAGCGTTTGAGGGGCCTCTCCTGGGTCCTCTTGCTTTCATGGCTTTTGTATTGCTTTTTATTTTTTAAATGTTTTTTTTACCTTCTGTTAGTTCAATCTATTTATGTGTTGTCTGGTGTTTGTTAGCGCTTTGAGGCCTGCAGGCATAAGGCGCATTACAAAAATTCAAAATAAATTAAGAGTTTGGCTGGGTTGTTAGTAGCCGGATTCTCATGACAGGGGCAAGGATGTCCAGAGTGTTGGAGATAGAAAGTTGCAGATTAGCGACCGCTGTGTCAGAGTGTGAATCAGCTGCAGGAGTAGGAGGAGCAGAGAAAGTAGAGGCAAAGGCCTCCACTGACGCACACTTCATGGGACAAGTGACCACGAAGGAAGGTGACAGTGCTGGGGTGGGCTTTGCCTGAGGGATAGAGCATTTCAGATGAGAGGATGGTAGAAAGTGGTCAGTCCAAAAGTGAGGAGTGGTGATGGGGCTAGAAAGGGGGAATGTCTGTGGAGATGAGAACATCCAATGTATACCCGGCACAGTGTGTCAGACCAGAGGACAGAATGGAGATAGAGAGAGAGAGCGTGTCACAGAGGTTGCAGAAAAGCCCAAAGGAGGGATTAGAAGCATCCATGTGGAAAGTAAGGTCTCTGAGGAGGAGAAGTTGAGAGGTAGAGGCAAGGAGAGAAGAGAAGAGAAGAGGTCAGGCCACTCAGAGGAAAAGGGCAACCTGGCCAAGTGGCCTGTAGATTGTGGCCACAGCCAGAGAGAGGGCAGGAGAGATGGAGAGCCTGCATACCATGAATTCAAAGGAGGAGTAGGTCTGCATGGAAGCAGGGAGCCACTCAGGAAAGATCAGAGCTACTCTACGTCTGGGTCAGTTGGTTCTGGGCTCGGTGAGGATCTTGTAGCCATCAGGGAGGAGCGTGAAAATTTGTGACCAAGCTGGCTGTGAACCATGTCTTGGTAAGAGCGAGGAAATCCAGGTCAAGTTTTTCGAGGAGGAGACAGATGTCAGAGCAGTGTTTGACAGCAGAGCAAGAATTGAGAGCAGCGGCGTGGAGCAGGTTGCCACATTTGAAGGACTTCCATGGGGTGGTACAGGCTTGAAGTGCGTCCAGCGGAAGTGGAAGAGGTGCGCTAGAGTGGGAAGAGGTGGAGGGGTGAGAGGTTGTAGAGGAGCCAGCCGGGTGCTAGTAGGAGTAGCGGGACAAGGAAGGAAGTTGTTAAGACACGGGAGATGCTGATCAAAAAGGAGGAGATTGGGTTGAGGGCCCTGGACCAAGATGGTTCCATTGAGATGGATATTAATGATGACCTTGGAGGAGTGGAAAGAGGCCATCCTTGGAAATATAGGACCTACATGTGAAGATCTCAGATGTGTGCCTATTGACAATGACAAACTGCAGCACATGTGGATACTGGAGCATCCACAGCAAACTAGTCCGGATCATCACAGAATCTGTATTGTGCACCCATATCGGGTGCCCCTGAACCTTTACAGCCAAATTGGAGGAGAGCAAAACCAGGTATGGCCACTTCCACCTAGCGGATCGATCTATGAGGATGCTGTCGCCGGGCTGTAACGAATGGCCTGGCTGGTTCCCTTGGAAGAAACTGATTATGAGTAGACTGACAGAAGATGTTGACATCTTCACTTGATTCCAGGAATCGGTCATCTGACAGCTGAAAATTATTAGGTACAGTTTTCAGTAGGATACAGGTAATGTTGTCCATAAAGGGCTGAGCCCAGTGTTTTGTTCAGGGTATTTCTCCTACTAAACAAGACCAGGGGGAGGGCCTCTGGCCACTTCAACCTCATCTCCTGGCACCCCATGTTTTCCATTTCTTCTTTCTACCGCTCCTTCTGAATGCAGGTCTTAGCGATAATGGATTATTCGATCTTCAATTGTGGATACGAACTTGATACTAACTTGATAATATTTCTTAAGCTTGTGGATATGCTTATCACATGCTTTGCATAGGCCGACATCTAGTGGTTGGTGCAGAGTATTGCATGACTTGTTTTTGAAATCGAACAGTGACACCGACACAGCATGTCTGTAATATTATCCATTCTGTGACGAGTACTGTACCCATGGTCCTTCACCAATCTGTCCTCAGATTGTTTTGATTTCTGCCGTCATTTTGTTACTTGTATAGCACTTTATTGCTACTGCTACTTTCAATGCTCTCTCTCTACAAAACCAGCAGGAATCAACCAAGTTCCAGCCATTCAGACTTCCCAGTCCTTCTCGACTGTCTTCCTTCATGCTTCAGCCTGAAAAGTAGGGAGAGTGGGGAGGGGGGATTTCATATTATATTCATACATGGGGAATGTCTCCATTCACCTTTCGCCTTCCTGTCTTGTTGTCTTTCGGGATATATCGTGGAGAAGACTACATCTGCGTTTTACCCTTCCTGCAACTGGAGGTTTCCCTGGAAGTACACCCACAACATGAGTAATCATTGTCTCCCTCTGGACCACCAGAAAATCTGGTGCAAAGATTGTAAGCTTTTCTGACTTAAACCCTTAAAGACCGGCCGTCGAAGTGTTGGCCCACTTACACAATGCAAGCAGAGACATCATTGATTGCACTGCCGTGGAGGAATCAGAAGAAGAGCAAGACTGCATTGGTGGCAATAATGATGCCAAAGACACTGTTCGGGAGTCAGAAGACTCCTGCATCCTTGTCCTAAGCTCCAAAAGGCAGGCGTTCCACACTGTTATGGAGACCTTCTGGTGACAAAATCACACACAGACATGGGTGGACCACCAAAAGACGCAGGCACAGTCATGCCAAACAAAGTACACTCTCCAGCCACAGTTCAGCGAACCCGCCAAAAAGTGGAAAGTCGGTAGCAGAGCCTTTCAGCAGGCAGATAAACATCAAAGACCTGTGCAACTGTTGCTACGCCTTGGGCACATGTTTTAAAAGTTAAACAGACATCGACAATTAGTAGTACTGCACCAAATGTCTCTACACAGACATCCACTCAGGCACACCACCCGAAACAACCGCAAAGATGGATAATTTCAGCAGATGTAGTTTCTCATGGTTTAGAATACAATACAGCTACAATAGGGCTACCTCCACATTATCACATGCACCCAATGGGAAATCCTATTACTCGCAACAAAAAGAAATAGTTTTCCCACTTAAAAACATACCAGCTACTGGTTCTTGGAAAAAAGGGAGATTTGAGAGTACCATGGACAAGGTGGCATCTTTTGTTGATTTCCTAGATAAACACCCTATTAAACAAAAGTACATTTCACAAGTGGAGGGGGAAACCTCCAGCTAAGAGCCCTAGAATGGACCAATCTTACCCCTATGAGGAGTCATTAATCTCTCTTGACGAAGATGATGGGGAGGGCGTTGTTGTAGAAGATGATCCTGGACAAGACCCTGATGAGTATTTCATACAATCCTCAGATCTGCCAGATGTGGCCAACTCCCTTATTGATCCCCAGCTGCTTTATAATGACATTTTAAAGAGAGTTGCAAACCACTTTGAGACCAATACACCTGAGCCAGAAGAGGACACTGACTTTGTTGATGACATATTAAATCAGAAGAAATAAGTGGGGCAATATGTGCCAATGTTAGTCTGTAAAGACCCCTTCTCCCATCTTTATCTACTCCTGCCCTTACTAAACCCGTTAATCTGCACATTGAAAAGTGCTTTAAACCTGCCCCAACAGACCCCCTTTTCAATAGAGGTCACCTGAAACCAGACTCTCTAGTGGTCGCAAGCTGGTGGGCACTCCTATCCACAGTCGAAGCACCACCTTATGGAGAGCAAAAAGATGTACTCTATGGGCAAGAAAGTTGCTACATCAGCAGCTTTCCAGATGAGAATAGCAAATAACACACCCTTATGGCTAGTTTCAACAGGGCACAGGGGGAGCAGGTGGAGGATCAAGTTAGTGGGGTAAAGAACCCTTACGGTCATACATTTTAAAAACTCTAGCTGAAAGCAGGCAGACGGCTAATGCCATTTATTAAGAACTCCCTGGTGGCTGAGGGTACGCTTGTTAAACACCACACATGCCTGAGAATCTCAAGCTTTAAACCTTAGATGCAAGCTACCCTCATAAATATGCCCATTGAAGATAATGTGCTATTAAGGAAAGTTGTTGATGATGTGCTCAAAATAGCAAAGAAAGAGTATGAGACCCTAAAGAATTTAGAATAAATTGCCAATATGCCATTTATGCAATGACGGGTTTATAGCACACGGCGCATTTTCGTGTCAAAGGCTACTCCCGACATCAGTCCACATATTCCCCAGTTAGTCCGAAAACAAATCTACCTTTGGCCTAGCCCATTATGGGCGACCATTTGCTAGTCTCCAAATCTACCTCGGGGGGGGGGGGGGGTGGGGTGGACCACTATGCCCCCCCCTGCTCTTGTATCTCAGGGCGTTTGTGCACTGTGTTACTGCCAAATTCCTATGCTATGGACACACAAACATAACCTGTTACCATAACCCTAAGAATAGACACAAGATACAACATACACGACAAACCAAACAGTAAGAAATGACACGAGAAATAAGATAACAATGGACACAAATGAAAACACACAAGTCAGTTTCAATTATAACAATGCAATATGTTTATTCATTCACAGCAAGGCATGATGTAAACACTACTATAATGCAAAACCCGATTTGCACCCTTTATGCTTTGTGTGCAAATCTACAATACAATGCAATAAATTTAAGCCTTACAGGCTTCTAATGCGAGCAATCTAATAGCAATTATCCAGTCCTGTTGGATCTATCATGGTAATGCAGCCTAATAACAACAAATGCAGCCTAATAACAATTTGCAAGCATCAGTATTCCTCTCCAATCCACACCACAATTCACACTCTCTCTCTCTCTTAGACAATCCCTGTCTGATTTCCCCTTCTATCAAACCAAAAGCTCTGTGAGTGTCTGTCCTAATTCCCCATTGCACGTGTCTTTTTCAGATCAATTAGGCCTACTCAATCAATCAGCAATACTCCCCTCTGCATGTTCTGCAGGCACCCACTAATCTGTATCGGGCTGATCTCAAGCACTGGGCCCCTTTCTCCTTCCCAGCTTCCTCTGCCAGTCTGGTCACTCGAATTGCCTCAAGCCTGTGCCTCATCTGATCTCCTGTCAACTCTCTGCCAGTCTCCCTGCTAGATCGATCTGCATCTGCTCTCATCAGAATGCTTCCCCTTCTGCATGTCAGCCCAAACCATCCGATTCTGCTGCACCCAAAATGCTTCTCAAAGTACATCTCCCTCTCATCTCCAGTATACACATTTCAGGCTTCCAGTTATAGTGTCAATTCATGTCACTCTTTCTCCATGGTTCCATGAAGCATTCACTCGTTTCTGTCAACCAGCATTTCTAAATCCGGACAGTGCCTGGAAGTCTGTGTATACATCTCTTGTTCTATCCCCAGTCACTGTGTGTTCTGTCATCGTGACATTTTAGCCTATCTTGTACATGCCATCTGTGTTACGTGTTGCCATCCTCCCATCTCGCATGTTTCTCCATTCACTGTCAGCTCTTAGCTTCTGAAATCCCTCTATCCGTGTCTCTCTGTGCAAAGCACTCACTCCCTGCTGCATGACCCCACCTTCTTGTCTGTCTGCGAACCCAGGGCCTGATAAAGTAACCTTCTCAGTTCTCTACTGAGGCAAAAGTCACCTAATCTCTGTCTGCCAAGAAACTGTTTACGCATTCCAATCCGTCACAGTGTAACTCAAAACATTCTTTGCTGTGGCGCTGCTCTTCTATGTGTCTTCAGAGTGGCTTATGAGCCATCTACATGCATTCTATCGTTTAGTCAACCTCTCACAACCCAAGCGCTATACATTATGTAGACTCAATGCATACTCCTAAGTGCACACTCATGGGTGTCTCTACAATGCATAACAATACATAATAACATATGTCTAAACATGTCTCTACAAGGCACGTAATATAACAGGCCTCTTCTCTAGCAATTGCAAATGGCTGAATAATATGGATAGTGGAATACCTAAGGTCACTACTAATCGGAACGAATGATGGATAATTGAATTCCTAAATGAGTCACCAATTACTAATGATTCACTAAATGAGTAATGAATATCTAATGATAACATACCAGGCCTCTTCATATATCTGGTTTCACACCCCAGGTACTGGCACTAGCTCATATGAGAGGGGCAACCGTCATCCTCTCAGTCCTACTTTCCAAAGAGTGGTCAGATGAGGGAATAGTATTTTGTAGGGGCTCAGCCGCCAGGGCTTTAGCCACCCCCGCTACACAGTGACTCCCACATACAGAGTCCCTCACATATTTTCCCAGTAGGGGGGTCGCGTTTCTCTCTTTACCCATGCATGGGTGGCAGTCGCAACAGATACGTGGTTACTTTCAACAGTTGCAGATGGAAATTGCATCGAGTTCCTAGAAACACCATGCAAACGTCCACACCGATCCAGCAACATGTCTTTAGAACAACTAATCCTCCAAGCAGAGGTACAATCGCTACTGGAAAAATAGGCAATAGAACTCGTCCCCCTATCACGGGTAAACCAGGGTATTTATTCTGTGTAATTCCTTATTCCAAAGAAAGACTAAACAAAATGGCCAATGCTACATCTATGACCAGGAAATACTTATGTCAAACCTCACAAGCACTGGATGGCAACTTTGCAAGAGGTAATTCATCTACTGAAGAGGGGAGACTACATGGCAACACTATCCTATTCCATGCATGCACTGAACTGGCAGCCGGAACAAATATACACCTATCCTCAACCCTCTTCGACACAAAGACTACCTGAAGATTACCTGAACCCCAAAGGGGTGCACCAAACATTTCTCATGTGGGTATGCTGGCGACTTCGGCATCCAATAGTGGACAAAATGCACCTGTGCTGCTAAGAAGTACAGCTCCATATCGAGCATGCATTTATCTCTGTGGGCCCACGAGAGGACTAGAGTGTCCCAGCTAATCCAGGGGGATTTCAGGTGCCACACCAGTCCCAAGAGGGCCTCCAGTAACCAGGCCCAACACAGTTGGAGGCAATGTACCCCACCTGTCCACTTTATCTCTCAAGGCCTTCAGATACTTTGTAAGAGCAAAGAAATATCGAGGGTGAGTACCACAAATGAAATACACCAATCACGGGCTGAAAAGATTCACAGATCTTTTATTCTGCACTGTTTACAAAGAAACACAGATAGCTATCTAGCTCTCAACACCACGCAACGTATACCAGCCTGCCAAAGAGAGGTGAGAGAGTGTTGGACATCTAAACATTCATACTTTTATACAATTTCGAATAATATTGTCCAGCCCCTCTTCATGTTAATAATCTGTGGTCTATAGTTGTGCCTAGTTCACATGTCAAATATTACAATATTGTACAAAGGATTAAACAAGTTTGCATGTCCATGAAGTTACAATGATGCCGTTGGTTCTCTGATCCACAGTAAGCCTTAGTCTATATTCCAACACAATGCAGTCCGGCCTGTGTCTACGCTTGAGGTTTACTTTACATTGTTCCAACGTTTACACAGGGATGAGTCTTATGTGCGCAGACAATACTCAGATGACAGTTCATTTGGAGCGCAAGGTCTCTTTACCTAGTCTAAACAGTCGGCTCGCGGACAACCTAAACATTAACAGGACGCAAAGGTCGGGAGGCTTGGTTGCAAGTTGAAAACACAGTCCACCATTTTAGAACAGAGAATTGTATGAACAGAAATCAAAATGGCGGATGAATCTTAAAATGGCGGCAAAGTCGATCCAAAAATCGGAACTTTGCAATGCGGTTTCCCTCATAGAGCACTAGGCTTAGGCCAACATTAATCACAAAGGAGGCACTTTATATTTACTGTTTCACAACTTAAGGTGATTATCCCCCAAAAGAGAAAGGGTGTTCCTACTAACCCATTCGCCTAAATACTTAACGGAAATCTGCTCCCACCTGTATATTCCAATATCAGCCGGCCTAACTGTAGCCTCATTAAGTGGAAACAAAATTGACTTGGACCAGTTGTCATAGAGCCCAGAGCAGCAGCTAAAATCAGCAACCTGCTTCATCAGAAAATGCAAATTACACTCTGGTCTTTAAAATACAGAATCGCATCATCTGCATATAAAGACACTAACTCTCTAGCCCCTCCCAATGCCAAACCTGGGGCGAGGTGGAACTTTCGTAACCTGGCCCCCAGTGTTTTTATCGCAAGTGCAAAGAGTAGCAGAAATGGCAGGCATCCCTGCCTGTGACCCAACGCAAAGGTCGCAGACCGTTTACCGAGCAAGCCAATCCTAGCATTTGCTCCAGTATACAAAAGCCTCCATCACTGACAGATAATATACTGGGACCCCTACTGCTTTCAGCACCTCAAAAAGATAACTCTATTCGACTGAATCAAACACCTTTTCCATATCAAGTAAGGCTGCAACCTCCTGCTCTTCCTATCTTCCTTTCTCACTTTCCCCCAGAAGCTCACTGTCTCCAGAGCTTTGGTCCTCTCTAGGCTGGACTATTGCAACAGCCTCTTTCTAAATCTTCCCACCTCTACTCCCGACCTTTACAACTCATCCAGAACAGGACTGGGAGACTTGTCCTTGGCCTCAAACCCAAGGATCATATCTCTGGGGTCTGGGAGTGCTCTACCTCCAACTTTCTCTTCCAAAACATCTTCCTTCTCAAGCTCTCCACTCATCCACTCGCAACTCTTTGGGGGTCAGACTCTTCTCCAAACAGAGAGTTGGGGGCATATCTATTGCCTCAGCTGGGGCCTCCCTCTGGAACAGCCTCCCTGCCTCTCTCAAACTTGAGCAGAACCACCTCTGGTTCCGGAAGCAACTCGAGACCCTCCTTTCCGTTTCCGCTCTCCATCTCCCCTGCTGATGCAGCTGACTGCTCTGTATACTGGTCGCCTGGTCACCTTCTGAACTTGGGTCCAGGCTGCTGCATGTCCAGTTGCCCTAGCACTGCCTCCGGGCTCCCCAGCACTTAAGGGTCTGTATCTGCAACCCTAAAGTCCCTTCTCTCTGAATTTATGAGCCACCCGCTGCCTGCACTTGTGAGTTAACTGCACTTCCCCCATCCCCTCCCCCTGGCACTTCTCCCCTTCTCTCTTCCTCGCCCTTGCATGATCTGAATGATACAAGACCTAGTAAGATCGTTTAAAAAAAAAAAAATGTTTTGTCCTCCTTTGTTTCCACCCTCCTTGTCTTGTCTCGTCTACAAACACTTGTGTACAGGCGCGTTACAAAATGCCACATCATATCATGTCACTTTCATGGATCTATTTGAGCTAATATAGCAAAGAGCTGGTGCAAGTTCAGCGAGGTCAATCTCTCTGGAATAAACACAGACTGATCCGGATGGATCACAGCCGAGATGAACGGAAGCAATCTGTCTGTTTAGCAAAGATCTTGGTATCGAGATTTAGAAGGGATATTGGGTGTTATGAGGCACATTCCAATGGATCTTTCCCATCCTTTAAAATTAAAGTCTCCCCCGCCTCACGCATTGTAGGAGGGAGCTAACCCAAACCCATCACCCCCCCCATAAACCCACCATATATTTAGCAACCTCTGGCCCCAGATCCTTATAAAACTCAACCATTATATCATGTGCCTTAGCGGTGGACAGTGCACAAGTGGCCACCAGGATGTCATCTTCTGTAATCGGCTTAGCCAGTACCTCAACTGCTTCCTGATTCAACCTTGGGATCGAGGCCACTACCAAAAGCTCAGCCAAGCCGCCCGTGAACGTGGACCCACTCGACTCATATACATGCTCATAATCTGTTCAAAAAGCCTCCGGTATAACGTCGGACTCTACTACTACTCGGCCATCGGCCATACGTATTGCAGCTATGTCGGAGGCCCCTCCTTTCTGTCACAGCATTGCCGGCAATAGCTGACCCAGCCTAACCTCTTCACTGTACCACTGTGCTTTCATCGGGCGCGCAAGCTATTTGACTGCACGGTCAGCAAATTGCTGAAACTATCCAATGCTCCCGGCAGCCCAGCCCTGGCCAATGCATCATCAGCCGATGCCACTGTGGCCTCAGTAACCTTAATCTCCCCTTTGAGTTACAACTGTCTCCTGATCGTTCTTAGCACACCAAATTCTAGGAACATGCATCCGTCATGCAAAACCACCTTAAATGCTTCCAACACAGAGGCCACTTTACACACAGAGCCCATGTTATCCTGAAAATATGAGCACACAATATTGAGCACCTCACTGCCAAAACACTATGTCCGTCAAAGCCATAGCCTTGAATTGCCAATAAGTTCTAGACACGCCTTCCCTACCCATGTCCAATGACCATAAAACAGGGGAGTGGTCCGACAATGTTCTTGGAAGAAGTGAGCAATCCACTGTCCTATGCATGTTATGTACTGATGAGTGGAAGGAGTATTCCCTGCCCTCAGGGTGTAGCACATGTCAAACATCCTTCATCTCCAATTCAGACAGGCACCTACGCACCACACTAGCTGCTTGAGATAGGGGCCAAACTGGTCCAGCAGATCTGTCCATTGACATATCCAAAGCGACATTGAGGTGCCCGGCTCAAATAATGTTAGTATGCATATATTTAGGACCGGAGGATCCACATTTGGGTGCAGGATCATCGTCCACATTGGGGCTATAGATGTTCACAATCATCACCGGGATATGAGCCCAGCTACCTAGCACAATGACAAACCTACCCTGTGGGTCAATGATCTTCTTCACTAGTTGGAATCAGTGATCTGTGTATTAGCTTCATGACCCCTGCCCAATATGCCCAGTATGAAGAATACAAGGTGTAATATCTACTGGACCCCCAGGACCTGGCAACCCCCTCATTCCACACTCCGACCAGGTGGTCCTCTTGCAATAGAATTACCTTGGCACCATGTTGCTCATGATAATTAACTACCTTACAGACTTTCTGCGGATTATTCAACCCCCTGCCATTCCAACGTACAATATTACAGCCAGCCATAGTGTGGAATCAGAAAGTTCAATATTAAGGCTTTTACACCATGCAAAGAGAAATACACCGACACGGGCTTGTAAAGATTCCCAGAATCTGTATTGCAATTCTGTACAGTCTACAAAGTACACAAATACCTATTTGGCCGTCAGTACATCAGAGACCACCACCAGGGTTCAATGTGAGCAGTGAACAGGATTTGCTAGCTGGACATCAGCGTATTTATACAGTTTCGGTATAACGATGTCCAGTCTCTTACAAGTTAATCATGTACTGTAACAAACACTATTATTCTCTAAGTCTAACTTTACACTCTTTACACATTGCTTTAATACAGACCAAACAAATGTTTCGCATATCGTGTTTAGATAGCGTTATTGTTCTTGTATACTTGTAGGTTAACATCGCCAATTCATGTAATGAATTGGCGATGTTAACCTACAAGTATACAAGAACAATAACGCTATCTAATCTGATCCCGATCCCGAGGTCAACAAAGGACAAGGTCTACATGACCCTAACATGTAGCCTGAAGGCAGGTTGGACATTAACTCTCCTCCGGAGGTTGAACAGGTTAAAGCAAGAACAAGAGAACACAAGACGGCCATTTTAGGCCACAGGGTGACTTTGTACAATAAACTAAAATGGAGGCTTGATTCACTTAAGGTCACAACCTTGTAATACGGATTTCCTCGCAAAGCGACTGGGCATAGGCCAACATATACAATGAGGACGAAACAATATTATATCAGTTCTGACAAACCCTCCTTTTGGCCTATGCCAAGCGCTAAACTACCTTTAATCATTTTGCGATTAACTCCACATTTCAACGTCTATACATCCTGAATCATTGTCAGACATATCTATTGCCATTAGATCAGACACTAGAGTTTCTTTCAACACATACTCCTTGGAAACCTTATCTGGGGCGTATATTTTATACCCTAATATACTGGTTGCTTGCGCGCAACACCCCCCTAATACTGAACATATACCAGGGAGACACTGTATACAACAACAAATGAACAGAAAACTTCCCAAGATAATCAGCAGGGCCGAAAACAACTTCCATCCCCACTACCGTAGGAGGTCCCAAAACCATGCACTAAGTTCCCAGTTTCCCTCAGGAACATGGACTTCTGAACTAAGAACATGTAGATTTTGGATAGCCCTAAAGATCGTTGGAGAGGAGTCTGGTACGTAAATGCAGCAAGCGGACCCCACTAATTTATATACTCCTCCACGCTCAGCCAGAATGACATCTAATGCCATCCGGTTCTGAAGAGCTACTAATCTTATCGCTTTCTGTTCTAACTTCATATTATAGAGTATGTCAGTGGTCCGGTTGATGGTTCTCTCCAATACTCTCGCTAGTCCCCTGATATCTTCTGAATTTGTACTTTGCCCAAAAAATGGCACAAAGGATTTCATGATGTCCCCTAGAGTTTGCGCTGGAGTATCCCCTTTCACACCTCGTTGTGGACGAGTCTTTGAAATGTCTGCAGTACTGGCAATAAATACCCCAGGTAATAGAATCCCTAAATAGCAGGTTCCTTGCCAATCCCTGGGCAACCATGGAAATACCACATAACCGCAAACAAAATAGACAGGTTTGCCTACGTACAGAGGTCTGTTCTCACTAGTCAAATTCGCAACGTTGGCACATTTTCTAAAATTACCCATTGACCGTGTTCCATTCCTCTGTATGCCGAAGGATACTGAATCGGGGCTATGATTAACAGAATAAGCTGGAGGCGTGGCATCCTTATTGCCTATAGGAGCCATTTTGAAAGAGATCAAAGACTGAAAAGGACGAGACAATCTATCAGAGGGCCTAACAGAAGCAACATTTGGTTTACTCCTATTTGCAAAAAGCGAGCATCCCAGGGGCATCAAAACACGTTTTTCAAAGCTATTCAAATTTGTACCATCAAAGTTCCCTGAGATGCTGTCAGTCCATCGGCCAAAGAATAGTGCTCTAAGAGAAGCATAAAAAGCAGTTGTCAAAGGTAAATGATGAATATACCAACCTAGCCCCTTATCCCCATGTTGCGGTAAATGTGAACAGATCTAGCAATTAGTCCTATTTAAAATTGCATGAGTGGCATTCATTATTAACAAAAGGGTATTATTCTGATAGTTCCGTCTGTGAAGATTCTCTAGGCGATAAAGTATGCAATTGCACGGAAGGAGTGGGGAAAACAGATACATTTTCAATAGGTAAAAAGTCCTCTAGCGGATATGCTTCCTCCAGATACCATAACCCAAAACCAACAGTTACTAAAAACCCAGTTATTATTACAAAAAGGCAACAATACACTTTGGGGGTCTCGTTGCATGCTTGATCATTGTTTGTCTCTGCTAGTCACATATTTATCTAAAAGTTCGGTACGAGCGGTAGCGGGTTGCAGGCATTGTAGTCTTCAATCGAAAAAGCACCAATTGTTTGTCTGCTGGCGACTCCAGTCGCGCGTCTTCTTAATGTCTTTCCCACAACCCTTAGCCAACAGAATCCTTCCGTACATTCGGGCCAAAAGGCAAGCCCTCAAATGATGTCCTCAATCGCACAGTCAAACCGTGCTGTACGTCTATTTCCTTGGACGTAAATTATATTTCACAATTTTTGGTGCTGAAGGATCAGAAAGCAAAATGGCGTCACTTCCCACTGGAGGTGGCGAGTGAACGGAAATGGGATCAGAAAATGATTGATCCGGAAGTACCACTGTTGGAGAGTGCAGAGACAAGATGGCCGTTTTGTCTGGCCTTGCGAATTCTGGAACGGTCTCTCGTGTCGATTATTGCTGTTTCGGGCACATTGGTTATAGCAGTGGAAAGGGATTCTGTGTCTTCTGTATCGTATGGCACGTGCTGCGGGATCCGTTTGGTGTGCATCGCGTGGATCCAGTTCTTACGACCCGCTACCCGCACAGCAGTCTGGGTGACTACCAGGACCTGGTAGGGGCCCCTCCACCGAGGTGCAAGGCAAGACGACCTCTCAAAAACATTCATGAGGATCCAGTCCCCCGGTCGTAGACTGTGACCAGGACCCTCGTAACGTACAGGTAATGCCTCTTGCACCTGGTGATAAATTGAAAACAAATTTTTAGTCAAATGGTTACAGTAATCTGAAAGAAGCACATTCTCTATATCCCGCAACAAGCTACTTTTTGGCATACCCCAAATATTAGCAGGCCTCCCCATCACCACCTTAAAGGGAGAGAGCGCAGTCTTAGTTTGAGGGGTTGTTCTCATCGGCAGCAACACGATCGGTAAGGCGTCCGGCCATTTTAACTTGGTGCCAGCACAGGTCTTAGCGAGCTTGTTCTTTATAATGCCGTTATGCCTTTCCACTAATCCGGCACTTTGGGCATGTCTGGCCGAATGGAACCATTTATCAATATGTAATCCTTTGCATATTTGTAGGATTACAGCAGCGATAAAGTGTGGCCCATTATCCAACCAGATGACTCTCGGCAGCCCGAACCTAGGAATAAACTCTTTCAACAGAGTTTTTGCCGTGGTTATGGCCGTTGCATCTCTAACAGCAAAGGCCTTAACCCACTTACTAAAAGCACAAATGACAACCAACACATATTTAAGATTATTGCAACATTCCATTTCAATAAAATCAAAGTGAATAACCTCAAACGGAACAGAAGGTGGAGCGAAACTTCCTCTAGGAGTCGAGGTACCTTTTCCTACATTATGCTGTAAGCAGACCATGCACCCTTGGACAAAACGCTCCGCAGTTTTGAAAATCTTATCATTGGCCCAGACACTGTGTAGCATTTTAGTCAATTTACGCATGCAGACATGTCCGGACCATGAGCCATAATAACCATCATTGTAATGTATGCGTCAGGGAGTAACCATTTTCTTTCAACATTGTCCACCCAACACCCATCATCATCCAACCTTCCGGCACCCTCGACCCATCTCTTAGTTTCCTCTAGAGTAGCATCTGCTTGAATGTCTTTTAAAGAATTGATACTTTCACCAAAAGTGCAAATATTTACAGTTTCTCTCAACATACATTTCTGAACTAAAATCAGTGGCAGTTTGCTTAGCTATCTGATCAGCGAAAGCATTCCCTTTTCCTATATCATCTATAACCTTTTGATGTGCTGCACATTTTATAATGGCTAACTGAACAGGGAGTGCGAGCGCTGAAAGTAATCGCACTATTAAAGTGTCATGCTGAATTTCGTGCCATGTGAGGTCAAGAAACCTCGTTCTTTCCAAAGTCTACCGAAGTTCTGAACCACCCCAAAAGCATATTGACTATCGGTATATATATTTACTGTAAGCCCTTCAGAAAGTTCACAAGCTCGAGTTAACGCTATAATTTCTGCAGCCTGCGCGGAGTTATGCATAATTCTTTTGGTTTCCACAATCGTGCTTAAAGTAGTAACGGCATAAGCACCTGTGGATGTACCATTCGGAAGTTTAAAACAAGAGCCATCACAAAATAGCTCTCCTTGTGGGCTATTCAAAGGCATGTCTTTCAGATAGATTCCACCTTTAGTCTCTTGTTCTGTCGCATAAAGGCAATCGTGTGACGTTTCGTCACCATCAACAGTATCTTGCTGGACAGGTAAAAGTTCAGCCGGATTTAATACAGAACACCTCTGAATTTGAATGTGGGGAGCAAACAAGATCAGTTTGTATCTTGTCAATCGTGCAGAAGTGAGGTGTTGCGTTTGAGTTCTATTCAATAAAATATCTACAGAGTGAGGTACCATTAGGGTTCACGCATGACCCAGGACCATTCCCTCACTCTGTTTTACAGACACAGCAGCAGCAGCAGCAACAGCTCTCAAACATCTCGGCAAAGCGCATGCAACAGGATCAATTGCGGATGAGGAATAGCCGCATGGCCTATTCTTCCCTCCATGTTCCTGCGTTAGCACAGCCAAAGCACATCCATCATGTTCATGCACATACCACACAAAGGCCTTCTCATAATTTGGAGTTCCTAAAACCAGCGCTAAACACAGCGCGGTTTTGAGCAAGTCATATGCTGTCTGGTGTTCCAAAGTCCATGGCACTGGCAAAGAAATGCCCTTCTTTGTCAAAGCCAGCATTGGTTTAATCGTTAACGAAAAGTTAAGGATCCACAATTTACAGTAAGAAGCCATACCTATCAGGGCTCTAACTTCCTTCTGCGTATTTGCGACAGACATGCCAGAAATAGTCTTTATTCATTCAGGTGTCAACTGTCTTCCCTCCTTTGACAACAATATTGGAATTTTTTGAGTGAAGCTTTGTGGCCATGTTTCGCTAGATGACAAAGCAACAACACAGTGCGTTCTTTACAGGCACTCTCAGAATCAGCAGCCAAGAGGAGATCATCTACATACTGTAGTAACGTGCAAGTAGTAGGCAGCTTGAGAGTATCGAGCTACTCTTTTAATGCCCTACTATAAATACTTGGACTCTCAGTGTACCCTTGTGGTGCACGAGTGAATGTGAACGAGCGTCCACCTAGGGTAAACACGAAGAAATACCTACTATCCTTATGTATGGGAATACTGAAAAACGCATTTTTGAGGTCAACAACGCTAAAGTGAGTGGCAGAAGCCGGAATCATGGTTAGTATCGTTGTAACATCAGGTACAATAGGAAATTGAGGAGCCACAATTTTGTTACTAGCACGTAAATCAATTATAAACCGAAAGGGAATTGCATTATCACCTTTCTTGTATACTGGCTCCATGATGTACAAAATCAGAGACTATAAATTTCAAAGCCTGTTCGCCTTCAACTGAGATCTTATATTGTGGGATGCGAGGCAATTTAACTCCATGTTTCAGAATAATTCTAACAGGTTCAATTTGAAGAATGCCCACATCATTATCATCAATTGCCCATAAGCATTCCGGAATATTACTGAATTCTGGCGGTAAAGGTCGAGTCAAAAACTGTGAGGCGAGTGATTGCTGAGGTGAAATTGTTAACCGAACTCCATCCGGAGAACAATGTATTACTGCAAGCAATTCCTTCAACAAATTTAACCCCAGGAAGTTCTCCCCACAGTTTGTGGTAAGTAGAAATGGACACTGCTCTGTGAAAGGACCCAGTGTTATCGGTACCGGCAAAGAGACCGGACAAACTACAGGTGTGCCTGAAAACCCTACGGAAACGTTGGACTGCCCTGACAGGGGAATATTTGGAACCCGTGAATGATCAATGGAACATTTCTGTGCTCCCGTATCTACTAAAATTATAAGCTTCCTATTTCCCACCGCCATCTCAACGTAGGGGCCTTTCTGATGAACGGGAATAGGCGTTGGTTCCAAATCCTGCTTCGGGCAATCCTAGCGAAACAGAATATTGTCAAAAGGAAGCTCTTCAGAGAGGTACGCGGCAGAAGGGTGATCAAAAATGTTTGCTGTGATTCTGGTGCAAACTGACCTCTGCCAGGGCCCCCTGCACCTGGGCAACCTCTGGATCGTCTACCCATGTTCCCAAATGACCTTTGCTGCAAGGTCGGACATTGTGCACGCCAGTGGACTTCTTGTCGACAATAGGCACACTGGTTAATGGTTACCGGAGCCAGGGGCGTACTTCCCTGTGGAATGTAATGACCTCTAAATTGATTACCCCCTCTAGGGTTTCTAACAATCTGTTGTAATAGGACTTTTGTTTTCAGGTCACCCTTTTTTTCTCAAGTTGTTCCTTTTCATTATTCACACGATTTTCATAGTATTGAGCCATGTGCAGTACTTGAGACTTTGCCTGCCAAGCGCTTTCGGAAGACATAATCTGTAACTGGATGTCAGGCAGCAATCCACGTACAAAGTTGTCGACAAACAGCCTTTTCCCTGACTCTGTGCCTAGTCTTGCCCACTGAAATCTGAAAATACCTGTTCAAAACGATTTGAAGAAATCGGTAGCACCCTCAGACTTTCCTTGGACACAGGCCGTAAGCTTGTCCCAAATGATTCTTTTTTCAGGAACTATAGTTTTCAATTTTACAATAATCTTGTCGGGCAAAGTTAATATCACTTGAGGCGGTCGCTCGCCAGCTGGTCTTTCTCTATCTAGCCTAACCATGTTATCCCATGTATCTCCTAACCCAGGTACATCATCTACAGTCCTAATCTGTTTCCACAAATCAACTGGAGTACGGGAAATAATAAATCAATATCACTTAAGGTGAATACCGATGACTATAAGACCGACTCTATTTCTTTATAGAACCCGGTCGGATTCTTTCTTACATCGGGAATAGATTGCTTTATGGTGTTCACTTCCTGTCTTGAAAACGGGACGTGAACAAACTGCGATACGTAATGTGCAGGGATGTCCACCGCGAGTATTCCTCGTGCAGCATCGGCCGCAATCTCAACTTTCGGGACAAATGTGGGAGGGACCTCTCTCATAGGCAACTGAGGTAGGCACCTCCGAATGCTTACTAAGCAACAGAGCCAAATCAAGCGCTAAGGCAGTCGAAGAAGTATCAATAGAAAAGGCTCTCTTATAAACACTCAACAATTTTGCGGGACAACAAATCTTTCTTTTTACACACTCATTCTGCAGGTATTCTACCATAACCTGTATCACTTTCTTTTGCATTTCTAACGCATACTGACTGTATGTGTCATGTACTTCATCTGGAGTTATCGACATATCCAAAATCCATCTTATCACATCCCTGTACAAATTCGTGCTTCCTCACCTTTTAATTCACGGCGAGGAGAAAACCGTTTCTGTAAGAACATAATACCTAAACTATCACCTTCTGCCTCCTCATTCTGTAACTCTTCCAACTCCTTCCTATACACAAAAATCCTCTCAACATGCTCATATACCTTCTCTGCAGTATCTCTGGACAACGCTAAGGCGTTCAAATCCCGTAACCCTTGTGGGAAATCTACATTGTTTAATCTATTCCACATTATACTCAAATGAATCCCTAATCCTTCAATAAAAACATTTTTCTCAGGAATACCTTTTAAAATTTTCGAGTGTGGAAAAAACATCAGCTTGTTCACCCTTCTCCATACAATGTTTAGCCCAAGCGATCAATTCATTCTTTTTTTCTGGGGACACAGTATTACGAATCACAACCCTTGATCCCTCTCCCTGGTCTACTACAAGTGGT